>NW_028319214.1:1601250-1905000 GCF_062004578.1 Staurois parvus | reverse complement strand
TGGCCACAGCTTGAAGTGGTTATACCAGGATCATGACTGCAGCTACAGTCATGACCCTGGTACCGAGCGGCTATACAGCCACAAGATCACTTTTACAAGCAGCAGAAGGGCGTCCCAAACTACTCCCCTCCTTGAGCGGCCACCTTTAACCCATCCCATCAGGGAGCCAGATAAGGATGCGACCGACTGCATTAGTTTCCCCGGACACATTGAGAGGAACGGAAGTTGTTCCTCCCACTATCAGGGGTGTGGAAATTTTTGAAAAAATGAGTTGTCCAGGAACTAAATTGAGCCCCCAATCTACTTGTACAGATTAATAAAAATAAATTTAACCAAAACTGTATTTAAATCGGAAATGATTTTAGGAATGTCTGGGGCTTTTAAAAACAAGAGGCTTTATGGCGACTTAAACGTGTAATATTTTTAACATTGCACTGTTTTTCTCCTCTTGCCCTCCCTGCCTGTCTCCAGCACCGCCCCCCGGGGACTAGCAGGCAGGAGAGAGACCTTGCAGTGTAATGAGCACCGATTAGCTGCTCATCAAGAAAGGGTGGGTCAATCCCTTTCACTGCCAGAGCCATTTTTGCATTTTCGCTGCCAGAGCCATTTTTGCATTTTTTGCACATGTTTAAAAAATAATTTTAGGCCTTAAGATTACATAAAACACCCAAACATTATATATTTTCTGAAAGTAGAGACCCTAGAGAATAAAATAGTGGTAGTTCCAATTTTTGTATGTTGCATGATTTTACCGCAAAATTTTAGTAAATTATACAAGTAAGTTAATTTTAGGGCACAAAAAAGCAATAAATTACCCCATTTTTTATAAAATATAAAAGATGAGGTTGCAGCGAGTAAACAGATATTGAACTTGTCAAACCTTAAATTAGTGCGCGCTCATGAAATGGCGACGAATTTCAGTACCCTATATTTTCTATAGGTCGACACTTTTAAAGCTCCTTATAGGTCACAAGTTTAGCGTTATGGAGGAGGTCTGGTGCTAGAATTATCGCTCTCATTCTGGCGTGTGCAGTGATATGTGACATGTGTATCACAATTGTCAGTTTCACGCATACGCACCCCAGCATGTGCTTTTACGTCTGTACGTGCGTATATGTGGGGGTCTCAATATTTTTTTTTTGGGGGGGTGGTATGTGCTTCGGTGTAACTTTCATTTTTTACAATAAATAAAAAATAAATTTTTGTCACTTTTTTTTTTTTTTTTTTTTTTTTTTTTTTTTTTATCTCATAGGGGACAAAGTCCCCTATGTGATGATTTCTGGTTGTCTTTGAGACATCCAAGGTCTAAAAGAGAGGCTAGCACGGTGTGGAAGCAATCGGCGGCAGCACTGTCATCGAATGCTTCCACCCGACAGGTGAGCCCGCTGCTTGCCCAGGTGTCGGGCGATAGGAATCCAACATCCCTGCACTATATGATGTCAGAAACTGGGAGCAACAAGGATTTCGTCATTTCCAGTGTCTGATGTAAACAAGCTAGCACCAGCTTGTAAAAGCATCTAATTAAACTGATCCGGTTTAATGAGATACTTTGGAGGCCAGAGGAGAGATCTAGGGTCTAATAGATTCCAGAACTCTCCAGTAAGAGGACCTGCCACAGCCCATGCTACTACAAGTAGTGGTGCACCGAAATAAAAATTCTGGACCGAAACTGAAAATTCAGGATGCACTTAGCCGAAAACCAAAACTGAAATAGACTGTTTAAAAAAAAAAAAAAGAATTTTTTTTTATATATAATTGTATTATATTTGATTTTTTAAATTGATATCATGATTTTAAATGAATATGATTTTAAAAAATACAATCCGGTAATGTGAAATTACTTTTATTGAAGTAACACAAAAATTGGACATAAAATTAAATATATGTAACATTAAAAAACTTAAATAGAGGTGCCATCTGTGCAATAAGTTCATCCGTGAAATTTCCTTGCTACTAAATATTCCACAGTCAACTGTTAGTGGTATTATAACAAAGTGGAAGCAACTGGAAACAACAGCAACTCAGCCAAGAAGTGGTAGGCTACATAAAATGACAGAGCAGGGTCAGCACATGCTGAAGCGCGCAGTGCACAGAAGTCGCCAACTGTCTGCAGAGTCAACAGCTAAAGACCTCCACACTTCATGTGGCCTTCAGATTAGCACAACAACAGTGCGTAGGGAGCTTCATGTAATGGGTTTCCATGGCTGAGCAGCTGCATCCAAGCCTTACATCACCAAGTGCAACGCAAAGCTTTGTATGCAGTGGTATAAAGCACACCGCCACTGGACTCTAGAGCAGTAGAGACATGTTCTCTAGGTTTGGCGGTTGCCAGGAGAACGATACTTGCCTGGCTGCATTGTGCCAAGTGTAAAGTTTGGTGGAGGGGGGATTATGGTGTGGGGTTGTTTTTCTTGCGCTTGGCCCCTTCGTTCCAGTGAAGGGAACTCTTAAGGCATCAGCATACCAAAACATTTTGGACAATTTCATGCTCCCAACTTTGTGGGAAGAGTTTGGGGATGGCCCCTTCCTGTTCCAACATGACTGAGCACCAGTACACAAAGCAAGATCCATCAAAACATGGAAGAGCCATTTTGGGGTGGAGGAACTTGACTTGCCTGCACAGAGTCCTGACCTCAACCCAATAGAACACCTTTGGGATTAATTAGGCGAAGACTGCAAGCCAGGCCTTCTCAGCAGAAATCAGTGCCTGACCTCACAAACGCGCTTTTGGAAAAATGGTCTAAAATTCCCATAGACATACTCCTAAACCTTGTGGACAGCTTTCCCAGAAGAGTTGAAGCAGTTATAGCTACAAAGGGTGGGCCAACTCAATATTGATCCCTATGGACTAAGACTGGGATGTCATTAAAGTTCATGTGCGTGTGAAGGCAGGCATCCCAATGTAGCAGTTGTGCGTACAGAGATAGACGTGGTCATCCATCTTGCTAAGGATCCTCCATCTTGTATCAATCTCTCTCCCTCCAATTCCCCCTCCCTCAGGAATGTGGTCTGTATGTATGCTGAGAGATCACCGGCATCAGGCCCAGCTGGATAGCTTCATGGTTATAAACCACAATTAGCCTGGGCCCAGTATGTCTGTGAGACTTTTGCTCTGAAGCTAATCGTAAAGCCATAAACCAGTCCTTCAGTGGACTTCAAACGCATTCCGGGATAGCCGTAAAACAGACATCACATTTAAAACCCACTTTTCCGTATAATTTTATATCTGGAGATAGGAAATAATTACAATTGAACAAAGCATATATTCGGATAGCTCAGTTTAATGCGAGTCACCTGATATCTTACACCCCTAGTTGAAGTCTACAGGAGAGCAGAGAACCATATAGTTCTAGCTGAAATAGTGAAATCTGGCATGTTTGATGTTGGGACGTTCAGGTTATCATTTTGCATATTAATCTACTAGTGGCTAGGCTGCTACATGCACCTAGGGAAGTTTATTGACCATGATATAAACTGAGAGTGATTTGGTCATAGCCTGAGTTCCCCGCCTAAAACACCCCTCCCCAAATGAGGCGATTGGTTCTCTGCTGTAAGGAGACACCCTGCTGAGTTCCTAGAAAAAGGCTGTCAGGTTTGGAGAAGTAAGTTTAAGAATTCTCCCCTTTTAACATCAGGAACCAACTTGGGAGACTGTACCCTTTTGTTCAGGAAACTTGATCTGCTTAAACCAAGGCTGACGGCAAGTATTCTACCTCTCTAAACTTCTTTCTGTTATCTCTCTGTTGTGGTATTGCTCTCTGTATTTATATATATATTGGCTACATCTTTGTAAATATTTTGATTGCACATTTTTGACCTTTTTAGTAATAAATCCTATTTTCTGAAAAGTGTTGAACTGTTTCTAAAGCTCTTTAATGCAAACTAAGAATCCCTGTCTCTGAAGAGCGCTACTGTGTGTTTTTTAAACCTCTGCATACATCTGTCTGCGGTGACAGTGTGTATACAGATGCTTATTCAAACATCATAGTGTTATTGCTAATATTGGCGAGTTTCCTCCTTTTCTCTACAAAAAGGCGGAGGTGGCAGTGTGAAGGGTTAATTGCGTAATTAACCTGACCCAGTAACAATTGCTCTCAGGCTGCGGTACATAGATTGCGGTCCATTAGCTGGAAAATCTTTGTGCAGGGTGCAGTTGAACGTGGCATTGTTATGCACATGACAGCGCGGTTTTAGATTGTCTAGTCCTTCGGTCACAAGTTGGTGAGAACGGCTGGGGGTCCGATGCCCTGACTGTCACACCCAATACTTTTGGCAATATAGTGTATGTACAGTTTTACTAACACATGTCAAAGTTGAAAAATTGGGCTTGGGTGTTAAGGCTTGCATTGATCCTGGACATAAAGGAGTTAAATTAAGGTGGAAATGGTTGCAAGGGCCTTTTTTGAAGGAGGTCAGTGATGGTTGCCTTCTAATTTCATTATTACATTTTTCCTTTTAAGTGTTTTTTCCTTATTCTAGGCATGTCTGAGAGAGAAAGGCAAGTAATGAAAAAATTAAAGGAGGTGGTGGATAAACAGAGGGATGAAATAAGAGCAAAAGACAGAGAGCTTGTACTCAAAAACGAGGATGTAGAAGCGGTGAGTACTGGAATACTTCCTGTAGTTATAAAGGGAGGGGAAGGTCTTTAAAAAAGTCAAGTCACAAGAAAACTTTTTTTTTTTTTTAACCTAATTTTGCTTTTAAATGTGAAAACTAGCATGCCCTTGAATGGTTGCTCAGAGCAGTTCTTACTTTTTCAAAAACTTTGGTATGTTGGGTAAAACAAATGCAAACTGCGCTTCAGAGATTTCAGACCCTCAAAGCTAGTGGAGTGTAGTTCACATTTGTAAAGCACTCTGCTTTTCCTAATGTTGTTTTGTTGTTTGTTTTTTTTAAGCTGCTTTTTAAGGGGACCAGGAAGAGTTTGATGAAAAACATGAAGCTTCAAAAATATGCAATTTGTGTAATGCACTATGGTGCAATATGCAAAAGCAGAGCATATCATTATATGGTTTGGCAGAGGTCAACCTAGAGTACAGAGACTTGTGGTGTAGGAAAAACTTGTTGTCAGGAACAACGTGTCAAGAACTTCAATTTGTGTTTTTATTTCCTCCCATAAATTTTACCTAACGCTAAATGCATTTTTGCCGTTTTAGATATTGTGGGCAGAGGTTAAGAACCCCTTTTCGGGTTTGCATTCCTGTATGTCACCACATTGGTTATATTTTACCCTATTTAGATGTTCTTTGACCAGGACTGAAAGTGAGGGACAATCAAATATGTCACCTGAAATGGAACAGAGGGAAAATCCTTTAATGGGGACACTTATTGTACTGACAATTAAGAGGATTTCCCTCTTACTTTACTTCCCGATTCCAAAATTGGACATCGAGGCCAAACTAAAACCCTGACAGGTGTTTGAGCCCTTTTGTCCAAAAGAACAAAAAAAAAACTTTTGGGTGGTTTAGATTTACTTAGCATTATGTTGGGTGTATTCTTTGATATTATTCTGGTAATATAGTCGGGAGTTTGTTGATACCCTTTTTGCTTTATGGTGTCAATTAGATTCATTGCTTATTGCTCTTATTACTTAACTCTAGTTAGCCAAATAAAATCAGTATGCTGTGTTTTTTATCGCTGACAGGATTCCAACTTTTTAAATAAAAAGCCAAATCTGGGCAATTTATGCCATACTAAAAAAACCACATAAACAAATTTTCTTGTTTATTACAGGTATTTATATAGATAGCTCTGACAATTTACGCAGCACTTTACATATTGTACATGCGCATCAGTCCCTGCCCTCAAGGAGTTTACAATCTAAGATCCCTAACTCGCATTCACACAAACATATAGTATGACCAATTTAGACAGGAGCCAATTGAAGTGATACTAAAAGTCTTGCTTGTTTTTTTTTGTATTTTTTTATTAGACAGGAGCCAATTTAAAGTGATACTAAAAGTCTTGTTTTTTTTTTAAACAAATAAAAAACATGTCTATACTTACCTGCTGTGTGGTTTTGCACAGAGCAGCCTGGATCCTCCTCTTCTTGGGTCCCCCGCTGGTGCTCCTGGCTCCTCCCTCCTTTTGGGTGCCCCCAATGCAAACAGCTTGCTATGAGGGAGGGCACCCAGGCAAGCATGCGCCCAAGCCGCAGCTCTGTGTGTCCATTCACACAGAGCTGTGGCTCAGCCCTGCCCCCTCGTTCTCCTGATTGGCTCACTGGCTGTGATTGACAGTAGTGGGAGCCAATGGCCAATCAGGAGTGAGAGTCCCCAGAGAACTGAGGCTCTCATTGGACATCACTGGATCAAGAGGGGGCTTAACGAAGTGTTATGAGGGCCTGGGGGGACTGCTACACACACAAGGTTTTTTACCTTCATGCATAGGATGCATAAAGGTAAAAATACCTTGATACTTTAGAACCACTTTAACTTACCAGCATGTACAGTATTTGGAGTTACCTGCAGTAAAATCATCATGGCAAAGTGATTAGTAGATCCAGAGATATAGGTGCTGAAGTTATAACCAAATCTTGTAAGTTAATGCTTGGTCCTGAGCCTTGTTATTGGTCCTTTAATATAATGGGTAGCCTCACTGACTACCATTAGCAGCTGTTCTCTTTATTGTCTGAATGGACCTGAAGCAAAGCGCACTGAATGCAGACCACTGTGTTCTCTGGATTAAATCACAACTTCCATAGTTCTCGGTAAAAGCGTTTGCACAGAAAATAGTCATATGACAGGAGGAGGTTGTTCTACCCAGAAGCATTCTAAAAAAGCTTGTTAAACATGGTTGCAAAGGATTATATAAAACTCCCATTTAAAGGGGTTTCCTAGAAAGCATGATCAAGTCACTGACTGTAATTTACTTGTTGCTTGGGCTTGTTCTATAGTATATTTTTCCTGTAAACTGTGCAGTTGCAGCAACAGCAGAGCCGACTCATGAAGATTAACCATGACTTACGACACCGCATCACAGTGGTGGAGGCACAAGGGAAGTCGCTGATAGAACAGAAGGTGGAACTGGAAGCATATCTCCAAGCAAAGGAGCAAGAGGCTACCAAAATGAAACTGGAAATTGGAAAGCTAAGAGAGAGACTGAGAGGAGAGCAGCTGCAGAATGGAGAAGAGAAAAAAGAGCAGGTAATAGTAGCATGCACTGAACTCTGGGCAAGTGATCTTTTCTATATTTTCCTAGCAAGCACCTTGTCTATATATGTTAGGTTTTTCCCACTGTTCATGTGGAGGGTGATTGCTCACCTCACCTCTACTCTGTAGTATTTCTGCGGGCAGTGCTCTTTTCTGCTCTTCTGTGCCCTGCACCACTCTAAGGTTTGTTCAGCATTTACACTGTTTCTTAGTAGCTCAGGAGACTGAGAGTGGTTCACAAGTCACCAGTGGAGTGACGTTGCTGCCATCGCCAATGTGTCTCTCTAAGCCACTCTTCACCTCACTGTTCCAAACTCCACTTGACAGCTTACTGCAGACACAAGTTGCCACAGAGATAAAGATGCCCACAGTTGAATAAAAGGCATTGGTGGCCCAGACAGTCAATTAAAGTAACTTTTGTAGTACAGCATTTTCCACAAGTCCGCCCACAGGAGCACAGCTGACCCTGAAGTCTGCATGTGAAGGGCTCTTAGGAGTTCTAGTCCTGTAAGGTGCACCTAGGTGTGGGAGAAGACAACCTTCAGGTCCTTCCAGATGCCACTGATAATGGTTCATATGGGAACCCTGTGATAATGTAAAAGGGATCAGGAAAATGATACTCTGGATACAGGTTTTTAAAAAACATAATATGATGCAGAAGTTGTTTTCAATGTTTACTATAGCTCTCTTGAAAACTACACTATATTGCCAAAAGTATCGGTCAGCCTGCCTTTACACATACATGAACTTTAATGGCATCCCAGTCTTAGACCGTAGGGTTCAATATTGAGTTGCAGCTATAACGGTTTCAACTCTTCTGGGAAGGCTGTCCGCAAGGTTTAGGAGTGTGTCTATGGGAATGTTTGACCATTCTTCCAGAAGCGCATTTGTTCCTGCACCCCAAACTCGCTCATCCATGTCTTTATGGACTCTGCATTTGTGAGGTCAGGCACTGATGTCAGACAAGAAGGCCTGGCTCGCAGTCTCCACTCTAATTCATCCAAAAGGTGTTCTATCAGGCTAAGGTCAGGACTCTGTGCAGGCCAGTCAAGTATCTCCACCCCAAAATTGCTCATCCATGTCTTTATGGACCTTGCTTTGTGAACTGGTGCGCAGTCATGATATAACAGGAAGGGGCCCTCTCCAAACTGTTCCCACAAAGTTGGGAGCATGATATTGTTCAAAATGTCTTGGTAAGCTGACGCCTTAGGAGTTCCCTTCACTGAAATTAAGGCCAACCCCTGAAAAACAACCCCACACCATAATCCCCCCTCCCAGACATTGTCCATCAGATTGACAGACAAAGAAGCTTGATTCGTCACTCTAGAGAAAACATCTCCACTGCTCTATAGTCCAGTGGCGATGTGCTTTACACCACTGCATCAGACGCTTTGCATTGCACTTGGTGATGTAAGGCTTGGATGCAGCTGCTTGGCCATTGAAACCCATTCCATGAAGCTCTCTACACATTGTTGTGCTAATCTGAAGGCCACACAAAGTTTGGAGGTCTTTAGCTGTTGACTCTGTAGACAGTTGGCGACTTTTGCCCACTGTGTGCTTCAGTATGCGCTGACCCCACTTTGTCATTTTATGTGGCCTACCACTTTGTGGCTGAGTTGCTGTTGTTCCCAGTTGCTTCCACTTTTTTATAATACCAATAGAAACAGTTGACCGGGGAATATTTAGTAGCACGGATGGACTTATTGCACAGGTGGCAACCTATCACGGTACCACGCTTGAATTCACTGAGCTCCTGAGAGCGACCCATTCTTTCACAAATGTTTGTAGAAGCAGTCTGCATGCCTAGGTGCTTTATTTTATACACCTGTGGCCAAGAAGGTGATTGGAACACCTGAATTGGAGGGGTGTCCCAATACGTTTGGCAATATAGTGTATATGGAAAAGGCCAGATCATCGTTCCATATATCTATTTTGTTCCAGATACGAGGGGCGTTCAAGTCAAACAAGGACTTTTGAGTTCATATATTAAAAGAACAAATTTCAAGGAATGTAAACTGCATTTATTTTTCAACATACTCCTCTGATACATTTATACACTTATCCCAGTGTTTAACTAATGCCTGGAAAGCATAGAAAGATCTGTCAGCACACCTGAACCATTCTAGGACAGCCTGCTTTCCTTTGTCATGATTGTGTTCACTGTTCCCACAGAAAGATTTGTCTATTGTGCAATTTCACGATAGGTTTTGTGTCAATTATCCAGGATCAGGCGTTCCACATGCTGAATGTTCACAGGAATGACTGCTGTGGGCTGGGAAACCTCTACGGCCTAGATCGTCACTGACAGACATGTGGCCATCTTTCAAACATTTGTAGCATTCAAATGTCTTTCTGTGGCTGAGTGTCTCATCACTGTACTGTGCTTGAGGTTTTCTGTAGATATCCACAAGTTTTACTCCTTTGTTCACAAGAAACTTCATCACCACACGCTGTTCCATGCACGAACTAACACTGTTGTCTGCCATCTTGATTAACAGTCTCTGAACTGGCCCGTGACCTCTATGCCGCCTATCAGTAATAGGACACACTTGGACTTACTACAGTGCATAGTACCGCCACACTAGCATCCCTTTTTAAAAATACCAGTAAAATTAAAAGTTTGACTTGAACGCCCCTCGTATAATGCCCATTTATAAATGGTGAAAAACAGTGCTGGATGATGGCAATCCAGTTCAAGTGCTAGAACCTTAGAGAAATTCTTGGCATTACTAAATGGACTTTTTACAAGCAGCATCGCTAACGCTCAAATTAAAGCTCAAGGGCAAAAATTTAATTTTAACAGTGTATAGTGCACTCACCAGCCACTTTATTAGGTACACCTGTTCAATTGCTTAGTAGCACAAATTGCTAATCAACCAATCACATAGCAGCAACTCAATACATTTAGGCATCTAGATGTGGTGAAGACAACTTTCTCAAACTGAGCATCAGAATGGGGAAGAAAGGGGATTTAAGTGACTTTGAATGTGGAATTGTTGTTCGTGCCAGATGGGCTGGTCTGAGTATTTCAAGAACTGCTGATCTACTGGGATTTTTATGCACAACCATCTCTAGAGTTTACAGAGAAAAGTCCAAAAAAGAGAATATATCCAGTGAGTGGCAGTTGTGTGGACCAAAATTCCTTGTTGAGGTCAGAGGAGAATGGGTGGACTGTTTGCTGCAACATTCAGATGATAGGGTCAGAATATGGCGTAAACAATATGAAAGCATGGATCCATTCTGCCTTGCATCAACAGTTCAGGCTGGTGATGGTGATGTAATGGTGTGGGGAATATTTTCTCGGCACTAGCAAGGTGTAACTAATAAAGTGGTTGGTGAAAGTAAAGTACTTACCTTTCTGTTGGGTGGATTCTGTCAACACTTCATACTGCCATATAACAAGATTAAGTCTTCAATTCTCACATCTTTCTTTTTCTGGAAATCTTGTTTCCTACCCTGGGGACTGAATCATTAACTTCTTGGGGACCAATACCCTTGCCACGCCCTGTAGATCCCAACCGCTATAACTTGCACCCCCACTAATGGGAAGAGTCCATGTCCTGGCCTGATGCAAACAAAAGAGGAAAGAAGGCTTGGGACCTGAACGTCATATGATCATGGCTTCAGGGCAGTTAAAATGGCATTTAGAAATATGTTTTTGTTTTTTTTCATCCAGAGGTGTATGGGAGGAAGGAGAGTGAGGGTTTTTTTGCCCAGAGTTGGGGTTTAATTCAAGATAACAATTGTAAATGGTTTGGAATAATGTTTTATAGGTATATACTGTATTTGGTAAAAGATTTAAGGGGCTTACCAGGATTAAGGATTTGGTTTAATTGTCCTTTCGGTGTTTTAGCTTCTAGCAATGACTTGGGTTCCTTATATTTGTAATGTTGCAGTTAAAAACAAGAAATATTAAGTTTGTCTAAAAGTAGTTTAAGATTCCACAGTTTGCTTTAATACTTCAATTTGTTTAAAAAATTAAGTAATAAAAAGCTTAAGATGTTAAACTGCTTACATGTTTATATCATAGTTACACACAATAATATAATGCATACCTTCTGACCTTTTCTTCAGGCTGAAGCCATAAATGAAGAGCCCATCTTTGATTCAGACAAAACGCTGTTTGACCTTAAAGATTCAAATCGGCCCAGGTTTACATTGCAAGAGCTACGAGATGTTTTACATGAGAGGAATGAGCTGAAAGCCAAGGTTTTCATGCTGCAAGAGGAACTTACTTACTATAAAAGGTAGTAATGAGACAGAGCCTAACGAATATGTTCTAAATGTAGGCAGTGGCTCCAAAAGCCACTCTTTGGCTCTACTGGTAATACTGATTTGTTATTTTCTGGGTCTTGTCATGATAGTGGCGATCATTACTTGGCTGTAGTAAATATAATCTAGCATTCCCTTCCTGTAATAGAATTATTATAATGGTTATATCTTGACTGTAGTGATTTTTCTATCATTTATGGCAGTCATTCTCTAGTTTAGTGTGTTAAATAGTAGTCACTGCCTGACTAATGGTGCTTAGTCTTTGGCTGTAGTGGGGCTGGTCACTTTCTGGCTTTAGCCATGGTCATTCCCTGGCTGTTGTGATCAGACGTATTGTGCTGGACATTATCTCCTAGAGGTTTGTCCTGGCATTTTGTAGTCCTCAATCCCTCTGTAGCAGATATTGTACCTGTAACCAGTTTGATGAATACTTGTTAACGCAGTTTTGTAGTCTAACAGACAATAAAAGTAATGTAACATGCACTGTATAGTAGGCATCATAAAATACCTGCTCTTATCTTTGGCACAATCTTCCCAATCCATATCATACTTTACTTCTACATGAAACACGTGCACATTGTGATTCTGCGCTTAGATAAAAATTATAAAATAGAAATGAGCAGCTAGCACAGGTATAAGATACTAAACTACAGTAAACATAATAAAGTGCAGCATTAAACACCATATTCAAAATAGTGACAGTCCACCATAATCAAATGAATGTCCACATCAAGAAATGTCCATGATAATGGATGTGCTTCACACAATAGAAGAAAAAGAGAAAGACCCACTTATCCAACAGGGCTGAAGAGAGAGTAACACTCTAGGTTAATTCTGGTGACCACAGGGCCTTACCAGTGGCCGCTCAGCGTGGTGACGTGACGTGACATCACCACGCTGAGCGGCTGTCTGCCAGAATTTGTTATGCATCGGGATCGCCGCAGCTCTGCAATGTTTTGACCCATTGTAAGTGCAATACTTTTCTACTAAAGTTATTTCTTTTGGAAGTTACTGCACTATTGGCTTTTATGTATTCTTTATGCCGTTACTGATGGAGAGTGAAGGTACAGTGGAGCCACAGCAGTGGAGTACCACCATATAGCATGGCTTTTCATTAAATTGAGAGCCCAACAGTTCCGGTAAGGGCTCACTCACCTGTGGTCATCAGAAGTAACCTAGTGTTACTCTCTCTTCAACCCTGCTGGATAAGCAGGTCTTTTTCTTCTACTGTGTGAAGCACATCCTTTATCATGGATATTTATTGATGTGGACATTCATTTGATAATGGTGGACTGTCACTATTTTGAATATGGTGTTTAGCGTGGCACTTTATTACATGTGCACATTCTTTTCTGCTTCCCTCTATGCAGCAATCCATGGCACTGCTGCTAGTTTGCACACTAAGTGATCTCATATGGGGTGTTAGCGTCCAAGCCATATGCAAAAAACATGTTTCAGAAAATCTGTGTTTTCATAGTATTTTCAATGGCAGATTGGAGCAATGAGCAGTGCTTAGAAGATATAGGTATGCACCTTGTTGCATTTGCTATATAGTGAATTAGTCTGTTTTTGTAGGAATACAGAATTGTTTAGTTGAATAATGACACCTGTGTCTAGTTGCGATCATTTCCAGTGTCTAGTCAGTTACCTGGAGCTGTATATTATAATCGTGCATGTAGGATAGAAGCTGGCGTAGCACTAGAGAAAACCTAGTAAACCACTAAACACAAGGAATGAAATAATACAAATGTTGGTAAACGTGCAGTTATCCATGGAACTTTTGCCTATTCCACCAGCCTAACCGAAATGTTGACTTTTTTCCCAGCGAAGAAGCAGATGAGGACACCAAGCTTCCACAAACATCACCCATTATTAATTCCAAAGCACCCAATCCACAGGAATCTGGCATCAAAAGACTGTAAGTAATGCATTTCAGCTGGGTTTTGTATCAGTTCTATTTGAAAATATACTTACAGCAATTTTTGTAGTTTTTTTTGGCAACAATGTTTTAAAGAAGTAGCATATTATAGTTTTGCATAAAACTTTTAAAAAGAATCCTAAACAGGAATATTAGAGACTGCCATTAGTGACCTCTCCTTCTGAAAACATATTTTTCCTGCCTGTTGTGCTGCTCTAATGCCTTTTAGTACTTTCTAAATCAGGGACCTGGAACAAGTATGCAGATTAGGATCTCTGAATATTTTGATCTGCATGCTTGTCTCTGACTGTAATTTGGTTGCCTGCAACACTCAAGCAACTTAGCATTATTAGAAGAAGGCCAGCAATGTCAACCCCCATTAATGAATTCAGTATGGAGTTTAATAAAGTGATCCTGTCATTACAGAAAAAAAAGGTGTTTTTTGTATTTTTGTTTTTTGTATTTTTTTTTTTTTGTATTTTTTTTTTTTAACCACTTCCTGACCGGCCGTTGCATATAAACGGCCGGACGGTGGCACTGCAGGGTCGGGTGGCCGTTTATAAACGGCCTCCCCGCACCCTGCTTGTGCGCGCTCCCTGGGAGCGTGCAGCACCGCGATCCAGTGCCATGTGGTGCTTGTACCATGTGACAAGCTGTGACCAATCACAGCTCACTCAGTACTTCTCAATGAGTGCAAGAATGCACACAGAGAGAAAGAGAAATGATTGCTTTTACATCCTATATGGGTGTAAAAGCAATCAGTGAAAAAAAAAAAAAAAAATCTTCATCACCCCCCACAAGTAGTACAGTGTCACCATGGTGACACTGTACTGCTAGGGTGACAGTATGTAAAAAAAAAAATAAAAAATAATATAAAAAAAATAAAAATGTAAAAAAAATGTTTAAAAATTATAATTTTTGGTTATAAACTAATCTGGATTTTTTTTTTTACTAAAAAGATAACAGAATAAATTTTGGCTAAGATTTATGATGAAATATTATTTATTTGCAAAATTTTATAAAAAAAACACTTTTTTTCGAAATTTTTGGACATTTCATTTACATAGCAAAAAAATACAAATCCCAGTGGTGAATAAATACCACCAAAATAAAGCTTTATCTGTCTCAAAAAAAATGGTAAAAAATTAATTTGGGTACAGTGTTGCATGACCGCGCAATTGTCATTCAAAGTGTGATAGCGCTAAAAGCTGAAAATTGCCCTGGTCAGGAAGGGGGTATAAGTGTCCGGTCTGGAAGTGGTTAAGCAAACCATACCTGTAAAAGAAGACTAGACATGCCTGCCTTTCCTGCAACCTGTGCCTCTGAGCTCTGCTCTCATGGTGAGAGATCTGCTGCTGAAGTCCCCAATGAAACCTACACTCACTGAAGTGTCGATCTCCTGGGTCCTCTGCTGCTCTCACTGGTTCCTTCTGTTGACCTCCATGTCTCAACTGTATCCTGTAGTGGGTGAGAGGGTAGCATTCATGAGAGCTGTGGAAGACCCCATAACTGAAACTCCCGGAAGTGTTGGTTTTAATAGAGGCAAGTAGGAGATCACTTCTTTTACAGATATGGCTTGCTTTAAAACTTTCCCTATAGTGACAGGGTCACATTAATTTGCATTGCTCAAAGATGACAAGCACATCAGACCTTTATGTGAATAACTCCTATGGATTATTTTTGTTATACAGTCTACTTAGCACTTTTCATTAAGATAATAGGCTCAAAAATGAGTGCCAGTTTTTTTCCTTGTGCTGTATGTACAGCAACGGATGGTACATTCAGATGAGCCTTAAAGAGTTTTGACCGCTTATTGCGCTTGACAAGTGCTTATTGCTTAGCCAATGCTTATGCTGCAGAATAAACTTGTGCTTTGGCTTTGTCAGTTACTGTGTGCAAAGTTCTATAGCAACCAAGGCAGAAGATTAAGGTTTGCTGAAGGTTACAAGAATTGTACTTTCCCCAGGCACACAATACCCAGCCATAATTTAGGAAGTCCCCGGTATATGTAGATATAGTGAGCAGGGCAACATACCATCACAATGTAATAGATAAGACAATGAATACTAAAAGTCCACATAAACTCTATAACTAATCCTCTGTACATGTCAAGATTCCCACTGAGTCAATAATATAAATGTATCATAGTAGTAATGTAACCATTCATCAGAATGACATATGAAACATTCAAGTGAAAGTCTCATTCAGTAGGTATGAAGAAGTTCCCTTCCGACCAAGAGTTCCGAGAAAACTGGAATCACCACTAGTGAGGAACCTTCACCTTCAGCCTCTCACCTGGTGGTTAGACCTACTGAACTCCTACGAAAGCCAAAACCTCACTTTTACTTTCTTAAATATTCAGGTCTGAGGTTTATCAACATTTTGGATTGATTGTTCAATAATTAATCTTCAAATACAACTTGCCTAATAATTGTGCACACAGTGTAAAGCCAGGCTTTAAGGAAGAGCAACAAGACATTACTTAAAAAAAAAAACAAATAAAGTGCAATCACATTGGACACAAACATAACTTTTTTTTGCAGCAAAACCAACTCTGATCACCACCTAACTTTGTGTCATTGTGGTAAAAAAAGTTGTGTTCATATTTGAAAAATTCTCTTCACTGTCCCCAACCAACATGCCAGATACATTTTGACAAATACAAAGGGCACGAATTGAAGAATCCATCTATACCAGGTTGCTGTAATTAGAACCAGAGCTGGTTCTACGAAATACTGACTCATGGGTAAATACATGTGCAGTCAGCAAATTTCTCTGTTTTTGTTTTTTTGGTTTTTTTGCCGCAGTTGTGTAGATTAATCCATAAAGTCCCAAACAAATGCATTTTAATTCCTAGTTGTAACATTACAAAATGTAAATCAGTCACGGGGGTAAATACTAATTTAAACCACTGTAAGATACTGTAGGCAACTTTTTTTTTCAACATATTTCTGTACATAAAGTGGAACTTCACTCTTTCAATCAACATTGACTATTTTGAATCCTTATATTGCTAGCATTAGTAAATAGATAGGAAAATATATCATACTTTCAAAACTTTTTTTTTTTTATTTTAATTTTTTCAGTTACTTCCTGCTGCTCGATTACAGGATAAATACTTATGCGCATTATGATTTATCGTGTTGTTCTCAATTTATTCTGCTACTTGCACTTTGAAAATCATTTACTCATCCAAAATAATTCCCACATGACTGTTCTTTTTTTTTTTTTTGTTATAAATCTTTGCATTTTGAGAATCGCTATTGTCCCAGTAACATTTAGAATGTTCGGGCGTTTGTAATGAAATTTCAAATGATTTTCTACTCCTCTATGGCCAGCCTTAGATAGCAAAGCTGTTGATTTTCAGCTTCAGTTTAGGGCAGTAAAATGAAGAATGACTTTCAAATACTTCCACATTATAGGTTAATGCATTATATCATTCTATAATATATCAGATAATACACGACCTGAAAAAGACATAAACTCTTTCCAATCTGCTTGTAAAATGTGTGCCTTAATTATCCTCTTTTACTGGAAGAAATAAAGGTTTCAGTCCTAAAGAATAATATTTTCATCTTTTTTAGCGATGGTTTCCACCCAGCATACAATTATTTGATTATTTTCACATCATGGCTTGTCTGTCTCCTCTCCATGATGGTATTTTCCAGGTAAAAGGCCTTCCTTTGCTGTCACGTGACCTCCATACATGTTGAAAGTTTTGCCGTCTATTGACTTTCATACTCATTGAGCATGTAGTGACACTGAAATGCATGAGTTTATTTTGTGCAACCTGTATGATGTCATATGTTGTATCACCCTCACATAAGTTTTACACATTCATGTGTAAAACTGTTGTCCGTTTTTTTTTACTCATTGCATTTTCCTGCAACAGTTGAACAGTGGTAATCCTAATCACAAAAGGAATGCATCCACATTTTCAAAATATACTATTCTTTGCGAACTGGCCATTAAGTAAACCAAGGCATTGTGTGCCCTGTGTGTGATTTATCCTGTAAAAGTGGGGCTGATTTAGTAAAGAAATTTAGAATGCAAAGCAAGTGGACACTAGGATTCCCTCACTGACCGAGGACAGTTGGCACAAGTTCAGGATGACTTGCATGCACGCACCAAACTCCTCAAGCATTAAAGTCATTGAGATAAAGTCATCCAAATAAAGTTCTTTCATTAAATTCGCTACAACCCATTTAGATTAAAGCCATTGGTTTAGGCACTTTTGGCCAATGCTTCAAAAAAAGGCTTGGATTGTTTCTTAGATACACAGAATATAACTGGATACTAACATTTATAGGTAAAGTTGATCCAGGGAATATCCGATTGCCTCTTGGGGGATCAGGAAGAAATTTTTCCCCTGCAGGAGCAAATTGGATCATGCTTTGCTGTTTTTTTTTTTTTTTTTTTGCCTTCCTCTGGATCAACTGTGGGTATAGGATTATAACTTTTTTTTTTTTCATAGTTGAACTGGATGGACATTTGTCTTTTTTCAGCTAGACTATCTATGTACAGCATTCAGCCGCAGTGTAGTTCAGTCTGTAACAGGTTGCTGGCAGTGTGAAGGCACACATTTGACAGAATAACCCATTAAACAGACCTGTCCACCTTTCTGGAAGTGTGGAAAGTATGAACTGTTAATGACTTCCTGAAGATGAGAGTTGGGTATCACTGATCTATAGTAAAGTAAAAGCTGCTTGATTCTTTAGTGAACGATCACAAAGAAGCCTCTTAGGACTGGTTGATGTATTTTGTTTGGGCCTTTGGATTTGTTGCATAGGATACATTCATTTCATTAATGAGTTGTGTTGAAATACAGAATGCAAAAACCAACAGATGACTTTTTTTTTTTTTTTAAACAGGTTGAAACTGGGTCTGTAATAAGTGTTTAGCAAGTAAAAAGTATAGTTATAGGTGCTTTTTACATATGGATAAACAAGCTTCCTGTGTTTGTACTTTCCAGTTCTCCTGCATTTAAATTAACCAAACTCTCTGCTTGCCAGATCAAGTTTTGCTGCACTTAAATGTACAGTACTTGCTTTTATGTACAATTACATAGAATTAGATGCATTTGGATTATCTAATCCATCCCTGAATGCATGGAATTCTATTTTCTCTAAAGGCAGCTAAGCTAAACGCACCTAAACACAGGTAAACACACAGTGAATTATACCATATAAAATCACTATATTACTATGAATTTAGAAAGGTCCTATAAACATATGTATGTCATTGTCAGTGTGAATGAGATCTTAAAAGCACACCAGTCAAAAGAACCCTTTAATACCTTACAGTAGATGTATACTTTAAGAGCAGGGGCATCTGTGATTGTCAAAAATTGAGGCTTTGCTGCAAAAAGATGTTGATACTCTGCTCTGGGGTGAGCAGCAGTTTAGTAATGCATTGGCTAGCACTAAGCAAGATAAGGCTTCTTTCTGCTTTGTAAACAGCTGGCTTTAAGTTTCATTTCACACCACTTCTTGCTTCCATTGATATAAGCCTCACATGTATCAGCCCCCAGAAACCTAAGATTACATTGACATTTCTGCAGGTTTTTTTTTTTTTTTTGGTTTTTTTTTTACCAGGGCAAATAAATACTTAATGTGTTTTTAGTAAGGTAAATGTAAAATATTGCATGTTAATACTTTTGCATTCTTATTTCAGCTTGCAGGTGTTGCTGTAGGTTTTTTCCACCTCCGTCTTTTTGCCATCTGTTAAATAGTCCTGTTTACAGAGCTCAAAAGCTCAAGCTGAAACTTGTGCTAAGGGAATTTAGTGAGAAGAGTAACTGATCCCTTTCAGATGGCTGTAACTATCTATAAACTGAAATTTAGTTCCCTTTAATGTTGACAGATATGAATCTACTTAAAAAAGAAAGAAGATGTTGGCTTAGAGGCAAACAAATTTTAGTTTCAGTTTTTTATGTCAGTTCATTAGGAGTAGGGTTGGAATTTAAATGGTAAGCTTCAGTTACTACTAGATATTGCAATTCCTTATAACCAAAAATGTGCAATATTTCAGATTACATTTTTTTACATGCTGACTTTCCTAGGCAGTTTCCTGTAACTAAAGCAGTTTGATATACAAGATTGCTTTTCTGTGTAATTACAACTGCCATTATGTTTTAGTTTTCATTGCTTTTAAATTTAATTGATGTCCAAGCCACCTCATCTTGCTGTTGTCATAACCTGTATGTTTGATGATTACAGGCTTTCATAAAAGATACCAAGCAACTGATAGGAGAAGTTTATTTAGTTTGTTTGGCATACAGATATATATATTATTATTTATTATTATTATTATACAGGATTTATATAGCGCCAACAGTTTGCTCAGAGCTTTACAATATAACGGGAGACAATACAGCAACAATACAGTTCAATACAAGAGGGTTAGGTATATTGCAATATAAGTATGCATACACACCTATATTTTTACATGTAAGTGGTTTGTAATGATTTCCATCCCATATGTTAACTGCTGTCCTGTCTGTCTATGTCTCTCCATCAGGATGTTTACAGCCATTATGCCTATGGTAGCAGCTGGGTTGATTGCTGATGATCCCACTTTGCAGCCAATCAGCAGGCTTATCTCACTTGTAGGATTCATTTTCATTGCCTTTGTATTGCTGTGTGTCTTTTTTTGCATGTTGTGGGTATGTGCTGTCTTGCTGGTGGCATTCTGATTGGCTGACTGTGGGATTGTTACATAAAAATGGTTTTGAGTTTGGCTGCCAATCAGAAAGCCATTCAGTATCCCTGGTCTCAATACATCATGTTCTCATAAAGATAACTGTATTACAGCGAAAGAGTAGTTGTCATTACATATTAACCATTCAGGAGCCTTAAGCAGGCACTGAGGTGCTGACTTACTAAAATACAAACTTAGGTGAATTAACCTTAATAAACTGGCCATGGACACGTCATGGTGGTTGAGATTGCAAACATGTCTAAATGAAGAACAGTTTCTTGCAGTCATTAAAAAGATGATATTGAAAAAGTGGTTATACTCCTGCCATAGCTAGGAGTTTGCAGATGCCTTATTTTAATTACTTCAGTCCCGAGGTCTTTTTTTTTTTTTTTTTTAATTTCAGACATGGTTTTAATTTTGGGTACATATAATATTATTATTATTTTTATTCAGGATTTATAAAGCTCCAACAGTTTGCTCAGTGCTTTACAAAATTAAGGTAAACATTATAGTTACAATACAATTTGGTAGAAGAGGAAACAGAGGGCCCTGCTCATTAGAGCTTACAATCTAGGAGGAAGGGTTGAGTGATACAAAAGGTAATAGCTGTGGGGGATAAGCTGATGGAGGAAGTAAAAAACTGTTTATTTTTTTCCGGTACGTATATTGCACCGTCAATTTATGTAGTGCTTTACATAGATATGTAACATAAATCCCTAACCCTCAAGGGGCGTACAATCTAAGGTCCCTAACTTACATTCATGTATACACTTACTAGGGCCAATTTAGACAGGATCCAATTAACTTACCAGCATGGAGTGTGGGAAGAAACTGGAGTACCCGGAGGAGGTACAGGGAGAACATGCAAACTCCAGGCAGGTGGTGCCGTGGCTGGAATTCGAACCAACGACCCTAGTACTGCCAGGCGGAAGTACTAACCATTTAGCCACTGTGCTACCCATACTAGTTAGAAGCAGGATAGGCTTCTTTAAAGAGAACAGTTTTCAGGGATCATCTAAAGGTGGATAGATTAGGAGACAGTCAGACAGATTGGGGTATGGGGTTCCATAGGATGGGAGAAGCTTGGGAGAAGTCCTGGAGGCGAGCATGGGAGGAGGTGACATGGGAATTAGAGGGCAGAAGGTCCTGGGAGGATTGAAGAGAGCTGTTTGGTTGATATTTTGAGATCAGGTTGGTGATGTAGCTGGGGGCAGAGTTGTGGAGGGCTTTGTAAGTTGTTAGTATAGTTTTATTACTGAGGTCTAAGTAAGAAAACAAGGTGAAAATTTGAAAAAAATGTTTCATGTAGTCTCAAATATTTTCCCAAAAATAAAACTGTCATCTTCTCCTGCTTAAGAAGATATTGAATACATGTAATGTTTTTATATGTAGTGGAGTGATAAGGCCAGGTTCACACATATTTGGTGCAGCAATGCATGCTACTTTGTGCATTAACCTCAATATGCTTTGTGCTAAGGCAACTCCTTCATTTTGAATGCTCTGGCATTGACCCTTACACCATGTATTGTGGTGTGCTGTAGTAGGTGCCTTGACTTTAGTGTGTTGGGGTGTGATTGAAAATGAATGGCATCGCAGTGCATTAACACACCTAATGTGCATTATGCAGCACAGAGCTGTGAACCTGACTAAAGCTCAAAGTCGAGGTTGGGCTTTAAATCAGGTAAAGTTCTTACCCCTTTTCAGTGATCTCAGGCAGAAACTTTCGGCAGGCTGGATGGCAAAGATCTAGAAAAAAAAAAATGTAGGTAAGTATAATATATACTGAAAGTGCCAAGGGAAAGATAAGGGGAATAAAAGTGTGAACACACTAAAAGTCCTTTGAACAAGCCTAGAACATGCCTTAAATTTCAACCCTTAAAAAAATACATTAAAAACCCTTTTTAATAAAACAACCAGGAATTAAAATTTTTTATCTTCCTCTTGTGCAGCTCTGAATGTAATGACAAATTTCAGGTATGATTTCATAAGCATAAAATCTGTAAAGAAATAAAAGTTGTAGTGCTCTGTTGAGGGGAGATAATGCTGAATATAAAATGTGTAGTACGTGGGTAGAATAAATAGTCCAGCTAGCACATTACTTTCCTTTCAATATAGGTGTGTGGTGCAAAAAAAAGTGTTCCACTGACTTTGGGAGTTTGAAGCTGCTGAAGTGTAATATTAAAGCGGAACTAAACCCTCCTATTGTTTTCAGCCAAGGAAGCTGCCATCTTAGCCTCTGTTTGATCTGCAACTGCCATTATACTGCACATGTGATCAGTTATGACGCCAACTATTTGATGGTTTGACAGTTTGGTTGAGAGCGCAAGTAACTGCGACAGTTACATTCTCAGCCAGTAATGTAATTGTTAAATTTGTTCTGGTTTAATGAATAGGGGTTTAAAATTTAAAAAACTGTGAGGAGAGCAGAGTAGAACTGAGAGTTTTCAGTATGATATCCCCTCTCCGTTTCTGAGTAGTAATATGAAGCTCATTAATCTGATTTTCTCAGTGCTCAATGGATTTTCAGGTACACATATCGAAATTTTCTGTGCACATTTCATAATATTAGTTCTCTTCTGTGCACAGTGCATGTGATGTAGTGTGTCACTTTAACTGCATGCTCTGAAACACACAAGCCTAACACAATGTGTAAAGCTGGAGAAAAGAATATACAACATGAAGTGGTTGCTCAAAGCATGACTTTTGTTACACATTCGTGAATTGAAAGGTGAAACTTTACTTGCTATTGCCTAATACGTTGCTTTAGACAACAACTTGACTTTTGTGCTAAAAAATGTCATCTTTTTTTCCAAGTTTTGAAGAGTAAAACGTCAAGATTGGGGAACATTATTTTTTTTATCCGTAAGAGTCAAATCTACTGTGTAATAAGCACAGCATCTTTTTATTCGAATGCACCTTCACTTCTAAATACCCCAATGGGGATAAATAGTTATATTAATTAATACAGTGTCGCCAATAGACAAGAGTGTACCATGTTGCAGCTGGCATTTGGATATTATTACAGCTGTAATGCACACTTGAATCACAGCACCCTTTCCACATTTAGATTTTCTCTATTTAAAAAAGTGAAGAATTAAGCATCTTTATGGCCAGTCAATATCACTGCAATGCTGTCTTGAGTGCCTGTTGCTCTAGCTAGCACATTGGTGTGTAACAAGGCAAGTAGGACTGTAAATAGGGTGCTTTGCCTACTGGTGACTTGGTGACCCAAAAATCCCATTGGCATTGTACCCACAGTCCAACCATTTGCTGCCCAATTGTAAAGGACATGGACAATTTTAGCACCTTGTAATTGCTCCATGATCAAAAAAAGTGCTTACATTCACTTAGCATGAAATACACAGGTTCTAAAAGTTTTACACTTGGTTTTAGGTTTATGCCATGTAGGTGGTGAAGTGGCGTTTGTACCAGATAGGGTATAAGCACCTGATCAGAGGCTGCCATGAGCTATCTGGAAGAACCAAGAGCCACTTGTGGCCCACAGATTTATATAATTGTGATTGGTGCACAGTAGCCTTATGCTCTAGACAAAGCCCCATATCCAAATCAGACTGTTCAGTAAAAGGTAACCTCTGTTGCATGTCAAGCCCAAAGCTTTTCTCATTCAATCACAGGTTGAATGGAAAAAACTCTCAGATCCCCAAATCCACACAAGCGATATGGATGCAGGAATCTCCCGCACTAGGCTATTGTATTCTAATAGGGCCCCCCCATCAGAATACACAGATCAGCACTGCAGCCTTTCGTTGCCTGCACTGATCGAATGCTGGTTTTCCATCAGGAGCTTTTGGCTGACTTCTGTTGAACAGTGAGGGGTACACACATACCAAAATTCATCCAGTTCTTGCTGAGTCAGCCCAAGTTTGGTACATGTATACCCTGCTTAAGATGGAAGTTGTCACTCTGACTTGTAAGTATAGTCAAAACGTCTATGCATTCATGTTGTGTGTCAGTGGCCCATAAACTAGTATAAAAGCCAGGAAGCTAGCATTTCCAAAAGGCAAAGTCTGCAACAGCAGCCCACATGTTTATGTTGTGCGTTTTAGAATGACAACTGCATGTAACTATTGTCTGCAGACAGGGCTCCTGTTAGAAACCACAAGGCCCCATACAGCCAAACTGACAGGGCCCCCCCTCCAAAAACTCCCCACAGTTTATTATGCTACAGTTATGAATGAACATAGTGAATGATCGGTACCAATCACTCATTGTGTTCATTCAGGAAAGGAAGGGGCTGGTAAATGTGACATATTTATAGGGCCCTTCCCCTACTCTCCATCCTGAAGGATCCTATTGTGTGCTTGCAGCTGCTGCTGGAGAGGAGAGGAGGGAATCTGGCAGCATGGAGGGCACAGAGGGGCCTGGGCAGCAGGGGGAAACGTATAATGCACAGGGAGGGCGATAGGTGCACCGGGGGGGAAATTACTGGAACTCATCCCCTGCATGGCTCCCACTGCAGCAGCTGAAAGCCAGCGAGTGGGAGAGGAGAAGCCAGCTTTCAGCTGCTGCAGAGAGAGCCATACAGGGTATTGGTTCCAGTGGTCCCCCGCCATGCTGATTACCCTCCCTGTCCAGATCCAGTTCACCCAGCTGCCTGGGCCCTGTACAAGAGGACTGATGGTACCCCCTTATCTATGGCCCTGTCTGCAGACAGGAAACACTTTCAGTAAGGAATAGAATCTATTAATGCTAAAAGGCTGCATGTTCAAGTTTGGTGCATAATAAAAGAAATATCCAATGGGCATTGTTACACCAAGATATGAAAGTGTTGCCGGGCATGAGTTCTCCACATAGCCCAATACAGTGATGCAGTTAGCCATAAAAAGCTGAGTACATGTAATAAGAATAAATTACCTAAGTCTATTTTTACAAATGTCTTATTAACAATGTTTGATGCTTGGATCACCATAAAGGAAAAAAAGTCAAAGTGCAATATTTCATAGGGACCGGTCTTCATTCCTCATCCATTGCTGAGCTCTCTAACCTAATTTATGGAATTTTTGATTGCTATGTGTTTTGCACTACTCTAATAAATAAGGACAATGTTGTGCTTTTTTTGGATGATGTTGAGTCTTGTTATTGAAACAAGTATACATTTGTTTTCTCTCCCTAGATTTAGTTTCTTCTCAAGGGATAAAAAGCGGATGCCCCTACCACAGAAAAGCGCCACCTTCCAAGAATCCTTTGGTGTTTGGTCAGATTACAACAGAGATGATGGTTACACAGAACAAGGCCAAGAGGCCTTACAGCACATGTGACTGAACCGAAGTCTCAATATTGCACACTGAATAGCTGATAAACTTTTTTTCTTTTTTTTTGCTCGCCCTGCCTGAAAACATTTTACTTTGTGAACATCGCACAAGACATACTGCACGAGCTAAAGAACACAACAAAGACGAGTCATTTGCAGGCGGGTAGCAAGAGAAGAAAAGTGGAAAAATGGACTGCTATTCTTCTGGGAGTTTCAAAAGCTGGCTAACCCAGCAGTGATATTCGATTTTGTTATTGGACTATGGGGGGTTTCAATAACCACTGGATTCTCATGGGACTTCAGTTCTGTCCCCCTTTTGCAGGTCATTATGAATCCATTGATGCTGCATTCTCTGTAGTCTAATACTAAGGATTAAAATGGAAAATCCAACAGTGACCTCGAAACCCCTCCAAGGATATCTGTCCAAAACCAGAATAAAGAAGATGGGTAGAGCCTGGCTTCCAGAGAGTACATGGCTTATATCACAGTGATTTCACTGGTGTCAAGAATCTATATTCTTACCAATGGCCATACCTGATTTCTTGGTACACTGCCTGCACCACAAAATACCTGCCTGTTTGTATGTAGTTCAGTTCTCTGATTGTACAATTTGAATAGATTTGCCAAATAAGAAGGTGCCTTAGAGGTCCTGCAGAGCTGTTAAAGTGGTTCTAAAGGCTTTTTACCTTTATGCATTCTCTGCATGAAGGTAAAAAATCTTCTGAGTGCAGGTCCCCCTACCTCCCCCCCCCCCCCCCACATACTTACCTGAGCTCGATCTCGATCCAGGTTGTGCACAAGAGCAGCTGCTTTCTTTTCTCTCTCCCTTCTCATAGGCTCAGAGACAGTAGCAGAGGTCATTGGCTCTGCTGCTGTCAGTCACAGCCAGTAAGGAGGGGGTGGCACCAAGCCATGCTCTGTGTGTCAATGGACACACAGAGTGCAGTTCTGGAGCGAGCCCGCAAGAGTGCCCCCATAGGGGCTTGCTATGGTGGTCACTCAGCAAGGGGGAGGAGCCAAGAGTGCCAGCAGGGGACCCCATAAGATGAGGATTGCGGCTGCTCTGTGCAAAACCATACATAAGATATTATTAAAAAAAAAAAAAAATGAGTTTACAATCACTTTAATATACTACTATGCATTACCTTAAAAAAAATCAAGAAAATCTAGTACAAGTTGTTCATATTTATGAATATTAACATCTCAGATTGGTCTATGCAGTAAACCCCTCTTACCACTGAGCATAGCTTTCTACCTAAAATGTAGTCAAGTCTGTAATGAAAATTAGTTTGCAATAAAATCATTTAAATAAGAATGTCCCATCATGCAAAACATTGTGAAAGGCACCATAGCTTTTACAGTGCATTGCAATGGTCTAGTTCTGCTTGACAGAAACCTAAAACATTGATCCCAATGTATGGAAAGCTGTTAGCAGAGTGGGGGCTTCTGTGGTAAAGGCAGTGTGCAACACGGTAGCTCACATTTCTTCAGTTTTACATGGCTGACCTAATCCTATTTACAGGCTGAAACCTATAAAGACACGTTGGTTCTGAAAATGTTATACATTAGTATTCAAATGAATTAGTTATACATTACAATACAGTGGTCTCTGTTGTAGGAAACAAACACAAGGCAGCTTAAAACTAATAATGGAGGTGATTTTCTAAAGGCAAATAGACTGTTCACTTTGCAAGTGCAGTTGCATTCTGCAAGGGAATTTGCTCCAGAGTTTAGTAAATGCGGCGAAGCTTTGCAAACCGTACCCAATCACATGCAATAAAAAACAAAAATGCATTTTTGCCTCCACATGATTGGATGATGGAATTCAGCAGAGCTTCCCCTCATTTGCCAAGCTCTGAAGCAGATTTCCTTGCAGAGTGCAGCTGCACTTGCAAAGTGAACAGTCCTTTTTTTCCTTTAGTAAATCAATCCTAGTGTCTAGCGTTTCAAACTTGGCAT
Organism: Staurois parvus; assembly: GCF_062004578.1. NCBI lineage: Eukaryota > Metazoa > Chordata > Amphibia > Anura > Ranidae > Staurois > Staurois parvus. The sequence continues at coordinate 1,877,729 of NW_028319214.1, read as the reverse complement.
TACTGATGAAACAATTAGGTTTTTTTTATATATGAAGGGTGTTTCTGTTCCTACATTGATCCTATACTTATGGGAGATATTTTGCACTTGCCTTCCTGTTACAGCAGTGACACCAACCACAGACAATTTCTCACTGCTCCTGATCAGTCTAAAAAAAGGGCAAGTAGAAATTTTTGATTGAGTCAATACTGCTAATTGCACTCAATTGCTCATTTAAATGAGCCCCATAGACCCAGGCCCCATACCATACCAAAGTTTCCTGGTGAATTTGTTTGTTTATACACGAAAGGACGTATGCTTTATCTTTGAAGAAATGTTTTTCCAGACGTGTGTTTTCAGAGACCCGTGGCAGAGTGTAGTATACCCGTTGCTGACCGAAAAGGGAATGAGAGCAGCCATCTTGTTCACTGTGCCTAATGTAGATATGCAAGGTAAAGGACACCTTGGGATGTAAGGTAGGAGATTAACAGTATTAACACAATATTGTTTGAATATTAACATATAATAAAATGACAAAGCTTTTTGGGTTGTGGAATTTTTGATGTCTGGTTTTCTCTTCGATGTACATAACACAACCACTGTATTGTATGGTGCTATAGTGCATTGGGATATTCCCCCACAAAAAAGAACCAGCGTGTATTGAGGGATTGTTGTTGGTTGCCTTTGCTGACCTCTTTCCCTGAAAATGCTAACTGACTGTTAGTCCTCATGCACACGGGACGTTTTTACAGAGGCTGTTTTTGGCTTTCAACGTTTTTTTTCTACAGCCAGTAAACTCCCCAGCACACATAGACTGTAATCAAGGTTTCTTGGCAGGGACGCTTTTGGCTGGAAAAAATACCCAGGACTAGTGGGTTTCTAGAAGTGTTTTTTAGCTGTAAAAACACTCTAACGCTGAAAAAACACAGCAACACACAATAAAATGCCGCAAAACCAGCGTTTTTGGATGTTTTTTAGACCAAAAAAACCACTAAAAATGCTAAAACCACAAACGCAAAAAAACGCAGGAAAATGCTGCTAATCGTGGCAAAATGCCGCTAAACGCTAATGCAACAATGCTAACAAAAGCTGAAAAACTCACATTTTTAACGTGACTTTACACAGCTAACATTACCAGCGTTATCAAAATGCCCAGCGTGCATGAGGACTTCCATGCACACTAGGTTTTTTTTTTTTTTCTTAAGCTCAAAAAAACGCTGGATAAAAAAAAAAATGCTGGTAATAGCATTTTTCAGTAGTGTTTAGGAGCGTTAGCTTTTTTTACAGTACATGTAGAAGAGATCTGTTAGGAGCATTTTAGTAGCGTGTATCATTTTTTTCTGCTAGAAAAACATCCAAAAAACTCTACAAAAAAAAAAATAATAATGTTCTGCTCCTAGACGCTGAAGCTAAAACACTAATAGCCTGAAGTAGTGTGCATGGACACATAGAATAGCCTATTTAGCTTCTAGGAGCAGAAAAAAGAAATGCTGCTAACGGCTTCTAGATTAAAAAACTGCTAGTGTGCATGGAGCCTTATGCTGATGTTTTGAAATCAGGTCTTTGAGTCACTGACTTGAAGCAAGTAAAAATTTTAGGAATTCAGACTAGTTTGCAGCATGCTTGCTAAGGCTGATGCACATATGGTTTTTATATAGGCTCTTGATGGCAGTCCGTGCTGCCTTTGAACTTGTATGGACACACACCCCGTATATGTCTGCATGAGCTGAGATGCACCCCGCTGCTCAGGGCCATAAAGTAAATAATAGCGTGTAGTCAGTGATTGAAGGTCAAGGTCATTTTGCGCATGTGCTACTGCTGCATGAATGATTCCTTCATAAGGCGGCAACTATTGGTGCTTTACATCGATGATGTAAAATCAGTGGGTGTCCCCCACTGATTACACAGTATGCCTTTCAGTCATTTTGCGTATGTGCTGCCTCAGGACTCATTCAGAGCCAACATGTAATCATCAATAGCATCTAATCAGCACCGCAGCAGCTGCTGGCTTCACATTTTTGATGTTGACATGTTGGCCCTGTGCAGCAATAGAGTCTATATACGCATGTAAACATTAGCACAAATGTTTATATGCATCAAAATACAGTCCATATGTAGGACTGTGGATGTAGATTTTTTTTAATCTTTTAAAATTGTAGCTAGCTAAACGCAAGTTCAAATTGCTGAACTGTTTAAATGAGCCCATAACATATACAGTTGCATTCAGATCCGTTTAAAAAAAACAAACAAACAAAAAAATACACATTACGGATCTGAACATATATTTTTGCACCTATCTGTATGAGCCCTGATGGGTCAGTGATTTAAAAAATTGAAGTCAGACTGCAAGGCAACTTGTATTTTCCAGTGGCGGTCAGCATTGGCAGGCCTCAATTCTCTTGTGACAAGTGCGCTTTTATGGTTTAGGTTGCGTTTTGTGCATTTGAAGTCAGAGAACTAGCAAAAGAATGTTGGCAGCAAATCAACCAGTTATGTTCTTCTACTATACTGCAGCATTTCTGAATACTTTGACATGGAGTGACGTTACCTTTATTTATATATGGCTTATTTAAGTAGAAAGCATCAGAATTATTGCCTAGTATATGCTGTCACAGATTGCACATCCAACATGAATTCAATTTTAAACTGAATTAGTACATGAAAAGCCATAACTCATTAACCACTGGTCTTCCCATGAATTTGTAAACAAGCGTGTTATAAGAATATGATTACTTTGGTTATAACTTGTAATGTGAAATAAAACTATTTTATGACTGACTGTTGAAATATGTTGCATTTGCAAAAAATGATGAATGCTGTTTTTTGTATATTTTTTTTCCTTCATGTTCAAGATAAAAAAACAAAAACAAAACACCTTTTTAAATTAATTTGTTCACAAAGCCTGGATGAAATATTCTTGTTAATATGGTAAATAATGGAAATTCCAATGCTACCCTCTTCTTAAAGGATAAGTTCACCTTTAGTAACATGTTATACACATATTCCGGGTGTGACATGTAACTAAAGCACCCTGACCTGATCCGCCCCATTGTGAAAGCAAGCAGGGGCTCCACCCACACATCCGCATCATTCATTCACAGAATTCTGTGAATAAATGAACTTCAGTTCTTGTCTGCCACAGCAGCAGGTGGCTTGTAGTTCTGTATGAGAGGTATGGGCAGACAGCTGTACTGACAGTCTGCAGGAGCCTGACATTGCATCTGTGATCCGTAGGATCCAAAGAAAAAAAAACAAACGGAGGCACATTTTTTTTTTTACATGCAAGAAATGTGCATTTTTTGTTTGTTTTTTCTTTTTTAACTGAACTAATCCTTTGTTTGGATTGTAAACTCTTTTGGAAATGAGGTTTCCACAATACAAATAATTTATTTTCAGGTGAATAAGATATGGCATAGGGCTACTTCATATTGGTATTCAGCCTGCAACTGGCATTCGAAGCCCTTTTAAGCATGTACGCTTGTCTATTCTTAGCCGTTTTGTTGTTTACAGGATTTGAAAGGTAAAGCTTTTATTTACACAAAGAACTGCATGAATCAAAATAATTGACTCCTACCTTTCCATCTCCTCCTCTTTCCCTTTTAGTTTCAGAATGTCTGAAGTTTAGATGTTCATGATGCTTGAATCTTCTCTATCAATTAAATTATTTACCATGGTAAAAAAAATAACATTGATAGCCTCCCCCCCCCCCCCCTCCTCTCCACTGCCATATTTGAAACTTTTTGATGGGGGAGGGGGGAGCTGGTTTTGACAGTTCTTATTTCGGCCCCTCCTCCCTTCCGTAGTCTCCTGGGAGCTTTCACAGGTCCCAGAAGACCGGACCAATTAGGAGGTGCAGCACGACTCGCGTATGCGCAATGGGCACCAGGCTGTGAAGCCGCAAGCTGTCACAGCCTGGTGCCCACAGTTGAGATGCCAGCACTGTGGCGGGGAGAAAGCACCACGTGGGTGAGAACATTGCTGGACCCCGGGATAGGCAAGTGTGTGTTTATGAAAAGTCAGCAGCTACAGTTTTTGTAGCTGCTGACTTTAATAAAACACTAAAACGGCTGGAATTCCACTTTAAATACAGTTAGGACTCCTTAACACTTGCTTTGGTCTTAAAAGAGCGGAACAATTGCCTCCTCGCTGTTAACTCCTTGAACCCTGCTACAACTGTGCACATTGCATATGGCACTTGCAGTAGAGTAGTCCCATTCACACGATGGCGACATGGGGTATAATTCCTGCTGCAGCTGTGAAGCAAAGCATCACGGCAATGGTATGTTTACACCCCCAGCTGCTGCTCATGCAGCTAAAGAGGGATTGGTTGGAGGGTGGTAAAAGCACAGCTCAACAACAGGGTTTTACTGCCTATTAAACAATGCTGTGAATGAATCCTTAGTAATTTACTCCAATGACCAGAGTTGTCATCTTCGGAACTGTATTGTAAGCTGGTCTTGTGCTTATCCACTGAGCACTCTATTTGGTTACACAATTTTCAGCATTTAAATTTAGTTGCATGGCTTCCCTGCACCTGCATTTTTTTTGAAGCAAAAAGCCATAACAATTCAGTTGTTTGCCAATTATAGAAAATCGAAAAAGAATGTGAACACCATTTTAGCAGTTGCTAGCTGTTTTCTTTCACAAAGCCAGTGTGACTGGGTCACAGGTTAGTATAAACGAGCTAAACAGCCTTCATAACAGTAAAAGAGAGGCGTTCCCTGCCATGCACTAAACCTTACATTAGATATGCTGTTTTAGCCAACTGAAATTACTACCCACATTTTGTTTGTTGCTTCATTTTCAAGGAACTACAGTAATTTTATACAGAAAAAAACAGGAAAGCTTATTTGTGCTTCTGAAGATGGTAGTTGCCAGCCTGTCATGCTGATTTAGTGGCTTCAATACTTCCTGAGGCACATACCTATGTCAAGTATACAAAGCAAGACTTCTGACTTTATTTTCAGGCAAGTTCCAGCTTCATGATGTAGAAAGCATTGAATGCAGAGGCAGGCAAGCAACTAGGACTCTTGGGCTGCATTCAAAATTGAGCGATTTGTAGCTTGAATCTCCAAAAATGCTCAAATTTAAAAAATGAATTGTTCTCTATGGTGCCTGTTCATGCAATCAGGTGGCAACAGGCACTGTAGAGAACAATTTTTTTCTTTTTTTTTTAAAGTTTGAGCAATTTTGGAGTTTCGAGCTACAAATCATTCAAGTGTGAATGCAGCCTTAGAAGAAGTTCAGCAATGGCAGCCCCTGTATTTATCTCAGTACATGTATCTATTAAAACTAATCTATCTCAACAGCCTATGATGACAGAATCCGCAATTCTCTAAAGTAAAACTAAAGGAATTTTTTTTTGGTTCGAGTGGAGAGGGATTAGAACACCTGTCAGTATTTATTGCTGTCTGTGCCCCCGTTTGTAAGATTCATTCTCTCTATTTGTCCTGTTTACCATTATCATTGAAAGTAAAAGAAAATCCCACATTTTGGGTTGTCCTCAAAGTAATAACGGGGAAATCTTCCAATGGGGACACTAGTTCTGGTGACCTACATGGGGTTCCCCCCCAAAAAAACCCTTAATTTGCAGAGATTTCCTATCACATTGCAGAGATTTCCTAGCACAGGAAGTGAAGGGATATATCTGCAATGGGACACAGACGGTGAAAAAAAATAAAGATAAAAAATAACAGGGGTTATAACCCTCCCTTACTCTATCCAAATAGGGAAAACAAAGTTTTGCCTATAGTTCTACTTTAAGTTGGAGCATATGACAGATCCAAGGCTGTGAAGGCAAACCAATAATTTAATTCACCACCCTGACATTAGCATGCTGTCTGTATAATGGCAGCTTATGTTTTGAGCCAGGCTTTTAACTTCAAATTTACAGATTAGCTTTAAATTGGTGAAACTGCCACTTATAAGTGAGCATGACTTTGCTTGATGTTTAGAATTTCATTATAAATATGAATGAAATGTGAGACGAGTAAAGTGCTGTATAAATTGACAGACCATAAAATAAATACACTTTGCAGGCCTTGCTTAAGCTGCATGTAATGTGCAAATCATTATGTAAAACACAGGGCACATTTCTCAATAGATTGTTAATGCTCAGTTGGAAAGCACTAGAACCACTGATCACTTAGAAGACTTGTTTCCTATACAGTAGAAGTTATATACAGGACATCCAGTACAAATGTCCCTGAGCACTATTCCTTGAAGTCTTTTTCTCTACTTTTGTCCCTTCTTCGTCTGTGTTTTTCACCTCTGTCCTGATCTCTGCTTCGCTCCTCTTTGTAACGTCTCTCTTCAGTCTGTTCTTTGTTGTGTCGATTATGTGATCTATCATGCCGCCTGCCTTCCACTCCTCTGTCCCGAAAAAAATCTGTTTTCTTCACTCTCCATTCTTGATGTCTTTCTCTAGACCGAGATCTGTGCCTTTTATCAACATGTCCTTCAGTGCGAGCATTAATTGGGTAGAGTGGCAAATTAATTGGTTTCCTGAAAGGTCTGTCACGTCCTCCAAATCTCAATTGTCCAGATTCTTTTTTACCACCAAACCCACCACCTAGGCGACGTGGAATCCATCCTTTCAGCACCCTCTCCAGTTCATAATCTACAAAAATTTCACGCTGATCAATTACCAGTTTGTTAGCATCTCTGTAGGCTTTTTTGATAGCACTCTCTTGCTTATATTCAATAAAAGCGTAGCCTTTTGAAAACCCAGTAATAATGTTTCTAACCAATCGGATCCTCTGTATATCTCCATAACGAGAAAAAAATTCTTTTAGCTTTTCCTCTGTTGTTTGTTGGCTTAACCTAGCCACAAATAATGTTAACTGGGGATCTCCGACAACACTTTTATTGGTCGCATAACGAGCCAACATGGCCCTAAGGATAGCGCGATCATGTGGCTCCTCATCTGTACCATCAATACTGCCAGCCTTAAGAGGGTCATAATCTTTTGCGATAGGAGTCCAATCATTCATTTTCTACAGGAAGAAGACAAAGTATGAGAAAGAGACTACAATAAACACTAAGGCACAAAAATATAATTGCTAGCACTTTAAAGCGACATGCTTTGCCAATTCAAGCTATTAAAATCCAACTCTGGATTTTGTCCCCAATCACCACCCCTGGAACCCCTTTTGTGTATGCTAAGTTTCTTCTCTTGTAGAGTGCACTCACACTGGCAGTTGTAACTGGTCCCAGGCATGGTTCACCTCCTTGGTCCAGTTCACTTGTGTAGTGTGAGTGCTCCAAACTGTGTCTGGGAACAGGTAAAGAGGTTTTAAACTTCAGACAGAGAAAATGAACAAAGCACATCCCACTATAATGTGAACTAGCCTGAATCAAAAGCACTGAGTCTGGTTCCTCTTTGATTTCTCCTCTCTTTGCCATCTGCACGACTGACTCTAAATAAATTAAGCAGCCTCCCGGGAGATGGCCCTGCACCCCTCCAGCACACAGCAGCTCACACCCTCAGCTCTATGTTTCTCATTTCTCCTCTATTACTTTTCTGGGCCAACTCAAATGTTTTGGTTCTGATCTCACATCAGTGTGGCATGAAGTACAACACCTACCGGTCTTCTTTGCATGGAAGATACTCCCAAGAGGATAACTATTTATAAGCCATAAAATAAACTGTGGCAAGACTTGCCATACAGCGGAGATTTGCAATCTTGATGGACATCCATTGGTATTGTATCTACCGATCAGACTACTTGCTGAATCAGCGTATAAAAAACCAAGACAGTCATTCATTTTCATGTGCAACATATGAGGCTTTATACAGAGGGGAGAATGGGCATGAATAGGTTGGGATGTTTAGATATGGCTAAACACTGCATCTGGACGTAGCAGCACTCTGTCCTATGGCTGCACACAAATTGGACGAACCCCATTCCTAGACACAAACTAAGTGCAGGGTCAGTCACAGCCTCTAATCATATGTGACCTGACAAACGAGTGGTCCCTCTTACCCATACAGGCTAGAGAATCTGGCCACGCTGCTGCTGTAGTTGTTCACACACACACTGGGAAGATCTACTAAAACTGGAGAGTGCAAAGTGTGGTGCATCTGTGCATAGAAACCAATCAGCTAACAGGTTGTATTGTCAAACCTTAAGTGAACAAGAAGAAGTTAGAAGCTGATTGCTTACTGTGCACAGATGCACCATATTCTGTGTGCGCCAGTTTTAGTAAATCTACCCCTCTGTGTACATGGGGATAGTTTCTCCACCAGAAAAAAAAAAATGCTGATTTTTGCTAGCAGCCACCTCAGTGAATGGGTCCTTATGAGCAGTGATGTTTGTAACCAATACAACATCAAAATCAAGTACTATGTGTTAGGAGTGCACCAAAATTTTGGTGGCCGAAAATAAGCACCAATACAGGTGCCAAAAATAACCCCACTCTCTCTCTGCTCGGTAGTTCTCAGCCTTACCTGAGAAGCCACCGAAAGATCCCGGGGCTGGGCATAGAGAAGTGAAGGAAAGAAGGCCTCCACTCATCTCTATTCCCTTGGAGAGACGGAGCTCTGTCACCAGCGCCTCGCAAACACAGCCATTTTTTTTGTTTGTTTAAAGCACTAGTTCAATGCTTGTTACATTGTAGAGAGATGTGGTATCTTATTGACCCCATATCTCTCCATAAAGAGGACCTGTCACTTCTTATTTCTATCACAAGGGATGCATGCATTCCTTGTGATAGGAATAAAAGTGATTAAAATTTTTTTTAAATGTTGTTTCCATTATAACATTTTGCAAACAAATAATTTTTCTCCTTCACTGATGTACATTGATGAGGCAGCACTGATGGGCATTGATGAGGAGGCAATGGTGATGCACTGATAGCACTGACTGGTGGCACTGATAATCAGTGCAGATCTCCCCTGTCACGTTTGCCGGTTATCGGCAGGACTTCTCACGCTGTGACAGCATGAGGAAAGTGCTGCCGATAACCGTCAACTGTATTTACTTTGTGATTTGCTGTGTCATTGGACACAGCTGATCACATTGTAAAAGGCCGCTGTGATTGGGCTTTTACCGCAGTAGAACACAGCGATCACCAACAGTGCCAGGTGCATGCTACTGGGAGCGTGTTCTGGGTTGACATCCATGGATGCCCTACCAGTACTGGACTTAGTCGTCTTTCGGCTATAGCATGGTTGGGAAGCGGTTAAATTATTATTTAAATCAAATCCACCCTGCCAAAAGTGTATAAAATCAAGCACCAAGGCATGCAGACTGCTTCTACAAACATTTGTGAAAGAATGGGTCGCTCTCAGGAGCTCAGTGAATTCAAGCGTGGTACCGTGATAGGTTGCCACCTGTGCAATAAGTCCATCTGTGAAATGTTTTGGCTACTAAATATTCCCGGTCAACTGTTAGTGGTATTATAACTAAGTGGAAGCAACTGGGAACAACAGCAACAGGCCAGGTAAAATGACAGAGCGGGGTCAGCGCATTATTCGGAAACAAATAGATACAATGTTGCAACCGCTGTAAATGTCAAGGAACTGTCAGAGAACTGTCAAAGAAATAGCGGAGCTCTCTGCAGAGACACTTTTTGCTGGACTGGAATTCCTCTTATTTTCATCCTACTTCTTCTTCTTCTTCATCCTCATCTTCTTCTTCATCATCCTCATCCTCTTCTTCCTCATCCTCTTCTTCCTCATCCTCTTCTTTTTCCTCATCCTCTTCTTCCTCATCCTCTTCTTCCTCATCCTCATCTTCTTCATCCTCACCCTCTTCTTCTTCTTCATCCTCATCCTCTTCTACTTTTTCTTCTTCTTCATCCTCTTCTTCCTCATCCTCTTCCTTCTTCCTCATCCTTCTTCTTCATCCTCATCCTTCTTCATCCTCATCCTTCTTCTTCATCCTCATCCTCTTCTTCTTCATCCTCATCCTCTTCTTCTTCATCCTCATCCTCTTCTTCTTCATCCTCATCCTCTTCTTCTTCATCCTCATCCTCTTCTTCTTCATCCTCATCCTCTTCTTCTTCATCCTCTTCTTCTTCATCCTCTTCCTCTTCATCCTCTTCCTCTTCTTTTTCTTCTTTTTGTCTTCCTCTTGCAGGTCACTGCTCATGCGCAGATTTTTTATCGGTAAAAAATCGGCCGATTTGCCCACTAATTGCCGCGAAAATCGGCCGATCGGCAAAATCGGCCGATTTTTTTCCAACTTTACCGGAAAAAAAAAAACGGCCAAAACACCGAAAAATGGCCGACCAAATCGCCCACTAACGATCCGAAAATCGGCCGATTTTATTTTCGGCCGAAAAATCGGCCGATTTTCGACCCATCTATGGCCTGCATAAGTGGTATTTTCCATGCTGAGTAGTTGTTTCCAAATTTGAGTGGATAGGCTTGTACTACCAACTTTCTCCCACCGGGGGTCTCCCTCACTCCTTTCTAGCCACACTGAGCCTAATGCAGGCCATAGACGGGTCGAAAATCGACCGATTTTTCGGCCGAAAATAAAATCGGGCGATTTGGTCGGCCGTTTTTCGGTATTTTGGCCGTTTTTGTTTTTCGGTAAAGTTGGAAAAAAATCGGCCGATTTTGCCGATCGGCCGATTTTCGCGGAAATTAGTGGGCAAATCGGCCGATTTTTTACCGATAAAAAATCTGCGCATGAGCAGTGACCTGCAAGAGGAAGACAAAAAGAAGAAAAAGAAGAGGAAGAGGATGAAGAAGAGGATGAAGAAGAGGATGAGGATGAAGAAGAGGAAGAAGAGGATGAGGATGAAGAAGAGGATGAAGAAGAAGAAGATGAGGATGAGGAAGAAGAGGATGAGGATGAAGAAGAGGAAGAGGATGAGGAAGAAGAAGAGGATGAAGAAGAAGAAGAGGATGAGGATGAAGAAGAAGAAAAATAGCGCACTCACACATTATAGTGCTATTTCAAACAAATGTAATGTGCCCAGATCCTCAGTTTGTACAGTGGCTAAATGGGTAGCACTCCTGCCTGGCAGTGCTCAGGTCATTGGTTCGAATCCCAACCCTGGCACCACCTGCCTGGAATTTGCATGTTCTCCCTGTGACTGCGTGGGTTTCCTCCGGGTACTCCGGTTTCCTCCCACACGCCAAAGACATGCTGGTAGGATAATTGGCTCCTGTCTAAATTGGCCCTAGTATGTGTATGTATGAATGTGAGTTAGGGACTTTAGATTGTACACCCCTTGAGGGTTAGGGACTGATGTGAATGTACAATATACGTATGTAAAGCACTGCGTAACTTGACAGCACTATATAAGTACCTGAAATAAATAATAAAATGGCCAAGCAGCTGCATCCAAGCCTTACATCACCAAATGCAAAGCATCCGATGCAGTGGTGTAAAGCACGCTGCCACTGGAATCTATAGCACTAGAGACGTGTTCCCTGGAGTGATGAATCACACTTCTCTGTCTGGCAATCTGATGGACGTGTCTGCATTTGGCAGTTGCCAGGAAACCGGTACTTGCCTGACTGCATTGTGCCAAGTGTAAAGTTTAGTGGAAGGGAGATTATGGTGTGGGCTTGTTTTTCAGGGGTTGGGCTTGGCCCCTTAGTTCCAGTGAAGGGAACTCTTAAGGCGTCAGCATACCAAGACATTTTGGACAATTTCATGCTCTAAACTTTGTGGGAACAGTTGTTTGGGGATGGCCCTTCCCTGTTCCAACATGACTGCACACCAGTGCACAAAGCAAGGTCCATCAAGACATGGTTGAGCGAGTTTGGGGTGGAGGAACTTGACTGGCCTGCACAGAGTCCTGACCTAAACCTGATAGAACACCTTTGGGATGAATTATAGTGGAGACTGTGAGCCAGGCCTTCTCGTCCAACATCAGTGCCTGACCTCACAAATGTGCTTCTGGAAGAATGGTCAAACATTCCCATAGACACCCTCCTAAACCTTGTGGACAGCCTTCCCAGAAGAGTTGAAGCTGTTATAGCTGCAAAGAGTGGGCCAACTCAATACGGAACCCTAGGACTGGAATGCCATTAAAGTTCATGTGTGTGGAAAGGCAGGAGTTGATACTTTTGGCAATATAGTGTATGTATTATGTACTTATAACACGTGAATTGTTATAACATTAATAAACAGCCAATTGCTGCACTTCTTACATGGCCCTTCCCTGTCTTTCTATACTGCGATCACACAGGAGCAGTAGGGGAAACCACATATACGATTTGGACAGAAATCACACCGCACTCCTGTTCAAATCGCATTCGATTCTTTGCAGTGCATGGGTTCAAATCACACCGCAGAGGTACCGGGAGCACTTGCACTAGTACTCATGTAAGCACTCGGTATCGGTGCAACCCTGATCCTCATTCTGCTCTGTTACGCTTTGTAAATGAAAGCTTGAAGCTGACTGGTTACTATGCACAGCTGCTGTAAATTGTTTTCCTTGGTCTTAGTAAATTCCCCTCACTGCGTCCCTTCATAGCAGGTGCACGCCTCATTCTCCATACATAATTAGGTCACAATTGTCATACAGTCTGCAGTGTAATAACACTGACCTCCTATATATATATAAAAGAGTATTTATAATTTTCATAAGGAGAACCTCTCGTTACCCTCATAGGTTACACCTAAACGTAATTCACAGACTGCTCTCTACTCACAGATACCAGCAGGCTTCCAGGAGGGACCGCAAACCGAGAACTGCAGCGAGCACGGAAGCTTCTAACGATCCAGTCGCCGTTGTTCTGACGCCCACCAATCCAAACTCGCCTTCGCTGGTCACACGAATGCTTATTGGATACCTTTACAGCGAGGCTTGACTCGCATGACACTCGGTGTGCGCCGCCGATGTTAATTGGCTGTGTGAAAGTGGGCAGGTCCAAGTGGAGGGAGGGGTGAAAGGAATGCCGTCTCCATGGTGACAGGCTCTGAGTGAACTGCAGAACAACTCCGCTGTGACATGAGGAAGTGACAAAACTGGGGACAACTTCTGAAGGGCCGCCCGTTGCTGCGACATAGGTGAGTTTTCAGTGTTCTCAGAAAGTTCCTATACAGCCAGTCACGGCCCACATAGACTTCCATAGACCTAAGCCGCATACCTTCTGTGTGTGAGTGACCTGTATGAGGTGAGACCACCAAGGAGAAGCTACTAGTGAAGCAGCCAATCAGCTTCTATCTTTCATGTTCAAAGTTTCTATAAACAAGCTGAAGATAGAAGCTGATTGGTTGCCATGTACAGCTGAATTCTCCTCAGACGAGGAATACGTCCCTGCCAGGGGAAAGGCTCAGTGTAGTCAGCTGCTGGTGCTGAGGAGATTCGGAAGTTGTGTCAACCACCATTGTCTTTTAACCACTTCAATACCGGGCACTTATACCCCCTTCCTGCCCAGGCCAATTTTCAGCTTTCAGCGCTGTCACACTTTGAATGACAATTTCGCTGTCATGCAACACTGTACCAGTATGAAAATTTTATACATTTTTCACACAAATAGAGCTTTCTTTTGGTGGTATTTAATCACCAGTTTTTAATTTTTTGCTAAATAAAACAAAAAACACTTGAAACTTTTGAAAAAAAAACACACGTTTCTTCGCTTCTGTTATAAAATTTTGCAAATAAATAACATTTTTTCATAAATTTAGGTCAAAGTGTATTCTGCTACCTTTCTGTGGTGAAAATAATAATAATAATTGAATTTGTATTTTTTTTTCAAATGTTTCTATTTTTTTTTATTACATTTTTTCTTTTTTTTACTATTTTATTTTTCAGCACACTGTGACCAAAGCAATACAATGTTACCATAGTAACATTGAACTACTCTGGGCAAGTGATCAGGATTTCTTTTGTTTTTTTAACACATTATGATTGCTAATACCAATGTATTTCATTGATATTTTCAATCATTGTTACTGAATGAAACTGATTCATTCAGTCTTTTGTTGTGATTAGCTGTGATTGGGCAAAGCTGATCCCATGATACAGATGGGCTGTGGTTGGCCCTGTCTGTATCATGTGACTGCCTTGACCAGTCATAGCTAACAACATAATTGTATACAATGGATGGCATGACAGGAAGCCATCCATTGTATACAATTGACATGTGATCTGCTGTGATTGGTCACAGCGGTCACATGACACTGACAATGGGCCAGTGTAGTGATAGCCGATGACAGATCGCGTGGCTGTGTGAGCGGCTCGTTTTGACAGGATGTCACATGACGCCCAGTGACAACGGCGAGTGTCTCGCCCGGCCGATAATCTGCTATAGGCTGGGCAGGAAGGTGTTAATCACTCAGTTGCAGAGGCCATTTCTCATTGGATGTTGGAGCCCCGGAGTACCGCACCTCTTATACACATCTCTCGGAACTCATCTTTAGGCCCCATTCACACCAGCGCTTTGATTTCAGCGGGCTACTCTACGCACCGCAAACACAGCAAAGTAACTCATGTAGGTGTTTACTACGCTCATATGTGTGTGTTTTTACCATGTGCTTTGTGCATCCGTATCTGTGTGAAATGTGAAGTTTTTTTACCACATGTCGTAAACACACAATTATACCTGCTATTACAAAACAAGAAGCTGTGAATGGAGGTTTAGGGTCACCACACGCATTAAAATGTAAACGTACAATCTCCTTTAGATCTACTATGTAGTGCAAGGGCCTGCCTGATTGGTTACAAATTGACTGGGAAGTTAGGCGGGTCCTCATTACATAATTGTGGTAAAGTCGGCCCATACACGGGTCGAATTCCAAAAGAACTTTCTTTCGAAAATCATTTCTAAGAATTTTCGTTCGAATTTCACACCATTAGTGGGTCACAGAAATGGCCAATTTTTATGCAACCATCAAATTTGAGTGATCGGGCATGTTGGATATTTTTTGAAAAAGAAACAAATTTAGAATTAATGATGGGAGAATTGTACGGTAAATATAAACAAAAACAAACTGAGCATGAGCTGTGACCTGGAAAGAAAAGAAAAATCTTGGCCATGTATATCCTTTTCTGTAGCAACACGAGGTGAAATTGAAGGCTTGGTTGGCTGAATTTCAAAATCAATGGTGGCAGCATCGGATTACAACATGCACAAAATTTCCAATTTTCTACAGAAAATTCATTTGGAATTCGACCCATGTATGGCCTGCTTAAATCTAAAGTTGGATGTATGGTCAGGTTGTGACCTTTGAGCTGGCCGAACGGTATACAATTTTCTTGTTCAATTTCCTAAATGATTTACCTTCAACCAGGCCTTTTTTTTTTTCAAAGGAAATAGGTGCAGGCACACCCCTCTTCCAAGTCACCCCTTGTCTCCTCCCCCTACCCAGCTCCGAACACCATCACTTGTCTCCTCCCCCTACCCAGCTCCGAGCACCATCCCTTGTCTCCTCCCCCTTCCCAGCTCCGAGCACCATCCCTTGTCTCCTCCCCCTTCCCAGCTCCGAGCACCATCCCTTGTCTCCTCCCCCTTCCCAGCTCCGAGCACAATCCCTTGTCTCCTTCCCCTGCACAGCTCCGAGCACCATCCCTTGTCTCCTTCCCCTTCCCAGCTCCGAGCACCATCCATTGTCTCCTTCCCCTACCCAGCTCCGAGCACCATCACTCGTCAACTCCCCCTTTCCAGCTCCGAGCACCATCCCTTGTCTCCTCCCCCTATCCAGCTCCGAGCACCATCCCTTGTCTTCTTCCCCTTCTCAGCTCCGAGCACCATCCATTGTCTCCTTCCCCTACCCAGCTCTGAGCACCATCACTCGTCAACTCCCCCTTCCCAGCTCCGAGCACCATCCCTTGTCTCCTTCCCCTACCCAGCTCCGAGCACCATCCCTTGTCTCCTTCCCCTTCCAAACTCCGAGCACCATCACTCGTCTACTTCCCCTTCCAAACTCCGAGCACCGTCACTCGTCCCCTTCCCATCTCCGAGCACCGTCCCTCGTCTCCTCCCCCTACCCAGCTCCCAGCGCCGTCCCTAGTCTCCTCCCCATACCCAGCTCCGTCCCTCGTCTCCTCCCCATACCCAGCTCCGAGCACCATCCCTCGTCTCCTTCCCCTACCCAGCTCCGAGCACCATCCCTCGTCTCCTCCCCATACCCAGCTCCGAGCACCATCCCTCGTCTCCTTCCCCTTCCAAACTTCGAGCACCATCCCTCGTCTCCTTCCCCTTCCAAACTCCGAGCACCATCCCTCGTCTCCTTCCCCTTCCCAGCTCCGAGCACCATCACTCGTCTCCTCCCCCTTCCCAGCTCTGAGCGCCGTCCCTCATCTCCTCCCCCTACCCAGCTCCCAGCTCCGTCCCTCGTCTCCTCCCCGTACCCAGCTCCAAGCACCATCCCTTGTCTCCTTCCCCTACCCAGCTCCGAGCACCATCACTCGTGTCTTCCCC
Source organism: Staurois parvus (assembly GCF_062004578.1). NCBI lineage: Eukaryota > Metazoa > Chordata > Amphibia > Anura > Ranidae > Staurois > Staurois parvus. The sequence continues at coordinate 1,861,417 of NW_028319214.1, read as the reverse complement.
CTTCCCAGCTCTGAGCACCATCCCTTGCCTCCTCTCCTACCCAGCTCTGAGCACCATCCCTTGCCTCCTCCCCCTACCCAGCTCTGAGCACCATCCCTTGTCTCCTCCCCCTACCCAGCTCTGAGCACCATCCCTTGTCTCCTCACTCTACCCATCTCCCAATACTGCCCATTTTAGGGAATACAGAACACACAGTACTAAGTAATTTTTATGGATTTTAATAACAAGAAAGGCAGCAAAACAGATCTCCTGCAGCCATCAACAGCTCCCCCCCCCCCCAGCAACAATAGACGCCCCCAGGAAAACAGACCCACCTCAGCAACAAAATATCCACCTATCCCCCCATCAACAATAGATCTCCCAGCAGCCAGCATCAGTAGCAAAAATAGACCGCTCCCTCAGCAGTAGTTCCATTCCAGCAACAATTGACCCACCAGCATCAATAGAATACCCACATCAATAGATCCCCCCCAGCAGCAATAGTGACCCCGGCATTAATAAACCCCCCGCACCCTTTGTCATTACAACATTCAGAGCGGGAGGTGGCAGAACTGCGTGCCCCCGCGTTCCCGCTGAAAAAAAGCCCTTTCTTCAACTATGTAATGCAAAGGTCTGCCTGATTGTATTCAAATTGAAAGCATATAGGTTTGACTTCATATTATATGGTTTTGGTAAATCGAAAGGAAAATTTTATAATACATAGCCGGCCTTAGGGGCACAATCTTTGTTCAGTCACCAAAACTATGTAATATAAGGACCTACCTAATCTATCCAATCACTTTGTATCCAGACAAGCAGGCCCTTGCAGAGATTGTACAATCAGATTGTATAGTGTGTTGAGCTTTAGAGGCCATTTACACTTGTGCGACTTGTCATGCGACTTTGGGGTCCAAAGTCGCATGAGAATTTGCACCCCATGTTTCCCAATGAGTACCATTCATATTTGTGGGACTTCAAGTGCAGTGACCTAAAAGTAGTTCCTGAACTACATTCATGTGACTTGAGGGCCATAGCTTTTAATGTAAACCCTCCAAAGTCGCATGAAAGTCGCACCTGAATGTTATACATGCGACTTGTGTGCAACCTTGTACAGCACAAAGTAAAGAAAATCTGGAATCCACTGCACTCTTAATCTTTATTCGTTTTAGGTAAAATCCATATCACAGGCAGTGCCAGGAAGAAAAAGGTTAACGCGCTTCATGCTAAAAACTAGCGCCTATTCATAACCACCATTTACAGCACAAACAGTCATCCTTTGATAGAGCCAAAGTCGCATCAACATGCAGAAAAAAAAAAAATACACGATTTTGATGTCGCACAAGTGTGAATGGAGCCTTAAGGGTAACCATAACCATAAGGCTAAATGTACACTACACAATCTGATTGTTTAATCTACTTTATATCTATCAACAACAATATTGTGCTAGGGCCTGCTTGGTTGGATACAGATTGATTTGGTAGTTATTATTATTACATCGAGTTTATATAGTGCCAAAGGGTTTGCTCATTGCTGTACAATAGAGGGGGGGACAATACATGAAACAGTACAGCAACAACAAACAGCACACGAGGGGGTAGTTTAGTTAGATCCTAATAATACATAGTTATGGTAAATTTAAAGTTGATTGTACAAAGATTTTAACATGTATGGTGGGCCATATGTGGACCATACACTATACAACCTGATTGTACAATCATCTTTAGATCAACCAACAACTATGCACTGTAGAAACCTGTGTGATTGGATATAGATCAATTGGATTGTACAGATTTGCTTTCATATTGCATAGTTTTGGTATATTTAAATAAATCTATACAGGGATTTTGCAATCAGATTGTAGTGCCTATGGCCTCCCTTAGGCTGATGATACAGTCTGATTGTACAATCACTTTTAGATCTACCATCTGCTGTGGAGTGCAAGGGCCTGCCTGATTTGACACTAATTGAATAGGTTATTTAGGTTTGTCCTTATATTACATAGTTTTGATTACTCAAAGGAGTATTGAACTGGTATTATAAAATCAGATTGTAAAGTATATAATCAGCTTTAGAGAAATTTTTTTTTCACTGATGAAAATGGTTTTATCAGAAGGGCAAAATCTGCAACAGAGGCACAGTAAGAAAAAGCTGGCCTCCTTATGATCCCTAAAATAGCATTGCCTGGTTTTTGTACAGACTTTTATGGGAGGTCAGTGTTATTGCACAGTAGTCAAGGTGATGGCTTACCAACAGAGTCTCTCTACATCACTCTGCTGGGTGACTGCAATGTAACTCCAACCAGAACTTTTTATTTTTGAGTTTTGGAACAAGCAGAGAAGAGTTAGGATCCTCTAGAGAGGCAACATCTCCCTGGTGAAGGGGGGCAAAATCTTCAACAGGGATACAGCAATAAAAAGCTGGCAATTGTTCCAGCCCTCCCAGACTAAAGAAAGTATGTTTTATATTTTTCAAACAACAAATACCGTATTTTTCACCGTATAAGACGCACCTGACCATAAGACGCACCTAGGTTTTAGAGGCAGAAAACAGGAAAAAAAAAATTCTGAACTAATGGACTGCAGACACAGTACAGGAGATGACCAGAGACTGCGGACAGCACAGGGATGACCAGAGACTGCGGACACAGTACAGGGATGACCAGAGACTGCGGACAGCACAGGGATGACCAGAGACTGCGGACAGCACAGGGATGACCAGAGACTGCGGACACAGTACAGGGATGACCAGAGACTGCGGACACAGTACAGGGATGACCAGAGACTGCGGACACAGTACAGGGATGACCAGAGACTGCGGACACAGTACAGGGATGACCAGAGACTGCGGACACAGTACAGGGATGACCAGAGACTGCGGACACAGTACAGGGATGACCAGAGACTGCGGACACAGTACAGGGATGACCAGAGACTGCGGACAGCACAGGGATGACCAGAGACTGCGGACAGCACAGGGATGACCAGAGACTGCGGACAGTACAGATGACTGCTGACCTTTGGGGAGGTGGGGAGCGGGTACCTGAATTTGACAGGTACCCGCTCTTACTTCCGCAGAGTTTTTGTTTGAGCTTACCTGTTCCTCGATCCAGCCGCGCGCTGTCTTCCCGGCTTCTGTAATGGCGCTTGGCATGACAGCCGGGTGCCCAGTGCGCATGAGCGAGAAGCACTTGCGCTTTGTGATTGGTCCCGCGGCTTCTGGGATCTGTCATGTGTCCCAGGTACCGCATTACCATTCACAAAAAGCACCGCTTCTTGCGCATGCGCACTGGGCACCCGGCTGTCATGCCGAGCGCCATTACAGAAGCCGGAAGACAGTGCGCCGCTGGATAGAGGAACAGGTAAGGTCCCGCTGCAGAGCTGAGCGGCCGGCCCGGTATTCTGACACGGCCGCGGTGGAAATACCGGACCGGCCGCTCCATATTCGCTCTATAAGACGCACTGACATTTCCCCCCCAGTTTTGGAGAAGAAAAAGTGCGTCTTATACGGCGAAAAATACGGTACATGAGACCGTGTACAAACAGAAAATGTAAAAGTAAATTACTAGTAAATAATAAAAGTAAAGACCCATTCACAATTGTGCGACTTTGTATTTCAATGATTTTTATTAACTTTTTAAAAAACAATTTAACGAAGAAAAACCAGAGCAAAAGACACGTCCATGCAGAGGCTATCAGTGGCACATAAAAAATAAAGAGAACAGTGCTGTGACATCAACATGTAAAAGGTGTACCCACATAGGGGCCATTAAAGGCACATAAATTACAAAATCAGTGATATAACACCAACAATATACAGTATGGACCCGCACCCCTGAAGAGGGACAGACAGGCTTTTTCAGGCCTGAGCAATTGTTCTAGTGGCCGATAAAAACAATTAGAAAGCCAACTTATGCTGATGGGCCAATAGGTCCAGTATGGGACCATGAAACAAAGCATATCGAGCCTCCCGGCGTATGGAGAGATGGAACAATGTGTAAAGAAGGCCAAATACACAAGACCAAAAACCAATCAGTCTCGGGCATGACCACCATATATGCAATACATCTCCACGATGACCACAACCCCGAAAGCAGTGATCAACCTGAAAAGCCATCAGTGCCTGTGGCTGCAGTGGACTGTAAAGATTTGATACCTTGAAGTACTTCTGATACGGTTACTGCAGCATTGAGGGCTACCTGCGCAGCTTCGAACAATCCGGGAAGTTGTAGATCTTGAAAGAACGCTTCTGCTTGAGCTACAGGGAAGGGATCTGGTTTGGCATATAGGCATGAAAGGAAGTCTGCGAAGTGTGAAACAATCTGCTGGGGATTGGAAGTGCAGCCCCCCGCAGGGAGTCGTAACCGTACCATTTTGGTGGGTTTCCCCACAGAATTGAGTTTCCTAGCCAGCATTGAACCCGGCTTAATAGCACAGGTATAAAATCTATGTTTGGTCCAACACAAGTCTGGCTCAGCCTCCCAAGAAGCAAACAAGTCTAATTCTGCAGCCAGAGCGTCCTGTGTTTATTTATGGGCCACGGATGGGTGCGACTTCCAACGAGCATCCGCAGAGGCTAGTAAAGTGTGGAGGTCCAAAAGACGATGCTTCCGCTTCCGAGCAGCAGCCATCTGTATAATGTGGCCCCGTGCCATGGCTTTATGCACCTTCCACAGAGGCACAGCCAAAGAAACAGATCTCGAGTTCTTCGTGAAATATGTACGTAGGAAAGATTCTATTTGTTGGCAGGTGACCTGAGTAGTCAAGAAAGATTTGTTAATGTGCCACTGAAAAGGGCGCCGTGCTGACCCTAATATGGCAAGGAGTAGAACCAGGGGATCATGATCTGACCAGGATGACGAAGGGATAGATATCCACCTAAGGGAAGCTGCTGGACATGCATAAATACGTGGTCAATTCTGCAGAAACTGTTATAGGGATTTGAGTAGAACGTGAAGTCGCGCTCAGCTGGGTGAAGTTCCCTCCAAACATCCGCAAGCCCTGCAGTCTGCAAAAGAGAGCACATACATCCCTCTAACACTAAGTCGTGATAAGAGGCCGCCCCCCGGACAAAGCGCCTATCTAAAGCGGAGTCCAAGGTAATATTCGAATCCTTCAAAAGAAGAAGACCCTTGGAATGTCGGGAAATGAGAGATGCAGAGATGGGAAAAAAATGTATGCTGAAAGCGATTGGGGGCGTAGTAAGAGACAAAAGTAACCTCTTGGTCCCAGAGGGTGCCCTGCAGGAGCAAGTACCTGCCTGTGGTTTCTGCTATATTCTGAGCACAGATGAAGGGGAGATTACTTTTAAGAGCTATCAGAACACCCCACCGTTTCTTGGGAGCTGAGGCCGTGTAAAAGGTGGGATAATGAAGAAAAATACCATAGGGCAGAGGACTGGGAAAACCTGGTTTCCTGCAAGCATACTACGTCAATTTGTTGCGATTTGAGGCGATGGAAAACTTTAGACCGTTTCAGTGGCGAATTAAATATCAAGATATTGGATGAAGCGCTCTGCTATAATAATGCTAAAAAAACAAAATTTTATACACAAATGTAAAAGTGACTAATACTTAAATAATATATGTGCTAAAATTATATAAAAAAATCCATATAAGACCAGTCTGCCCCCAAATGGCTAAAACTGGTTATACATGTGCACACACAGCAAAAATAGAAAGTGACCAGGTGCTTGGGTACATAAATAGTGTCTTAATAAATACAAAGGTTTTAAAATCACAGTGAAAGGTGCCAAGTGTTTAAATAACAATAAATATACATATAATATAATCATGTGCAAAAAACATGCTATCACTCTTCTGTGAAGAAAATATATATATATTAAAGTGCTTTTGCATTCAGATAGTGCTCAGACCAAAGTGTCACTCCAGTGAATCAATCCTAAATATCCAGAGTGCCTCCTCACCTCCAACATTCGACCCCTAGAGGTCACAAATCATTTATTTAAATGATATTCCAAAAAAACGACATCAGGATATAACTTGCCCCACGACTCAAAATCTCAATATATACGATGCCTCAGCCATATGTCCATGGACCATGGAAGATTTAAGCACAAAGAGAGATCTCCATAGCGCAATATGTAGTTTTATTATAAAGAAAAGCAGATAGAAAACTCACATGTTCTCAGAAGTGTACAAGCAGTTTCCCCATATCCTATGGGTGTAATAGGAAATCGTGTTTGCCGAAAACCGGAAATACGTCACCGGAAGTGCATCACCGAGCTCCACCCGGAAATGACGTCAATGAGCTCCACGCGTTACACCACTGTCACGTGGCTTCTTCAGGATAGGGCTATCCTGAAGAAGCCACGTGACAGTGGTGTAACGCGTGGAGCTCATTGACGTCATTTCCGGGTGGAGCTCGGTGATGCACTTCCGGTGACGTATTTCCGGTTTTCGGCAAACACGATTTCCTATTACACCCATAGGATATGGGGAAACTGCTTGTACACTTCTGAGAACATGTGAGTTTTCTATCTGCTTTTCTTTATAATAAAACTACATATTGCGCTATGGAGATCTCTCTTTGTGCTTAAATCTTCCATGGTCCATGGACATATGGCTGAGGCATCGTATATATTGAGATTTTGAGTCGTGGGGCAAGTTATATCCTGATGTCGTTTTTTTGGAATATCATTTAAATAAATGATTTGTGACCTCTAGGGGTCGAATGTTGGAGGTGAGGAGGCACTCTGGATATTTAGGATTGATTCACTGGAGTGACACTTTGGTCTGAGCACTATCTGAATGCAAAAGCACTTTAATATATATATATTTTCTTCACAGAAGAGTGATAGCATGTTTTTTGCACATGATTATATTATATGTATATTTATTGTTATTTAAACACTTGGCACCTTTCACTGTGATTTTAAAACCTTTGTATTTATTAAGACACTATTTATGTACCCAAGCACCTGGTCACTTTCTATTTTTGCTGTGTGTGCACATGTATAACCAGTTTTAGCCATTTGGGGGCAGACTGGTCTTATATGGATTTTTTTATATAATTTTAGCACATATATTATTTAAGTATTAGTCACTTTTACATTTGTGTATAAAATTTTGTTTTTTTAGCATTATTATAGCAGAGCGCTTCATCCAATATCTTGATATTTAATTTATGTGTCCCATGGTATAGGGTGTAGATGATAGCAGCTAGTTATATATAAGGAGTCTGTGGAGCGCAGGTGGATATATATTTTTTATTTAGTGGCGAATTAAAGCCTTGGATATTTTGTGAATCTATTTTCAAAAGCCATGGCGGGATCAGCGTAATCTGCTCAGCAGAAAAGGCATAAGTCGGCCAATAATTGCCATTCCCAAGGACGGTCGGACCATGGCGTCCCAAAATCCTGCCTAAAACAAAAACAGAAAAACCAGGAAGGAAAAGAAGACAAGAAAAGAAAGATGGAAAAGACCACAGGAAAAAAATGTATAATAGCACAATCGTATCACACCAGTGGTGAAGTGCAAATTGTGCAACTTTGGACATTAAAGTCACACCCCATGTTTTTCAATGAGTACTGTTCATATCTATGCAACTTAAAGCAGAGTTCCAGTCACACTGTAAAAAAATAAAAGTCAGCAGCTACAAAAACTATAGCTGCTGACTTTTAAAAAACAGCCACTTACCTGTCCCTCAATCCCATGTTGTCCTCCCCGCAAACCTTTTCAGCAGCCGGCCAGTGTTCCCAGTGCCAGCATCTTCAGTGTGGGCACCCAGCTGTGACAGCTAGTGGCTTCACAGCCGGGTGCCCACTGCGCATGTGTGAGTAGTGCTTTGCTTTCTGAATGGTCCTGTAGTCTTCTGGGACCTGTCATGTGTCACAGAAGACTACAGGGAGGGGGAAGGATAACTTCCAATCACCTAGGCAATCACAGCGAAAGTGGGAGAGGGTACCTGTCAATTTTGGGTATCCCCCCACTCCCCAAAGGTGCCAATCCTAAATGGGGAGCAGGGGACCAGTCTTTAAAGCGGAACTTCCCCTTTTGGGTGGAGCTCCGCTTTAAAGTCACAGTAATTTCAAAGTAGTTTATGCACTACTTTGGTCCAACTTTTATGCGAATTAAGGTCTATAGACTACAATCTTAACCCTCAAAATTCACATGAAAGTCGCACCTAAATCTTATACATGCAACAGTTGTCCATTATCTTTGGTCAAAGCCAAAGTAGCATCCAAGTCGGACCCATCCAAAGTTACATCAAAGATACACTCCAAAATCGTGCAATTTTGGAGTTGCACAAGTGTGAATGGAACCTAAATAATGATAATCCATCCAATGATAATCCATCTCTGTGCCATGTAAAATAATAAAGCAATCAAAACTCCAGTCCATGAAAAGTGTCTTAATAAATAGCTCTTCACTTTGTTCCACCTTCAAAAGTAACTGTGCCACATGCAGATATGACCATTGGTGTCACTAATCCTTGACCAGCATGTATGAACAGCAAAGACAGCATGTGATAATAATTAAATCCAGGCTCTCTAGGGCAATCACCAGAAGTTACACTCCTCACTGTTTGGGTAGGATGCTGTGTAAATACTCACCACATGGAGCCACAAGGTTAAAATATATAGTGTATTTATTAACCTCTTCCCACCAGAGGTACGTATATATGCAGCCTCTTCGCTGGGGGGCTTTATATGCAGCCCTATGTAAACAGTTTTCTGTGCTGAGAGACCACTGATCACTTATTTCTCTGTCTTCAGTGAGCAGAGAGCCAGTGACTGTTAGTCATCGGCTGTCTGTTCTGCCTGTCACTGGAGTGCTGGGCTGTGGAGGGGGCGGAAGTGGCTTGCTCAGGCTCTCAGTGATGCGCCAAGAGGCTGAGCCAGCTGCCAGTCAGAAATGTGGATGGATCAACAGTGGGCTTCATTCTGCACTCCTTTGACCCACATGAGAAGTATGACCAAGAGAGTTTTCGCTCCACTTCATTAAACAAAAGCCTTGTTATGTCTGGCCACTAATATGGCACAACAACAGCCACCTTATTTATGTAAACTCAGACATGTTCAGATGTTATTTTGTATGCAAACAAGAAATATTGAGAAAAGAAGCAGCTGTCTGTTTGTAGCTTTGGTGCTAAGCATGGACTACACAATAGGTGGTCTCAACACAGAGTCTTTTCTGCTCAGACATTCAAATGACCATACTGAACTCTACTAATCAGTCCCGGTGACTTTTCTTTTACTTTTGATTTTGTATTTCACAGTGATTGTATACAACCTGAAGATAATGGAAACAGAACCAGAGGATGTAATGCCAGAATCGTCATTTGATAAGGACCCATTTCAAATGACAGTGGAGGATGTGTATGACATCTCCCATGTAATTGGCCAAGATCTTCTGAAGATCAACAAAGAGGCTCGTGGGGCATCAGACATTGTAGCTGACCTTCAGTTTAAGATTGTCCGAGTGTTGGAGGTGCTGGAAACTTTGGTGAACCAGTCAAGTCTTACTGCAGAGGAGCTCAAAATGGAACGTGATAACCTAAAGGCTGAGGTTGAAAGGCTACTAAGAGAAAACTCACAGTCTGGACAGGTATCTATGTAGTTCTGTTGTGGCTGGGGAAGGGCAGCAATCAGATCTCTCCTACTTTAGGACCTTTTCAAACAAAATGGCGTTAAAAAAACAGAGAACAGTCAATTCCAGTTATTATGCAGCTTTTAGATCAGGGGTGGGCAAACTTTTTGACTTGAGGGCCGCAATGGGTTCATATATTGGACCCAGGGGCCGGACCAAGAGTAGATGAATGATGTGTATGTGTCATCCATAGTAAGTATAGTAATATTCCCCCATAGTAAGCATAGTAATTAATCCCCCATATAGTAATTCATCCCCCATAGTAATTCATCCCCCATATAGTAATTCATCCCCCATATAGTAATTCATCCCCCATAGTAATTCATCCCCCATATAGTAATTCATCCCCCATATAGTAATTCATCCCCCATATAGTAATTCATCCCCCATATAGTAATTCATCCCCCATATAGTAATTCATCCCCCATATAGTAATTCATCCCCAATATAGTAATTCATCCCCCATAGTAATTCATCCCCCATATAGTAATTCATCCCCCATATAGTAATTCATTCACTTACCTTTGCTCCGCGCGTTCCTCTCGCCGTGTTCCCGCGCCGTTCCGGTCTTCAGGGCGGACTGAGAGGAGCCTAGCTCCCCTCACGTTCGTCACGCTGCCCCGCCTACACACATCCTGACAGCCATCCTGACAGTCCACGGCTCCACGGGCCGGATTAAAAGGTCCGCCGGGCCGTAGTTTGCCCATTGCTGTTTTAGATGGTCTGTCCAGTGACCCATTCCACAATAGGCTTTCACACTATGGTGAACCAGCTTAATTAAAAGGAATGAATTTTGAACTGAAGTCTTGCTTCTTTGCCTTCATGATGTATGAATACAATATATTAGTGTGAACAAGGCCCTAATGTAATTATCACATGCCTGTAAATGGTTTCTTAAAAAAAGCCCATACACATTTCAATTCTGTAGCTCAAACTAAGGGCAAGGTAATACAATTATATTTTGGTTTTACTACACATGTGGGGTATTCTACTGCACAAAATAAAACTGCTTGGCTAACAAGATCATTAAGCACCATGTCAGATACAAAGTCACTTGCTCAATTTTCACTGTGGTAGTAATGAATTTATCTTTGGTTAATCAATACTGAGTGTATTAAACTTAATAATGTTTTTACTGATAAAAAAAAACCCGTGATCATGTTAAGTAGTTATTTTGATTTGCATGCGTTAACAGACAAGTGCAACTTCCCCTTAAAAGACACCGATCAGCTATCCAGACTCACTGTCCAGTGCTGTCTTTTCTCCGCAAACAGCATTTTTTTCAGGCTGTGACCTTCACTGTCTGCAGACAAGGAAAATCTATAGAGGAAATGTGTGAACGTGGAGCATAGAGCAAAATGGTAATAGGAGCACCATTGTCTCTTTTGGAGTTTCCACGTCTGCAGACTTTGCATACTGTTATTTTATTGAAAAACTGCTTTTACAGAGAGAAAGCTGAAATAGACAGAGCAAGCTGACTGAGAGGAAGTTGCATAACATACATTTTTAAGGAGCCTGTTTCTGAAAAAAAAAGTTTGATATGATGTGGAAGAGGGCAAATAATTAGTAGAGGTCTTTTCTATATCCCCTTATCCACAGTACATTCATACTCACCAGACATTCACAGGTGGGAGGTGCATAGGTGTAGTAAAGTCTACTGACGGTACCAGCAATAAATAATGATAGAAGAGTTTAAACAAGAATTAGTTATTGTGAAATTGGATATTATTTACTTTTCATTACATATTTCATGTTTACAGACAGATCCTGGGCCAGACAAAATGATCATTGATTTGACAGACCCAAATCGGCCACGGTTTACCCTGCAAGAGCTGAGGGAAGTGTTACAAGAACGCAACAAGCTGAAAGTTCAGCTCTTGGTTGCTCAGGATGAGTTGCAGTGTTATAAAAGGTAGTCTTTTTCACTGTCCTGTTATTGGAATATAATATGTATTCTCCTTTGCACAATATTTTTTATTTATTTTTTTATATCAGTGGTGTCATTCCTCCAACTGAGGACCATATCATTATGCTGGAGGATGAATCCATAATTACAACCTCTCCAAGGTCAAATGAAGGCCACAAAGAGAAGTCATCAGTGAAAAGCCTGTAAGTATGGTTGATGTTTTTGCACACTGACATTAACTATAACAATGAAATACAGATTAATAGAAAACTTTGATGAATTCACAATAAACATACATGTTAAATGCATGGTACAACACACTTGCCTATTAATCACAGGTTGATGGGGTAAGGAAAGGTGAATGAAGCATATACAACTATACAGGTTTCCATGTTCTTGATCCATTGATTCAGTGTTTTTGTTTGAGAAACTCTCAAAACCTTTAGCTTGTGCTTCAGTTTCCTTAATGCTGGAAATTTAATTATAGATTTTTATGCAGCATACAAAAAGTGCAAGTGAATCTCAGGTGCAAATAATACAAAATTAATTTTAGTAAGTGAGGGAAGATATGCTTTCAAAGAACCTAATGGAACGTAAAAAAGAAGTAGGGGTTTGGAATTTTTTCGACTAATCATACTTACCTAGGTGTATGCAGCATTGTTCCAATGCTGCATCTGTCCCCCACCGGCTCTAAGTGTGAGAACTCAGTGATCACATGACCGCTGATCGCTGAGTTCTTACAGCTCCTCTAACCAGAGAGCAGTGACTGTCAGTCACCGCTGTCAGGTCTGCCCCCTCAGCGCTTACTGGAGCGCTGAACTGTGGAGAGGGAGGGAGCAGCTGGCTGGCGGCTCACTGAAAGTCTGAGCCAGGTGCCTGAGCCTGATACTGCAGTTGTTTAAATTTGCTTTTTTCCCTCAATCTATACACTCAGTACCCCATAATGACAAAGTGAAAATAGAATTTTAGAAATGTTTGCAAATGTATAAAAAAAAGGGAAAAAACTTAAATATCACATTGGCATAAGTATTCAGACCCTTTGCAAAAACACTTGAAATTTAGCTCAGCTGCCTCAGGTTTCTCTTGATTGTTGCTGAGATGTTTCTACACCTAAATTGGAGTCCATCTGTGGTAAATTAAATTGATTGGACACGATCTGGAAAGGCACACACCTCTCTATAAAAAGGAACTGCCTGCAGAGCTCAGAGACAGGATTATTGCAAGGCACATATCTGAGGAAGGCTACAGAAAACGGTCTGCTGCACTGAAGGTTCCCAAGAGTACAGTGTCCTCCATAATCCTCAAATGGAAGAAGTTTGGCAAAACCAGGTCTCTTCCAAGAGCTGCTCGCCCAGCCAAACTGAGCCACTGGGGAGAAGGGCCTTAGTAAGAGAGGTGAGCAAGAACCCAATGGCCATTCTGAGTTCCAGAGATCATGTGGGGAGATGGGTCAAATTTCCAAAAGGACAGCCATCACTGCACCCCTCTGTCAATCTGGCCTTTATGGCAGAGTGACTAGATGGAAGTGTCAGGGCTCCCGGGTATGACCAGGGGGGGGGTGACTGATGCAGAGAAACGCAGACTTCAGATATGTTATAAACAATGTAATTTATTAACACTAACCATACAAACATAAACGCAGTGCAATACTAAAACATAACACAGTGCAAACAAACCAAACCAACCACCCACAGATAACAGTACATACAAGCAAGCGTCGTCAGGCAGGCCGGGTCAATATCAATAGGGCAGGTAGGTACAGGGGGAGCAAGCGGAGATTGGTCGGGGTCACAGGCCAGGTTCAGCAGGTAGCGGGCAGCGTAGTACAGAGGGTCAGGCAGAGGGATGGTCAGGGTCACAAGCCAGGGATCAGAACAGGTAGCAAGCAGCGTGGTACAGAGGGTCAGGCAGAGGGATGGTCAGGAGCGAGCCGGGATCAGAGCAGGAGAAGTCAGCAGTGGTTCAGATCAGGCAGGGTCAGCAAAGGAACAGGATGCAGGACAGATACAGGGCCCAGGACAAACACAACACCAAGGCAGAGTCTGCAAGTCTGGCCATCCGTTAAATACCCCAGCATAATCAGTTCCAGGTGTTAGCTGGCTGCAAAGTTGAGTCTCTGATTGCTGGGAGCACCCGCTGGCCAGCCCTGGTACTGCAGATCAAAAGGCAGATGAGTCCCACCATTGCTGGCTAGTCCATTCCTGACAGTACCCCCCCCTCAAGGAGCGGCCTCAGGACGCTCCAAACAGTCCTAGCTGGGCAAAATGTTCCACCGCCCGGGTCTGGTAACTGGCGGGATATCAAAGACTGGCACACCGGGCAGGACTCCGGGCAGCGGCACACCGGGCAGGACTCCGGGCAGCGGCACACCGGGCAGAGGCACATCGGGCAAGACTCCGGGCAGAGGCACATCGGGCAGGACTCCGGGCAGAGGCACATCGGGCTGGACTCCGGGCAGAGGCACATCGGGCTGGACTCCGGGCAGAGGCACATCGGGCCGGACTCCGGGCAGAGGCACATCGGGCAGGACTCCGGGCAGAGGCACATCGGGCCGGACTCCGGGCAGAGGCACATCGGGCCGGACTCCGGGCAGAGGCACATCGGGCCGGACTCCGGGCAGAGGCACATCGGATTACCAGGCGAAGCAGCAGGCAGCGGGCCACCGGGCGGAGCAGCAGGCACCGGGCCCTCGGGCGGAGCAGCAGGCAGCGGGCCCCCGGGCGGAGCAGCAGGCAGCGGGCCCCCGGGCGGAGCAGCAGGCACCGGGGCCCCCGGGCGGGGCGACCGGCATCAGGTCCCCAGGCGGGGCGGGCGCCGGGCCCCCAGGAGCGGCGGGCGCCGGGCCCCCAGGAGGGGCGACAGGCATCGGGCCCCCAGGCGGGGCGGCAGGCATCGGGCCCCCAGGCGGGGCAACAGGCTGAGTACAGGCATCAGGCTGAGTAGAGGATTCAGGCTGAGTAGAGGCTTCAGGCTGAACCACGGAAGGCAGGTTCACCGGTTTGGATACTGGCAGGATGGTATTGGTTGGAAAGAATTTTCGCTTTTTTCTGGTTTTAACTACTGGAGCACTGCAAGTAAACGCAGGTCTGCAAACGAATGGAGCAGCTGGAGACAGAGAAGAGCTGGAGGATGGAACAGGAGAGGGAGCAGTTGCTACAGAGGGCTTTTTTACAGGGTTAAAGGCAGGATAGGTGCAGCGAGTGGGAACAGGGTACTGACATGCGGTAGATAGCAGGGCAGGAGGAGCTGTTGGGAATGCAGGAATAGAGCTTTGAGGAAATAGATTAGAAGCAGGACTGGGTTTTTGTAAGTTGACTGAGGCTGGGTGCAACAAGTCTGTCCATGTCTGCAGTATGGGTTGAACAAAGCTGAGCTTACACAAAGCCTGTCTGGTCAATGACTGCACTGCGTTTATACAATCTCTTAGTGTCTGTGGTGAACATGTGGAATAACGCTCCAGAAAGTAACCCACATCATCCTCTAATAACCACACCAGGGACTCTACCTGGTCTGCACTAAATGGTGGCAAAAATTCATCCCTGCATTCGGGGGTACCAGATGAAACCAACTTAGCACAAACCTCAATCAAAGGCTGCACCTCAGAGAACTCTGTGCCCTGATCTACTAGAACATGAGCGAGCCGTATACATTCTAGCAGTTCATCCCGGGGATACTCCTTCAGAGTTTGATAAGCATACTCCCTGTCATCAAACACTAGCAGATATAAATACGCAACCTCATCCAGATCCATCCTTCCCATCAACAAGCCAAGATGGCTTCCCTGTGCAGCCACTTCTGGTCAGGATTGGCCTTGGTGTAATGTCAGGGCTCCCGGGTATGACCAGAGGTGTGTGACTGATGCAGGGAAACGCAGAGTTCAGATATGTTATAAACAATGTAATTTATTAACACTAACCATACAAACATAAACGCAGTGCAATACTAAAACATAACACAGTGCAAACAAACCAAACCAACCACCCACAGATAACAGTACATACAAGCAAGCGTCGTCAGGCAGGCCGGGTCAATATCAATAGGGCAGGTAGGTACAGGGGGAGCAAGCGGAGATTGGTCGGGGTCACAGGCCAGGTTCAGCAGGTAGCGGGCAGCGTAGTACAGAGGGTCAGGCAGAGGGATGGTCAGGGTCACAAGCCAGGGATCAGAACAGGTAGCAAGCAGCGTGGTACAGAGGGTCAGGCAGAGGGATGGTCAGGAGCGAGCCGGGATCAGAGCAGGAGAAGTCAGCAGTGGTTCAGATCAGGCAGGGTCAGCAAAGGCCCAGAAACAGGATGCAGGACAGATACAGGGCCCAGGACAAACACAACACCAAGGCAGAGTCTGCAAGTCTGGCCATCCCTTAAATACCCCAGCATAATCAGTTCCAGGTGTTAGCTGGCTGCAAAGTTGAGTCTCTGATTGCTGGGAGCACCCGCTGGCCAGCCCTGGTACTGCAGATCAAAAGGCAGGTGAGTCCCACCATTGCTGGCTAGTCCATTCCTGACAGGAAGCCTCTCCTCACTGCAATACACTTGGAATGTACAAAAAAGCACCTGAAGGATGGTGGTGGCATCATCATACTGTGGGGGTGCTTATCACCAGCAGGGACTGGGTGACTGGTCTGGGTTGAGGGTAAGGTGAATGGAGCAAAGTACAGAGATATCCCCAATGCAAATCTGTTTCACAGTGCTTAGAACCTCAGATCGGGCCAAAGGTTCACCTTTCAACATGGCAACGATCCTAAATACACAGCCAAGACAACACAGGAGTGGCATAGGTACCACTTTGTGAATGTCCTAGAGTGGCCCAGCCAGAGTCCTGACCTGAACCCTGTTAAACTCTCTGGAAAAACCTGAAAATGACTGTCTGTCACGTACCTGATGGGAGACTGAAATGACGAGGTCGGCCTCACTTGTGTCACTGGCCCTGCTGGAGTTGGAACAGAGGGAGTCTAGGACCCAGGGGAACAAGAGTACCAGTAGTTGTTGTTTGCAGCTCTTGCAGATGATGACCTTGGAAGGCTGATGATCCTCTGATTTTGGCACAGTAGTAGTAGTAGGCATATCAGGTTTTGTAGCTTGCCAGGCGTGCACCAGAGCAAGTCAGGTAGTGAGGACAAGAGACAGAAGCAGTGTCATGGAATAGCCAGGGTCATCAACAATCGGGCAGCATGGTACAGAATCAGAAGGAAAAGCCAAGGTCAGGAGCAGAGCCGAAGTCAGGAACCAGTATCAATCAGGAGAGCAATCAGAGTCAGGTGAGGAACAAGCCGGGTCAGCAACAAAGGAATCACACAGGAACAAGCAGGACACAGGGGAGCTGAAGACCAGTCAGCACTGAACATGAGCAGAGACACTCCTTAAATAGGCCGTCTGGCGACAATCTTCGCCATGCGTGTGTGATTGTGCATTTCTGCATGCATGCGCACAACCGGCAATTTTCCTGCGGGAATTCCTATGTGCATGCGCATTTCCGATTGCGATTCGTCTTGCCGGAAATCCCTTACACTGTCCATCGACAGATCCCATCCAACCTGACTAAGCTTGAGAGGATTTGCAAAGAAGAATTGCAAGACATCCCCCAATCCAGGTGTGCAAAGCTTGTGGCGTCATACCCAAAAAGACTCAAGGCTGCAATTGCTGCCAGAGGTGCTTCAACAAAGTACTAAGTAAAGGGCCTGAATACTTAAGTATTGTATCTCTTTTTAATAAATTCATAGACATTTCTAAAATTCCTTTTTCACTTTGTCATTAGGGGGCTACTGAGTGTAGATTAATGAGAAAAAATATGAATTTAAACAATTGTAGTATCAGGCTGCAAGATAACAAAATGTAAAAAGTGAAGGGAGTCTGAATACTTTATGAATGCACTGTACAGTAACTTTTTTAAGATCAGCTACAGCCAAAACATTGCTTCAGTTTTTGGTACAGAGGGTAAAGGCTAGAACCTCTTCCAGACTTTTAAAGCAGAGTGCCCACAGGGGGGGATCTCCACTTACTTCCTGTCCTGGGGACATCACATCCTAATCACACAGTGTGTCACTGAGACAGGAAGTGAAGAGGCAATCTCCCCAATTGTGACACAAAATGTAGTAAAACATGACTGAAGTTCAAACACTTCCACATTTTACTATTATTATTATACAGGATTTACAGTCAGGCCCATAAATATTGGGACATCGACACAATTCTAACATTTTTGGCTCTATACACCACCACAATGGATTTGAAATGAAGCGAACAAGATGTGCTTTAACTGCAGACTGTCAGCTTTAATTTGAGGGCATTTACATCCAAATCAGGTGAACGGTGTAGGAATTACAACAGTTTGCATATGTGCCCCCCACTTGTTAAGGGACCAAAAGTAATGGGACAGAATAATAATCATAAATCAAACTTTCACTTTTTAATACTTGGTTGCAAATCCTTTGCAGTCAATTACAGCCTGAAGTCTGGAACGCATAGACATCACCAGACGCTGGGTTTCATCCCTGATGATGCTCTGCCAGGCCTCTACTGCAACTGTCTTCAGTTCCTGCTTGTTCTTGGGGCATTTTCCCTTCAGTTTTGTCTTCAGCAAGTGAAATGAATGCTCAATCGGATTCAGGTCAGGTGATTGACTTGGCCATTGCATAAGATTCCACTTCTTTCCCTTAAAAAACTCTTTGGTTGCTTTTGCAGTATGCTTTGGGTCATTGTCCATCTGCACTGTGAAGCGTCCAATGAGTTCTGAAGCATTTGGCTGAATATAAGCAGATAATATTGCCCGAAACACTTCAGAATTCATCCTGCTGCTTTTGTCAGCAGTCACATCATCAATAAATACAAGAGAACCAGTTCCATTGGCAGCCATACATGCCCACGCCATGACACTACCACCACCATGCTTCACTGATGAGGTGGTATGCTTAGGATCATGAGCAGTTCCTTTCCTTCTCCATACTCTTCTCTTCCCATCACTCTGGTACAAGTTGATGTCGGTCTCATCTGTCCAAAGGATGTTGTTCCAGAACTGTGAAGGCTTTTTTAGATGTCGTTTGGCAAACTCTAATCTGGCCTTCCTGTTTTTGAGGCTCACCAATGGTTTACATCTTGTGGTGGACCCTCTGTATTCACTCTGGTGAAGTCTTCTCTTGATTGTTGACTTTGACACACATACACCTACCTCCTGGAGAGTGTTCTTGATCTGGCCAAGTGTTGTGAAGGGTGTTTTCTTCACCAGGGAAAGAATTCTTCAGTCATCCACCACAGTTGTTTTCCATGGTCTTTCGGGTCTTTTGGTGTTGCTGAGCTCACCGGTGCATTCCTTCTTTTTAAGAATGTTCCAAACAGTTGTTTTGGCCATGCCTAATGTTTTTGCTATCTCTCTGATGGGTTTGTTTTGTTTTGTTTTTTCAGCCTAATGATGGCTTGCTTCACTGATAGTGACAGCTCTTTGGATCTCATCTTGAGAGTTGAGAGCAACAGATTCCAAATGCAAATAGCACACTTGAAATGAACTCTGGACCTTTTATCTGCTCATTGTAATTGGGATAATGAGGGAATAACACACACCTGGCCATGGAACAGCTGAGAAGCCAATTGTCCCATTACTTTTGGTCCCTTAACAAGTGGGAGGCACATATGCAAACTGTTGTAATTCCTACACTGTTCACCGGATTTGGATGTAAATACCCTCAAATTAAAGCTGACAGTCTGCAGTTAAAGCACATCTTGTTCATTTCATTCCAAATCCATTTTGGTGGTGTATAGAGCCAAAAATGTTAGAATTGTGTCAATGTCCCAATATTTATGGACCTGACTGTATATAGCGCCAACAGTTAGCACAGCGCTTTACAAAATTAAATAGGCTAATATTTTTTTGTTTTCTTAGATAATTTTTTCTTTACTTGTTGTAGTGTCAGGGACATAGAATGTAAGAGAATAAGAGAAAAGGTTCCTAGTAGGGACATACTGTAGATGAAAGAAAAACACAGAAAGAGGTTCTAACTCTGTTCTATACATATTCTATACAGTAAGACTTGAATCTGTTGTATTAAAGAGAATATATTATACCTTGGTATTGGTGCATGGCATTGTCATTTCCTTGCCCTAATCTTGTTTACCATGACCTGTCTGTATTGCACACAGACCTCAGCAAATGACTATCACTGGCATTTTTCTGCACTGTGCTTTTTGCACCAAAAACAAGTTTGAAAAAGACCCCTAACTTTAATCTAACCCTAATGCTGATCCTAACACTTAGACTTACTTCACTTGATCCCATAAACTCAAAGCTGAAATCTGGGATAAGCAAATATTATCTGAATACAGGAGTCATATGTATTATTCCCTGAATCTTGATGTGCTTTGTGTATTCCTTCCAGATCTGTGCAGTAATCCAGTGTAAAACTTTGCCTTTGTTCTGGGGCTTCCTGTAATAAAGACAAGTCTCCTTGTGCAAGGTGGCTGTTCTTGCATGTTCCCCTTGTATAGTTATCTGCAGGCAGCCTGTAATTGTGGGGCCTGCTGGCCCCTTGCACAGCTTTGCTCTCTGCTATGTACAGCGTTGTGATTATGACACTGTTACTTTCACAGGTGATATCGGGGTTTGCAAAGGCTTTTGGTGCACACAAAGTGTATTTATAACTTATTTAGCTATTGAGGAATATATTAAAATGTGTTTGTTTTTTTTTGCCTGGAGTATAGCTTTAACCTAACCCTTAAAATAAACCTTAACTTTCATCTAACACTTAATTCTGTGTAATAACCCCCAACACTTACTTTCCTATATCCTAACCTTAAGGCTTCATGCACATGGGTGAAAGAGACCATATAGGGTAAAATTGCAGGTGTATTTCCACTTCCAGGAGGAACAGCTGCATCATACAGGTACCCATAATAATGAATGGCTCTATGCTGTGTAAAGTTGTGCAGTAGTATAAATCTCAGAGGTCACAAAGGCCTTGTTCAGGGATCTATGTCCATGTGCATGCATAAGTTTATGCAAGTGTGGTGTATACATGGGTTATTCATTACTGCAGCTGTGTCTTCTGGGCATGGAAATTTGCCCATAATTTACATTGTACAGCCTCATGCACCCATGTTCCATAATCAACAACTAGACTCTAACAATTTGTTTGGACCTTGGAATGCCACTGTTACAGTATAAAATATGAATTTAAAGACTTTTACTGTTGCATTTGTTCATAAAAACTCACTGTTTGCAATCCCTGTTGTGTTTACCGAGATCCCCGTTGACTTGATCAATATCTCTTTACCCACTCATACAAGCATGTAGGGGAGTAATCAATGTCCAAAAATGCATTGCATTGTGGAAGTTACTTAATCCCACCCACATGTGTGTATAACGGGGAGGGTAACCATGATTACTCTCCCCCACATGTGAGACAGAGGGAGTGAGACCAGGATTACAACATGTGTATGACATTGGAAACATGACCACCAATTATTCATCGGACTGATGAGCTTAGCAAGGGACGGGGCATACGGTATCTTTCTGCTATGTATAGCGCTGTTTGTTAAATTACCAATCTGACCGATATGTATATTTTCTAGTCCTTTATATGTTTTCTGTATTTTTGTTTCTCAGGTTCTCATTTAAACAAGAAAAACAAGTACAGTAATTTGTTGATCAGCTGCTGCTTTTGCCTTATGTATTTGTATTATAAAGAGAAATATTTGTCAGTCCAAGCGATTCTGTAAACTGGCTTTACTGTGGACCAGCAGATGTTTTAATGTACGTATATGAGACATGTCTTAATGTAAAATATGCTTAATTGTGTTCGGTGCAATTATGGAAGTGACCTGAAATGTCTACAGAGTGAAATACTGGAATATTTTTATGAATAAACACCATAAACGTAATTGTAGATTGTGAGCAGAATCATGAGCAGTTGACATCCAAGGATTAGTTCGTACATAACCAGAAGTCATTCATCATATTTCTAACAATCTGCCAGTAATAGGATTCTGGTACCGAAGCTGCAAGTTGCAGTCAAAGCTGCCCTGACTTGTCTGTGTCTGGATTATTAACAGTCTTGACAGTAACATTTACACAGACCAATTCATAACATTATGACCACCTGCCATAACCCATCGAGGCATGGAATCCACTAGACCTCTAAAGGTATGCTGTGGAACCAAAGCCGTCAGTAGCAGATCCTTTAAATCTTGTAAATTGGGAGGTGGGGCCTTCTTGCATTGGACTTTTTCCAGCACATCCCACAGACGCTCAATTGGCTTGTGATCTAGAGAATTTGAAACAACGCTTCAAACTAATTTTTATGTTCCTCACACCTTTCTTGAATTCACCACCTTCTTTCATTTCACTTGTGTTCCAGTTCTGATGCTCACGTGCTCATTGTAGGCACTTTTACCTATGGATACGGGTCAGTATGGGCAACCTGACCAGTCCGCTTCTATGCAGCCCTATACAAAACAAATTGTGATGCACTGTGTGTTTTGACACCTATCAGAACCAGAATTAACTTCTTCAGAATTTTGAGCTACAGTAGATTTTCTATTGGACTAGACTTCATGGGCCAGCCTTCGTTCCCCACATGCATCAATGAGCCTTGACCGCCCATGACCCTGTTGCCGGTTCACCTGTTTTCCTTCCTTGAACCACTTTTGGTAGGTCCTAACCACTGCAGACCAGGAACATTGCACAAGAGCTGTAGTTTTGGAGATGCTCTGACCCAGTTGTCTAGCCATGACAATTTGGCCCTCGTCAAAGTCACTCAGGTCCTTATGCTTGCCCACTTTTTTCTGCTTTCAGCACAACAACTTTAGGGACAAAATGTTCACTGGCTGCTTAAAGAGCAACTCCAGGCTCCTGTGCAAAAAAAAACTGTAGCTGCTGATGTTTAGTAAACAGCCACTCACCTGTCCCACATTCCAGTGCTGTGCTCAACTTGTTCAGCAGTTTTCACCTTCTTTACTCTGTTCCTGGAGTTGGCACCTTAACTATAGCCATCTGGTTAAGACAGCTTGTGGCTTCACAGCCTGGTGCCCACTGCGCAAGCACTAGCTGTTCTGCACATTGTGAACAGTCCCACAGGCGTCTGGGACCTGTCACAAGTTCCAGGAGACAGTGGGGAGGGTGGAGAAATTATGCTTCCGATCACCTAGGTGGTCAGAGTGGAAGTAGAGCAGGTACCCGATTTGGACGGTACCCCTCTAATTAGGGTACCCACTCCCCCAAAAGCTGCATTTCACAAACAGGAGCTTGGGAAGAAGCCTTAAAGAGGAACTTCCCCTTTTGGGTGGAGCTCCGCTTTAACATAGCCCAGCTACGTTTTTGAACATACTGTAGGTAAGACATTGATTGAGGGCAACTTTGCCCATTTTGAGCTGCATGACAGGATACGTTACTGGAGGTATGTTAAATTTATTGTACTTTTCCTACTTTGGGTACCCAGATCTGCCACTAAGCTGGCAAAGATTCCCTTTCCTACCTTTCGACTTACACACTTCTCCTACCCAAAGATGACAGATTAGGCCTAGTGATTTT
Source organism: Staurois parvus (assembly GCF_062004578.1). NCBI lineage: Eukaryota > Metazoa > Chordata > Amphibia > Anura > Ranidae > Staurois > Staurois parvus. The sequence goes on along the minus strand of NW_028319214.1, from coordinate 1,838,410 downwards.
TAGCTCATGTACCATTATTCCAGGGAAGCACAGAGAAGGTAAATATAGCCTGATTAATGCCCTTCCTATAAGGTGTGGGCAAAGTATAGGTCCACTTTAAGTATGTAGCTAAAAATACTTCTAGTTGTATAACTGCGCAAGATCTAAAGTCAATAGCCAGTGCACATGGGATCGAGGAATTACATGATCCACAGCGCAAATGATCTGGAGAATTTAAATAGTATTAACAGGCAATTGTGGGTGTCTACATCTCACAATAATGTTGCTTTGTACTTGTAAAGCTTAGAGAATATCAAAATTCAAAAATCCTAATGCAGCCACCACATCAAGCACTGGTAAGCTTACATTTTTGTGCTTGAGTTTAGATACAATTTACTTTTAGGCAAACTGATAAATATGCAAATTAAATACATATATTATATGTTTTATCTTTAAAAACATTTTTAATTCTGTGCAGCTAGTGTTTTGATCCAGTCAGCATGGCCAGGTTCATCGCCTCTAGTTTAGTAAAAGCAAATCTCAAAAACCTTTTTTAGGTAGATTGGCATCTCCAGGACAGGGTGTAAATTATCCAATGGGGACACTACAATAAAAACCTGATGGAGAGTATAACCTTTCATCTATCTGAAATTAAATAAACATAGTAAAGTTGGGCCTTAAAGGAGCACATCTTGAATATGGGCCTGTAAGTACATTCAGTATTTGACATCCTGTCAACTGATTGGGCAGTGAACAAAAAGCAACGCAATTTCTGTATGCTCTCCTTCCTGCAAGCATTTTTACATTGTTAGACTGACAGCAATGTGCAAACAATAGAACCCTGACTGGATCGGGGTGCTACATCTCTCTCCCCAGTCTGCATGGCACTATACAGGGCATTACAAGAAGCTAAATAAAGACACAATTCAGGTACTTATATTTCATGCATTTTAAAATACAGCTATTGTTTTTTGAATGCATCTATAGATAAATTACATGTTTTTTCATCAGACTGGAATAAAGCTTTAGTCCATGTGGCAGATCAGAAAATGTGTTAATCAGATTTTTATTTTGTCTATTGTCAAGCAAAACGATGAATAAAATGCTAATCTGGGATGCTATTTAGGATAGATTTGCTTTTTGGAAGGTATAATGTCAATGAAATGTCTATTTTCCAGAATAATGCATTCCTAAAGTACAGGTCTTTCACTGTACAGTAAATCTACTTGTTTATACTTTTCTTATAAAAATGCCTGAAGTGAATTCTTTACTGCCAATTTTTATCATTTTGTTTTACATTTTGCATGTTAATGTAAAGTGGTTTCTTTGTATTTCCATTATCATGACCTTCCACTTTATTGTGATATAAAGCATAACTCCAGATAAACATAACATGATAAAAATGGTCCAAAAAAAACAGCTTTTACTGCATTATTTGCCTTCTTTCAAAATATTTCCCCTGGAGTACCTTTTTTCTGTCACAGCTGCCCTCAGCCTATTGACCATCATCCATCAACCCAATTCTTCAGAGCCCATGTTGCCCTGGACCTACCTCACCTTATAATTTGACATATTAAAAAAAGTAACACAGTGATGAGCTTATCTCTGTCACTCTCTCTTCCTATTAGCATACTTCTTGTCAACACATGAACTGATTAGGTCACTGTACCGCTCTTTTCTCTCCCACTCCAACTGCTCTACAGAGACTTCAAAGTATTTACAACACTTGCATCTAAAAAATATTTAAAGAGATATTAACCACTTGGCCTCCAGAGGATTTAGCCCCCTTCCTGACAAGGCCATTTTTGCATTACGGCGTTGCGTTATTTTAACTGAGAATTGTGCGGTCATGCAACTTTGCACCTAAATGAAATTTACAACCTTTTTTTCCACAAACAGAGCTTTCTTTTGGTGGTATTTGATCGCCTGTGTGGTATTTATTTTTTGTGCTATAAAAAAAAAAAAAAACACAGTTTTGAGAAAAAAACACAAACAATATTTTTGACTTTTTGCTATTAACTGCCTCCCGCCCACCATATAAGGAAATGATGGGCGCAAGGCAGTGCTCTCGTACTAGGACGACGTCATAAGATGCGCATGCGCGCCCCCAGGGACACAGCGAATCATCGATCAGTGGAAAGAGCCAATGACTTCGGGTCTCTGTCATATGATCATCTGTGTCCAATCACAGCTGGTCGCATGTAAATAAGGAAATGCCGGTTATCGGCATTTCTCTCCTCGCTGACAGCTCATGAGGAGAGGATAGCCGGTAATCACCATTCCTCAGAGGGAACATCTACACTGATCATCAGGGATCAGTGTAGCCCCATCAGTGTCCATCGGTGCACATCAATGCCACATATCAGTGTACATCAATGCCACATATCAGTGCCCATCTGAACTGCCTTTCAGTGCCACCTATCAGTGCCAGTCAGTGCTGCCTATCAGTGCCATATATGAGTACTGCCTTTCAGTGCCCATCAGTGATGCCTGTCAATGCCCATCAGTGCCACCTACCAGTGCAGCCTATTACTGCTCATCACGGCAGCCTCATTAGCGCACATCAGTGAAGGAGAAAAATTACTAATTTACTAACTTTTATAACAGAAACTAAGAAAAAAACTTTTTTTTTCAAAAAGGTTTTTCGTTTGTTTAGCAAAAAATATAAAACCCAGTGGTGATTACATAGCACCAAAAAATCAGTGGTGATTACATAGCACCCAGTGGTGATTACATAGCACCAATAATCAGTGGTGATTACATAGCACCTATCGGTCTAAAAAAAAAAAAAATTATAAAAATGTCCTATGGGTACAGTGTTGCATGACCACACAATTGTCAAAGTGCAACAGCGCTGAAAGCTGAAAACTGGCCTGGGCAGGAAGAGGGTGAAAGTGCCCGGTAGGCAAGTGGTTAAACATGTCCAGTAAAAATAATTTAAAAAAAAATCATTTCATCATAAATTTAGGTCTAAATGTATTCTGCTACATGTCTTCGCTTAAAAAAAAAAAATCCCAATATGTGTAAATGTACAGTTGTGTTAAAAATAATAGCAGTCAGACATCACTAACCGGATCAATCACTGTTTTTGGTAGAAATGATATTTCTACATGGCAAATAATTTATTAGCAGGTGTAGTAGAGTAATAGAAATCCAACAGACCCAACAGTCATGACATGCATGCTGCTGATTCTGTGTAATTGAATCACTAATTGAAAGGGGCATGTTCAAAATAATAGCAGTGTGGAGTTCTATTAGTGAGGTCATTCATTCTTTGAAAAACAGGTGGCAATTATTGCCCTTATTTAAGGAAGGAAGGCAGCAAATGTTGTACATGCTGGTTACAGTGCATTTCTCTCTGAAATTCTGAGGAAAATGGGTCGTTCCAGACATTGTAAAGAAGAACAGCGTACCTTGATTAAAAAGTTGATTGGAGAGGGGAAAACATATAAAGAAGTGCAGAAAATGATAGGCTGCTCAGCTAAAATGATCGCAAATGCTTTAAAATGGCAACCAAAACCTGAAAGACGTGGAAGAAAGCGAAAAACTACCATTCGAATGGATAGAATAGCCAAAATGGCAAGGACTCAGCCAACAATCAGCTCCAGGAAGATCAAAGAAGGTCTAAAGTTACCTGTGAGTACTGTTACAATTAGAAGACACCTATGTGAAGCCAAGCTACCGTATTTTTCGCTCCATAAGACGCACCTGAACATAAGACGCACCTAGGTTTTAGAGGCAGAAAACAGGAAAAAAAATTCTGAACTAATGGACTGCAGACATAGTACAGGAGATGACCAGAGACTGCGGACACAGTACAGGAGATGACCAGAGACTGCGGACAGCACAGGGATGACCAGAGACTGCGGACAGCACAGGGATGACCAGAGACTGTGGACAGTACAGGGGATGACTGCTGACCTTTGGGGAGGGGGGGGGGGGGGAGCGGGTACCTGAATTTGACAGGTACCCGCTCTTCTTTGTTCTTTGATCTTACCTGTTCCTCTATCCAGCCGCGCGCTGTCTTCCCGGCTTCTGTAATGGCGCTCGGCATGACAGCCGGGTGCCCAGTGCGCATGAGCGAGAAGCACTTGCGCTTTGTGATTGGTCCGGCGGCTTCTGGGATCTGTCATGTGTCCCAGGTACCGCCTTACCATTCACAAAAAGCACCGCTTCTTGCGCATGCGCACTTGGCACCCGGCTGTCATGCCCAGTGCCCACACTACAGAAGCCGGGAAGACAGCGCGCCGCTGGATAGAGGAACAGGTAAGATCAAAGAACAAAGAAGTAAGAGCGGGTACCTGTCAAATTCAGGTACCTGCTCCCCACCTCCCCAAAGGTCAGCAGTCATCTCCATAAGGTCCCGCTGCAGAGCTGAGCGGGCGGCCGGTATTCTGACACGGCGGCGGTGGAAATACCGGACCGGCCGCTCCATAAGACGCACTGACATTTTCCCCCCTTTTTTGGGGGGGAAAAAGTGCATCTTATGGAGCGAAAAATACAGTATCTGCAAGAAGCCCCTGCAAAGTCCCACTGTTGGAAAAAAAAAAAAAAAAAAAGACGTGCTGAAGAGGTTACAATTTGCCAAAGAGCACATTGACTGGCCTAAAGAGAAATGGCGCAACATTTTGTGGACTGATGAAAGTAAGATTGTTCTTTTTGGGTCTAGTGGCCGGAGACAGTTTGTCAGACGACCCCCAAACACTGAATTCAAGCCACAGTGCACTGTGAAGACAGTGAAGCATGGTTGCGCAAGCATCATGATATGGGGATGTTTCTCATACTACGATGATGAGCCTATTTATTGCATACCAGGGATCATGGATCAGTTTGAATACATCAGAATACTTGAAGAGGTCATGCTGCCTTATGCTGAAGAGGAAATGCCCTTGAAATGGGTGTTCCAACAAGACAACGACCCCAAACAGCAGTAAATGTGCAATATCTTGGTTCCAGACCAACAAGATTGACATTATGGAGTGGCCAGCCCAATCCCCGGATCTTAATCCAATAGAAAACTTGTGGGGTGACATCAAAAATGCAGTTTCTGAGGCAAAACCAAGAAAGAGAAGAACTGTGGAATGTAGTCCAATCATCCTGGGCTGGAATACCTGTTCACAGGTGCCAGAAGTTGGTTGACTCCATGCAACACAGATGTACAGCAGTTCTCAGAAACAGCGCTTATACAAGAAATATTCATTAAGTGATTCAAAGGAAAGCAAAATCTTCAAACATTTTTCAGTTTATATAGTGAATGTTTGAGTTTGTAAAGAAGAATACAAACACTGCTATTTTTTTTAAACAGTCTAATATTCACTTTTCTTCATTTTTTTTTTTTTTAGAGGAACACAAATTTGATATATATTTCTTCATGTTTTGATTTGGAATAGAATGTGTAGTGTTCCCAATGCATTTGTGTGTATGGAAATAAAAGCTATTAGAAGGATTTTGAGCTTTATTCACTTTTTTCAACACACTGCCATTATTTTGAACACAATTTTATGTATACTGGGATTTTTTTTTTTTTTTTTTTTTTTTTACAAATATTGGCGACAACATATAGCAGGACTTGCGGCGGGCATTCTGACACTGGGGGACCTGAGAAAAGGAAGGATCCAGGCTGCTCTGTGCAAAACCACTGCAGTATAGACATATTTGTTATTTTTTCTTAAAAAAAATAAACAAGCCTTTAGAATCACTGATTATGGAGCTGCATTATTGATCTTTCTTCAATCTCCAGTCAGGGGTGTCAGAGTCAGAAATGCTAAATACCTTTTGAACTCTGCCCTTATTTCCTTCTGCCAATTTCCTCCCTTCTGTTCCACTTCACACTTGCATTCATAAAGTTTCACTTTAATTAGTAGAACAGTATATTTAGTTCTATTTGGCAGAACTGTATACATCATATTCAAAAGCACCATTACTGTATACTATACCTATTGCAATTATAGAATAATATAGGAAGTAAAATGAAGTTTAAGTTTTCCCCCTTTTTTAAAAATCATTTATAGATGGAATGTACAAAATAATTATTGAGAAGTTTGAATAGCTGTGGTTTTAGAGGGCATTGTACTAGAAGATTGCTAGCATCAAGAAATCTAAAATTTCTTTGTCAACCATTCAGCACTGACAAATGTATCAAAACATATGCATATTTAGGATCCTGTTTCAGGACAAACAGGAGAAAATAATTTAGTAAAAATATTTAGAATTACACAAAATATGCAACACATTAACTGCTTCAAGTCTGATCATTTTCACCCCTTTCCAGTCCAAGCTAATTTTCAGTGCTGTCACACTTTGAGTCAACTACTGAGTCATGCAACACTGTACCCTTATGAAATTTAGGGCTGCAACTGACTATTACTTTCATAATTGACTAGTTGGTCAATTAATCAGATAAAAAAAAAAGTGTGGTATATAATTTAGTTAATATATAAAGTTTAAAAATAGACAATGTTATTTTTGTATATCTATATGCAGTGGTAAATACAAATAACCAGCTATATGGTTAGGGAAAAATAACAGGAGAGTGTACAGGTGAAACTCGAAAAATTAGAATATCGTGCAAAAGTTCATTTATTTCAGTAATGCAACTTAAAAGGTGAAACAAATATATGAGAGACTCATTACATGCAAAGCAAGATAGTTCAAGCTGTGATTTGTCATCATTGTGATGATTATGGCTTACAGCTCATGAAAACCCCAAATCCACAATCTCAGAAAATTAGAATATTACATGCAATCAATAAAACAAGGATTGTACATAAAACAATATCGGACCTCGGAAAAGTATAAGCATGCATATGTACTCAGTACTTGGTTTGGGCCCCTTTTGCAGCAATTACTGCCTCAACGCGGCGTGGCATGGAAGTTATCAGCCTGTGGTACTGCTGAGGTGTTATGGAAGATCAGGATGCTTCAATAGCGGCCTTCAGCTCTTCTGCATTGTTCGGTCTCATGTCTCATCTTTCTCTTGGCAATGCCCCATAGATTTTCTATGGGGGTCAGGTGAGTTTGCTGGCCAATCAAGCACAGTAATCACACGGTCCTTGAACCAGGTTTTGGTGCTTTTGGCAGTGTGGGCAGGTGCCCACAAAGCTAGTCTGCAGAAGGAAGCTCCAAAATCTCTTGGTAGACGGTTGCGTTGACCCTGGACTTAATGAAGCACAGTGGACCAACACCAGCAGATGACATGGCTCCCCAAATCAACACTGTGGAAACTTCACACTGGACTTCAAGCATCTTGCAGTGTGTGCCTCTCCATTCTTCCTCCATACTCTGGGTCCTTTGTTTCCAAATGAGATGCAAAAGTTGCTCTCATCAGAAAAGAGGACTTTGTACCACTGAGCAACAGACCAGGTCTGTTTTTCTTTAGCCCAGGTAAGACGCTTCTGATGTTTATTTGTTGTTCAGGAGCGGCTTGACAAAAGGAATACAACATTTGAAGCCCATGTCCAGGATCCGTCTGTGTGTGTGTGTGTGGTGGCTCTTGATGCACTGACTCCAGCCTCAGTCCACTCCTTGTGAAAGTCCCCAACACTTTTGAATGGCCTTTTCCTGACAATCCTCTCCAGGCTGCGGTCATCCCTGCTGCTTTTGCACCTTTTTCTTCCACACTTTTCCCTTCCACATAACTTTCTATTAATGTGCTTTGATACAGCACTTTGGGAACATCCAACTTCCTTTGCAATTACCTTTTGAGGCTTTCCCTCCTTATGGAGGGTGTCAATGATGGTTTTTTTCTGCACAACTGTCAGGTCAGCAGTCTTTCCCATGATTGTGATTCCTACTGAACCAAACTGAGAGACCATTTAAAGGCTCAGCAACCCTTTACAGGTGTTCTGGCTTAATTAGCTGATTAGAGTGGGACACTTTGAGCCGAGAATATTGCACCTTTTCACAATATTCTAATTTTCTGAGATTATGGCTTACAGCTCATGAAAACCCCAAATCCATAATCATAACAATTATTACAAAATCACGGCTTGAACTATCTTGCTTTGCATGTAATGAGTCTATCTCATATATTAGTTTCACCTTTCAAGTTGCATTACTGAAATAAATGAACTTTTGCACAATTTTCTAATTTTTCAAGTTTCACCTGTATATACTATTGGATGTTGAATCTGGTACATATCATCAGATTCAAATTTTCTTTAAAGAAGACCTCCAATAAAACAGAGCACACTTCCTGGTAGCGTCATGATGTCACTGGCTCCGCCCTATGTGTTAAGGCAATCACGTGACTTCCTCTGAGAAGTCCTACTGTGGACAGAGATAATTGCATACACATGAACATTATATTCTGAAATCTCCACTTATAAGATAGTGTAGTACAAAGAGAGTGACCACATGTCTTTAGTCGGTTGGCACATATGGATACCTAGTATTATTGGAGAAGAATGTATATATACACTGATATATTGCACAGAACTTGTTTATTGCACCTAATACATAAGGAATTAATAGGAAAGTTATAATTGCACTTTAAAGGGATGTTTGTATTTAAAGGGGTACACACAAATAGCTTGGTACATGTGGAATAAGAATTTTTTTTTTTTCCATTTAATCTGAGTGATGACACTGAGCACTTTATGAAGAGCAATTAGAGGGTACAGATTGGTCTGTTTATTGCATAGTACTGTGCGGCACGGATCATATTTATTTTTGACTTATTTAACTTGTGGGAACACGTGTGTATAGCAGTACATAAAGTATACATATATTCATGAGTGGAATTATAGGAGTGATTGCACTTGGGTATTATGGGTTGATTAAAAAAAAAAAAATTATATATCTATCTATATCTCAACCCATAATACCCAAGTGCAATCAATCACTATTATTATACTGGATTTATATAACGCCAACAGTTTACGCAGCTCTTTACAATATAAGTACAATTACAATACATTTCAGTACAGAAGGAATGTGAGGGCCCTGCTCGTGTGTGTATGTATATATATATATATATATATATATATATACACACACATACACATATACATATACATACACATACACACACACACACACACACACACACACATATATATATCTATATACCAAGACCATACAGCGGTTTAACAGGACAGGTTCCACTCAGAACAGGCCTCGCCATGGTCGACCAAAGAAGTTGAGTGCACGTGCCCAGTGTCATATCCAGAGGTTGTCTTTGGGAAATAGACGTATGAGTGCTGCCAGCATTGCTGCAGAAGTTGAAGGGGGGGTTGGGGGTGTCAGCCTGTCAGTGCTCAGACCATATGCCGCACACTGCATCAAATTGATCTGCATGGCTGTCGTCCCAGAAGGAAGCCTCTTCTAAAGATAATGCACAAGAAAGCTGCAAACAGTTTGCTGAAGACAAGCAGACTAAGGACATGGATTACTGGAACCATGTCCTGTGGTCTGATGAGACCAAGATGAACTTATTTGGTTCAGATGGTGTCAACCAGATGAGGAGTACAAAGACAAGTGTGTCTTGCCTACAGTCAGGCATGGTGATGGGAGTGTCATGGTCTGGGGCTGCATGAGTTCTGCCGGCACTGGGGAGCTACAGTTCATTGAGGGAACCATGAATGCCAACATGTACTGTGACATACTGAAGCAGAGTATGATCCCCTCCCTTCGGAGACTGGGCCGAAGGACAGTATTCCAACATAACGACCCCAAACACACTTCCAAAACGACCACTGCCTTGCTAAAGAAGCTGAGGGTAAATGTGATGGACTGGCCAAGCATGTCTCCAGACCTAAACCCTATTAAGCATCTGTGGGGCATCCTCAAACGGAAGGTGGAGGAGCGCAAGGTCTACAACATCCACCAGCTCTGTGATTTCATCATGGAGGAGTGGAAGAGGACTCTAGTGACAACTATGAAGCTCTGGTGAACTCCATGCCCTAGAGGGTTAAGGCAGTGCTGGAAAATAATGGTGGCCACACAAAATATTGACGCTGTGGGCCCAATTTGGACATTTTCACTTAGGGGTGTACTCACTTTTGTTGCCAGCGGTTTAGACATTAATGGATGTGTTGAGTTATTTTGAGGGGACAGAAAATTTACACTGTTATACAAGCTGTACACTCACTACTTTACATTGTAGCATTATGTAATTTCTTCAGTGTTGTCACATGAAAAGATATAATAAAATATTTACAAAAATGTGAGGGGTGTACTCATGTGTGTACACACACACACACACACACACACACACACACACACACACACACACACACACACACGTTTGTAGACGCTATTAAAAAAAAAAAAAAAAAAAACAGTGGAGATCAAATACCACCAAAAGAAAGCTCTATTTGTGTGAAAAAAAGGACAAATTAAAATTAGGTACAGTGTTGCATGAACAGAAACCCCCAATGGCTAAACATCCTGTCCTGGGAGTGGTACACCAGCTCATGCTGTACCCCCTGCACACATACAACAGGGGGGGGGGGGTGCATCCAAATGCAACCTACAAAAAACACACAAGAAAGAAAGGATACAGCACCTCAATGGCTAACGAAGTGTTGCATGACCACACAATTAACATTTGCAATACCACAATTCTAAATAGCAAAAAAATGGTGGCCTGGTCAGGAAGGGGGGGGGGGGGGGGGGGGGGAAACCAGTCGGAGCTGAAGTGGTTAAAAATAAAACAAAAAAAAAAAAAAAAAGGAAGGGTACACGCATTTCTTACAAATAAATATTTATTCCACAATCCTAATTTATCAATATAAAAACATCTTGTTTCATATTTTACACAATGCATTTTAAAAAATCTAGAACAATCTGGAGTTCTACAGTAACTGCAGCAGGCTGGATTAATCTCATCAAACTAAATAAGAAATACATTTATACAGAAATCATGCCCTGCTATAGCAGAGATCACCAAGGCAATTTAAAATAATTACACTAAAAATGCCATTTTTCACTATCCTAATATTCCAGCACTCAGTAAAACATTAGCAACTGGAACATGAGGCGGCAAGGTTCATATTTCATAATCCAAGGGCTAGGAGGCAATTTAAAGGATGCCTGTTGCCAGGCTGCCATTGCTGGTCTTCTAAAAGTATTAAATTGCCTGGCTGGTGCCAGTTTCAATAGTTTAAGTCACTGACCTAAAAGCAGCAAAAAAAATTTAACAGCTGATCTGCATTGCTGTTCCAGATCAAAGTGATTGGAACAGTGCTGCTTTCTTTCAAGTTCTGTTCCAGATCAATGCCTCAGAAATCACCAAAGCCACTGGATCAGTATGCCAGCCACACAACTATTATCCCCAGAAAAGGTAAGCAATGGCAGCTTTTCTCAGTACAGGTTTCCTTTAAAAATAACCTAAAAGGAGAGCCTATAGACAAATCACTTTTGAAAATTATGAACAAGCTATGTGTAAAACATTCATTTATTAGCAATTCCCTGTAAAAATTTAAAACTTTGAAGTTTCAAAAATTAGTTGTCCCTCCTTGCTGCCAAGCTACTGCCACTGACAGGTTGGTTGGTATAATTTATTACCTAAAACTAAGGGTCTGTTATCTCCAACCACCACATTCAGACAGTTGGAAGGTCTGAATTGGATTGGTCTCCACTGAAAAGAAAAAAATTTATTTAGCCTTTTTAGGTCATGGAAATCATCCATGTCCTAGAATTTACCATGAAAGCTGACGTTTAGGCAAGGACCATTTTGCATAGCTACATTGTTCCATCTTGTACCAATATAAAGTATGCAAGTTCTTTATAGTAGCATTGCCTACTACAGGGATTTCCAGATTCCACATGATTGGCCAGGTATGGGACATGCCAAACTACCTATGCAAAAATAGTACATTCCTTAATTTCAGCTTTAAATCAGTCATAATTATAATTCTGGAGAGATGAGGAGGAAATTCATTGGCAGATATTCATAATACTGCTACAAGAGAAAAGAATTTTCTATGCAGGCTGCCTCCATTGTTCCAACAAAATGATCAGCCATTTTAAAGGCATCTACAATTTGAAATTATTCTCATGGGAGGGAACAAAAGAAAGGCAGTGTGTCAAAAACAATCTCATTAAATTTGCACTCAAGAGTATAAAAACCCACCTCTTCATGCAGGTATATTTTTCTAGTGATTTTCCAATACCTAATGGCTTGCCATGCTGAGAGCTCAACAACAGAAGAGACGCGCATGCACACAGACTTTAACCGGCTATATCAAGGAGGTATTTGCTGCTATATTACAGAAACATGCTTTATAGGCAATGTAAAACTAGGGAAAATACACAGCACTGAATGATTACATCTTTCCATACAGAAAGCTGAATGGCTCCCATGACCAGTAAAATTACTTCATTAGCCTTGTGGGTGCAGCATCTCTCCCATCCCCACTATTAGCCCTGGTGCGATTTCAGGTGCGACGTGATTTACAAATCACACCTGAAGTTGTATGTAATGTATTTCTATGGCACTGTCTTAATCAGTGTGATTTGAAGTAGCGCAATTCCAAAAATAGTTCCTGCACTACTTTTTTCTGATTTCATTGCGACATGAAGTTGCAAGCCACAGTGAAATCGGAGGTCAAATCTCACTGATCTGAAGCTTCAAGTGACGTAGCATGATTTCAAAGTTGCATTCAGTGTGAACCAGAGCCAAGCCTAGTCCAGTGGCCATGCAGTGCCAACAAAACTTGTTTACAGGTGCTGTCTAATGACAAATAGATGTATTAGAAAATATGAAGACTCCAGGAGAATATGGAGAAAAACCATGCTGGTTTTATGGGTATTAACAAGTGCTATCCGCAGCTCTAGCCATGATCTATGGACCTTTTTCTCCTCCCTTAAGTTCTAAAAGCAGAGGATAGCTCCCTAAAAATAAAATTTGGACTTAAGCAAACTTATAGTCCTAAAAATTGGAAAACTAACCTTACAAAAGTGACCTCAGGAGATCACCTGAAGAACCTGAACTTCCTCTTCAAAAATTCTACCTTAGCACTTTGGAGCACAGGGATCCTATCCATCCTTTGCTGCTTTTGAAGGTACCTGAGTGATCTATTTAAAAGCCTGAGCACTAGCATGTGATATGCAGCAAGTAAGGCGTTCATAAATTGGAGCCCTTTTTCAGAAGCCAGCATAATCTGCCAGTGTCTGCTGTTGTCATAAGGTTAGTTTAGCAAGCTTTTCATCATTCTAAGTTTGCCTAAAAAAAGAATAATTTTAAGATAAACACATAGGCTTCAGTTACTGAGAAATGATAGTTGACTGGTTGGCATATGGACCTATATTCTTCAGGACGTAACCTCTAACCCAGAGCAAGTATGTAGGTATAAGACATCAGACTGCACCCTGGCTTTTGAAATTGGAGGTTAATGGCTAAGAAAATATTACAGTGAACAGATCAGCATAAATACCAGGCAACTAGCATTTTCAAAAGATGATGTGCAACAGCAGCCCCTTTCAAGTTTATGTTATGCAAAGGAGCACAAGAGCAACAATTGTTCTATACAGCGTATCACATTCAATCTTCCATCTTTTTACTGCAGCCATGACAAAGAAACCTGCTCTTTGGTTGCTGTGGGTTACTTCAATATATAGAAATGCTTGGTTGTCTCAAAAAGCCTAACTGTATACTTTCTTCTATGCTGCCCACAACTTATTGTTAACCAGAAAAATACATTTAGAGCAATTTGTCTAAAATTTCCCATTAAATACACATATACAAATTTTCCATTTGCCCTTGACTTTTACAATGGAACTTACTTATAATCCTTCAGTTGCAGCTAAAATGATATCAAAGTGATTATTTGGAAAATCAGACTACCAAACAAGACATCTGAAACAATGGTCATCTTCAGGACCACTTGAAGACAAACATCCTTGTGTATAGAACAAATTGCTTCATTCAGCTGCATGCTTCGTAAGCACAGTAACTATCAATATAAAAATACTATGACCAAGGCTGTCGGCATCTAAGTGTTAAATGCGCAACACTATAGGAAAAAAAAAGGGGCTGGCTAAAAGCAAATCAGTTCACAAAAGCAATGGGTAAAATCCCTTCATCCATATGCAGGTCAGTTCTTAAGCCAAGGATGTGCTTCAATGGAAGACCTGCTCCGATCTCCATAGTCATACAAGAGTTCTTCTCCTGCTTTTATGTCCCTTGATGCAATCAGTATGAGATGAGGAATGTTGTTGATATCGTGTAGTTTGGTGTGGCAATTACCGCTCTTGCTGTGATTTATAAGCCTTCCTAAACGATTTGTTTCTTTTGTTGCATCAACACTGAAAACAGACCAAGACATGTATGCAGTGAACAATTTGAGAGCAAAAAAAAAAAACCACAAAACCCCACTCGAGGCTAAATATGAGTCGCCTCCCACCTAAGCTGCCCTGTTAGGAGTTTGTACTTTCCTTAGCCGGTGAAGCCAGATATATCCCCACCTAAGACGAGAGAGAAGAGAAGGAGAAGAGAGAAGAGAAGGAGAAGAGAGAAGAGAAGGAGAAGAGAGAAGAGAAGGAGAAGAGAAGGAGAAGAGAGAAGAGAAGAGAGAAGAGAAGGAGAAGGAGAAGAGAGAAGAAGGAGAGTCCCCTCCACTGACATGTAGTCTTCAAGGTCCTGAGAGGACTTCTGCTGCTGGACATCTAATACAAGTGTCGACATCACACTAGGCAGTGACATGGACACCCGAAGAAGGAGCCATCCAAGAAAACAGGTTCAGTGTCACATAACTGGCTTCAGGCACGCAAAAAATGCTTTTTTTTTTTTTTTTTTTTATAAACTATAGCAATTTCTCACAGGGGGTGAGAGGAAGTTAGGGGAGAGGGGTTTTAAAACATAATTCCACATTTAATGTCCCTTTAAATAATTTTTTTTGGCTAAGTTGCACTAAAAAGGTGAGCTTTCTGGATGTGCTTTATGAACTATATGTTGCCTCAGCTACATACACTTTACAGGTGAAACGCAAAAAATTAGAATATTGTGCAAAAGTTCATTTATTTCAGTAATGCAACTTAAAAGGTGAAACTAATATATGAGATAGACTCATTACATGCAAAGCAAGATAGTTCAAGCCGTGATTTTTCATAATTGTGATAATTATGGCTTACAGCTCATGGAAACCCCAAATCCACAATCTCAGAAAATTAGAATATTGTGAAAAAGGTGCAATATTCTTGGCTCAAAGTGTCCCACTCTAATCAGCTAATTAAGCCACAACACCTGCAAAGGGTCTGGTTCAGTAGGAATCACAATCATAGGAAAGACTGCTGACCTGACTGTTGTGCAGAAAACCATAATTGACAACCTCCATAATGAGGGAAAGCTTCAAAAGGTAATTGCAAAAGAAGTTGGATGTTCCCAAAGTGCTGTATCAAAGCACATCAATAGAAAGTTATGTGGAAGGGAAAAGTGTGGAAGAAAAAGGTGCACAAGCAGCAGGGATGACCCCAGTCTGGAGAGGATTGTCAGGAAAAGGCCATTCAAAAGTGTTGGGACTTTCACAAGGAGTGGACTGAGGCTGGAGTCAGTGCATCAAGAGCCACCACACACAGACGGATCCTGGACATGGGCTTCAAATGTCATATTCCTCTTGTCAAGCCGCTCCTGAACAACAAACAACGTCAGAAGCGTCTTACCTGGGGTAAAGAAAAACAGACCTGGTCTGTTGCTCAGTGTTCCAAAGTCCTCTTTTCTGATGAGAGCAACTTTTGCATCTCATTTGGAAACCAAGGACCCAGAGTATGGAGGAAGAATGGAGAGGCACACACTGCAAGATGCTTGAAGTCCAGTGTGAAATTTCCACAGTCTGTGTTGATTTGGGGAGCCATGTCATCTGCTGGTGCTGGTCCACTGTGCTTCATTAAGTCCAGGGTCAACGCAGCCTTCTACCAGGAGATTTTGGAGCACTTCATGCTTCCTTCCGCAGACGAGCTTTATGGGGATGCGGACTTCATTTTCCAGCAGGACTTGGCACCTGCCCACACTGCCAAAAGCACCAAAACCTGGTTCAAGGACCGTGGATTTACTGTGCTTGATTGGAAAGCAAACTCACCTGACCTGAACCCCGAATCTATGGAGCATTGCCATGAGAAAGATGAGAGACAAGAGACCGAACAATGCAGAAGAGCTGAAGGCCGCTATTGAAGCATCCTTGTCTTCCATAACACCTCAGCAGTGCCACAGGCTGATAGTTTCCATGCCACGCCGCATTGAGGCAGTAATTGCTGCAAAAGGGGCCCAAACCAAGTACTGAGTACATATGCATGCTTATTCTTTTCAGAGGCCCGATATTGTTCTATGTACAATCCTTGTTTTATTGATTGCATGTAATATTCTAATTTTCTGAGATTGTGGATTTGGGGTTTTCATGAGCTGCAAGCCATAATCATCACACTTATGACAAATCACGGCTTGAACTATCTTGCTTTGCATGTAATGAGTCTGTCATATATTAGTTTCACCTTTTAAGTTACATTACTGAAATAAATGAACTTTTGCACGATATTCTAATTTTTCGAGTTTCACCTGTACATTGCTGTGTTCCAGCAGTGGGACATGTAGAAAATAAAAGATGGGCCATTCACAAGCAGCTTTGTATTCTGTGAATGAATACAAAGCTTACTCATTGAAAAAAAAAAAAAAGATTTTATATGGGTACAGCATTGTAGGGCCGTGCAATTGTCATTCAAAATGCAACAGTGCTGAAGGCTGAAAATTGGCCTGGGCAGGAAGGGGATGAAAGTGCCCAGTATTGAAGTGATTAAGATTTCTATTAAGGTGGTGCATCAATTAATTTCTTCCAGCTCACTCCAATCCGATGATCAGCTCCATTCAAAGCTTCAAATTTTAGTATGCAAAGAGAAAAAAAAAAAAACCACAGTAGTGTAATACCATACACACAATTGTATTTATTAAAATGAAAAAAAAAAGCTCAAACTCAGAAGGTTAAATGGCATATGTCAAAAGTCACTGGATCTTTACTGCCACCACTGTAGGTTTGAAACTACTTGACATTTTATGTTGAACATTTGCACAGATAACCACTGCATGACTAATGATTTTACTTCATGAGTTTTATGTGATTGGGTGTATTTACAGCGCTGTACAGTGGTGATTGATATTGGAATTCATTAAGTGATTTTTTTTTGAGTGGTGTAATACTGGAGCTGCATTAGTTTGGGTTTATATAATATTGACTAAAGAAAGAAAAAAAAAAAAAAGACGAAAGTAAAAGCTAGCAAAAATGGTTTGAGCTAAGTAGAGCTAAGGAAAAGCTAACTGCCCTCCCAAGACACTAGCAAAAAAAAAAA
The DNA here is from genome assembly GCF_062004578.1 of Staurois parvus. NCBI lineage: Eukaryota > Metazoa > Chordata > Amphibia > Anura > Ranidae > Staurois > Staurois parvus. Next base: position 1,821,154 of record NW_028319214.1, on the reverse strand, counting down.
AAAAAAAAAAAAAAACTGAGGCTTGCTGGGTAGAGAAAGGATTATCCTTGGCTGGCCTATAGTATCTTTGTTTGCCAATGTCCATTCCTCCTGTAGGCAGCTGTATAACCCAACAGTATATGATTTCCTGTGTCTTTCAACTGATGAGAAGGAAAACATTATTTTTAAAGAAAGACAGAACTACATGAAAATAGTGCTACAAATATCTTGGGTACAGCTTTAAAGTGACCATCTGAGGATAAAAGGCAAACCTAACAGCAAAAGTTAATACATTCCAGTCCCTCAAACCAACAACTATACAAATAGCTATTTTCTCAACCTCATCACCTGATTCAGCACAGCCCCCAAATCTGGAAATGTGCCATATTTTCACAAAGCAAAAAGTGGAAAAAATGCTGACACACACTAATATACAAGTTTTTACACGAGTTTTTACTCACCAGTAGGTTTTATTTAGATACTGAAAGTAGTACATGTAGCAGCCAGTGGAGTCGTCCTGGGCATATGCTGCTTCTCGTTTCTTTGCATCTGTAATTTCTATAAGATCCCCATGGTATTCTACAACAAAGTCTCCTCGAAGAAAATTCCGAGTTGCAATCACACCTCGGCCTTTACCAGTAATGAAATCAATCTGAATTGAAAGACAAATCGCAAGCAGTCATTATTCCATCTAAAAGATAAATATGAGGCCCAGTGTAATTTAAAAATAAAAATTTCTACAATTATGTAAAGTATTAAGATGGATAAAATGCTGAAGTCTTCATGTGTTTCTTCAGGTTCCAGAATGTTGCAAGAACTCAGCAGCTTGGTTTTCCTATAGGTGAATACAGACTTCAAGCTTAAAAAAGATAAGTTCACTTTTTTCAGGTAAAAAAAAAAAAAAGTGCCTTTATTTTATTTTTTTTTTTTTTATTAGGAGCCTGTAAAGCATTGTACCCGCAATCAGCAGGTCGTGGGAGCAATGCAAGGCTCCTGCGGACTGTCAGTGTAAACTGTCTGCTAGTATAGGCAGGCAGTTATACAATGACAGGAACCATCAATAAACTACCTAGAGCACTCGCCAGCACTCTGGTAGTTCATTGCAAACTACAAGCCATTAGTTGCAAAGACTGACAGTAGATGTACTTTTCCCCATTCACAAAACTTTGAATGAATAATGTGGCGGGCAGAGCCCCATACAGTGCGGGGAGAAGATCCCCAGCTTGCGGTCACTAGAGGCAGTGGATCAGGGAGAGGCTACAGCAGTGTGAACATGTTCCACCCTAAATGGGTGGAACATGTAACATGTTCCCAAAAGGTGAGCTCATCCTTCAACCTCAGGCAGTAAGAAACTAATTTTAATATATTCCTCGGTTGACATAAAAATGCCCCAAATGCATTTGCAAACAGTTATTTTAAAAGTAGAAGTGACAAAATCATGGTGCTGCACATCTACAGGGCAGGGACAACCAGTCATACTGCACAAAAGGGGAGGGAAGAAAAAAAGAAAGCAGTGGCTGGTCTATATTAGAGGAAGTTCTGGCACAGAGGCAAAGTTTCACTCCGGGTTACTGCACAGGGCGAAACAAGTTTCAAGGAAAAATACACACTCCTCTTGTTTAGACAATACGTTCTTATCTTGGAGTTATTATTATTACATCGAGTTTATATAACGCCAAAGGGTTTGCTCAGCGCTGTACAATAGGGGGGACAATACATGGCACAGTACAACAATAACAAACAACGTACGAGGGGTAAGAGGGCCCTACTCTTTCGAGCTTACAATCTAGGAGGGAGGGAGTAGTGGTACAGTAGGAAGTGGCTGAGGGGAATGAAGTATTGGGAGGAATGAGGGAGAATGGCTGTTAGGTGAGGGTGGGGTAGGCTTCCCTGAAGAGATGAGTTTTGAGGGAGCGCCTGAATGTGAGGAGGGAAGGCGACAGTCTGATGGATTGGGGCAGTGAGTTCCAGAGGATGGGGGAGGACCTGGAGTAGTCTTGCAGTCGTGCATGGGAGGAGGAGACCAGGGAGCAGGATAGAAGGAGGTCCTGTGAGGAGCGAAGGGTACGGGTAGGGCAGTACTTGGGGATCAGCTTGGTGAGGTAGTCAGGGGCAGTTCATCTTTAATGGTGGTAAGTCCATCGCCAACATGTCCCTCCTTCTACTATATTTATTTATTTATTTATTTATTTATCGAGTTTATATAGCGCCAAAGGGTTTGCTCAGCGCTGTACAATAGAGGGGGGACAATACATGAAACAGTACAGTAACATCAAACAGCACACAAGGGGTAAGAGGGCCCTACTCTTTCGAGCTTACAATCTAGGAGGGAGGGGGTAGAGGTACAGGAGGAAATGGCTGTGGGGGATGGAGTGGAAGGAGGAGGGAAGGGCAGCGGCTGTTAGGTGAGGGTGGGGTAGGCTTCCCTGAAGAGGTGGGTTTTCAGGGAGCGCCTGAAGGTGAGGAGGGAAGGTGACAGTCTGATGGGTTGGGGTAGTGAGTTCCAGAGGATGGGGGAGGACCTGGAGAAGTCTTGCAGTCGTGCGTGGGAGGAGGAGACCAGGGAGCAAGATAGAAGGAGGTCCTGTGAAGAGCGAAGGGTACGGGTAGGGTGGTATCTGGGAATCAGGTCGGTGAGGTAGTTAGGGGCAGTGTTGTGAATGGCTTTATAGGTCAGAGTGAGCAGTTTGAATTTAATGCGTTGGGCAATGGGGAGCCAGTGGAGGGAGAGGCAGAGGGGGGTGGCAGAGGTGGAGCGGCTGGTGAGGTGGATGAGTCTGGCAGCTGAGTTCAGGATGGTCTGAAGCGGGGTGAGTTTGCACTGGGGTAGGCCGGTGAGGAGGGAGTTGCAGTAGTCAAGGCGTGAGATAATCAGGGAGTGAACGAGTAGTTTAGTGGTGTCTGGGGTAAGGAAGGAGCGTATCTTGGAGATGTTCCGGAGGTGGAGCCTGCATGAGTTTGTGAGAGATTTGATATGAGGTTGAAAGGAAAGGTTTGAGTCCAGAATGACGCCAAGGACCTTGGCTTGCGGGGCGGGATTGATGGTGGTGTTGTTGGTAGTGATGGAAAGGATGGGGGGGGGGCACGGGAAGGGGGAAAGACGAGAAGCTCGGTTTTGGAGAGGTTGAGTTTGAGGAAATGGAGCGACATCCAGTCAGAGATGTCGTTTAGGAGGTGAGTGATGCGGGCGGAGAATGTGGGGGTGAGGTGAGGGGTGGATAGGTAGATTTGAGTATCATCAGCATAGAGGTGGTAGTTGAAGCCGTGGGAGTGTATGAGTTTGCCAAGGGAGGAGGTGTAGATGGAGAAGAGAAGGGGTCCAAGGACAGAGCCCTGGGGGACCCCAACAGAGAGGGGGAGGGAAGAGGAGGTGGCGCCGTTGTAGCAAACGCTGAAGGAGCGTTGGGATAGGTAGGAGGAGAACCAGGAGAGAGCGGTGTCTCTGATGCCAAGGGAGAGTAGTTTATTAAGGAGGAGGGGGTGGTCGACTGTGTCAAAGGCCGCAGAGAGGTCTAGGAGAAGGAGGACAGAGTAGTCGCCTTTGGCTTTGGCGGTTAGTAGATCGTTGGTGATTTTGAGGAGGGCAGTTTCGGTGGAGTGTAGGGGACGGAAGCCGGACTGTAGTGGGTCAAGGAGGTTGTTGTCAGTTAGGTGGGCGCTTAGGCGATCGTAGACCAAGCGCTCAAGGAGCTTGGACGTGAGTGGCAGTAGGGAAATTGGTCTGAGGTTGTTGAGGTCAGTGGAGTCCAGGGAGGGCTTTTTGAGTATGGGGGTGATGTGCGCATGTTTTAGGGGGGAGGGGAAGACGCCAGTAGCGAGGGAGAGATTGAAGATGTGGGTAAGGGAGCGGATGAGGGAAGAGGGGGGTGACCGGAGGAGTTGAGAGGGGATAGGGTCCAGGGGGCAGGTAGTGAGGCGGGCTTCTGAGAAGACTCTGGTGACTTCCTCAGTGGTAGTAGGGCTGAAGGAGTGCAGTGATGGGGGGGTTGCGGTAGGCAGGGCCTTGGGTGTGGTGGGGGGCAGTGCCGTTGCAAGGTCAGAGGAGGGGAGAGATGAGAGGGTGATGGAAGGGGGGAGGCTAGATGGGGAGGTAGACTGCAAGTTGACTATGTCCTTGCGGATTGCGTCAATCTTGCTATGGAGATGAGTGGCAATCTCGTGGGCGGTAAGTGAGGTACTGAGTGGAGGAGGGGGGGGAGAGAGCAGGGAGTTGAAGGTGGAGAAGAGTCGGCGAGGGCAGTTAGAGAGGGTGTTGATCAGGTCAACGAAGTAGGCCTGCTTGGCGGCGTGGAGGGAGGAGGTGTAGGTGAGGAAGGCAGATTTGTAGAGGGAGAATGCATGAGGGGACCTGGTTTTGCGCCATAGTCTCTCCAGCGCACGACTGCGACGTTTGAGGCATTTAGTGTGGTCGTTCTGCCATGGTTGGAGCGGTCTGGGTTTGATGTTGCGTGTGGTTAGGGGTGCCAGAGAGTCTAGGGTGGCTGATAGTGAGTCGTTGTACGCGGTGGTGGCTAGGTCAGGACATGACAGTGGAAGGATGCTGTCGTGCAAGCGGTCGGCAGCCGAGTGGAGGGGGGCCGGGTGCAGGTTGCGGAGGTTGCGGCTGGTGATGGTTTGGCGCACTGGGGGGGGGGAGTTAGGGGAAGGGGAGATGGAGAACGTGAGGAGGTGGTGGTCGGAGAGAGGGAAGGGGGTGTTAGTGAAGTGGTTAAGGGTACAGAGGTGGGAGAAGACGAGGTCCAGGGTGTTCCCATTGATGTGGGTGGAGGATTGAGTGTGTTGTGTGAGCGCGAAGGAGGTGGTTAAGTGGAGGAGTCGAGAGGTAGCTGGGGTGTTGTCGTTGATGGGGATGTTGAAGTCCCCGAGGATGATGGTCGGTAGCTCAGAGGAGAGGAAGAAGGGAAGCCAGGCGGCGAAGTCATCCAGGAAGCGGGCTATGGATCCGGGGGGCCTGTAGATCACTGCGATCCTTAAGGGGGTGGGTGAGAAGAGCCGGATGCAGTGAGCCTCGAAGGAGGAGAAGGTTAGGGAGGGGGGGTTAGGGAGGACCTGGAAGGTGCTCAGCGGTGATAGGAGCAGGCCGACACCACCACCTTTGTGACCGCTCAGTCTTGGTGAATGGGACCAGATGAGACCTCCATGAGAGAGTGCCGCAGGGGAGGTAGAGTCGGTGGCCTGTATCCAGGTTTCGGTGATGGCTAGGAGGTTGAGGGAGCGGGAGATAAAGAGGTCATGGATGGCAGTTAGTTTGTTGCAAACCGAGCGGGCGTTCAGAAGTGCAACCGAGAGAGGGGGGATGGATGTGGGGAGGAGGTGCACAGGTATGAGGTTGAGGGGGTTGCGGCGGCTGGCGGGAGCAGGGGGGTCCCTGGAGGGGGGGAGAGGTGGTGAGGGGCCAGGGTTCGGGGAGATGTCCCCAGCGGATAGGAGAAGGAGAAGGGTGAGGAGGGTGGCATGGGAATGGGAGGTGCAGGAGCGTGTGGGTCTGGTAGTGGTGGCACGTGGGTCGACCGAGGAGTGGAGTACCAGGAGGAGGTGGTGAGTGCCGTAGTGGGGAGAGGGCAGAAGTGAAGGGGCAATGTAGAGCCGTTTTGGGGGGGTGGGCGGGTAGAGGGAGGCGATTTTTGGGATGGAGGAGAGGAAAACGAGGAGGAGAAGTGCAGGTGGCATGCTGGGGTGAGTGCAGTGCTGTTCGGGTCAGGGGAGGTGAAGGGATACGGGTCAGGGCGAGGTGATGTGGAGAGTCTATATCACCGTGGAGGAGTCCACTAGAGTCCTTCTGTAGGGGGAGAGTGGGAGTAGAGTCCAGCGGCTGGCTGGCTGCAATCTGTGGGTGCAGTATGCTGGCGTCCGAGGGGGCATCAGTGGGTCTGGTGGATCGGCGAGTGGAGGGGACGTAGGGTGCGATGTTGGGGGGCGTTGGCAGGCAAGGCGTCTGGTGATGCTGGCGGCTCGGTGACTGGAGATTCGCTGGGTGGTATACATCACTACAACAGTGTTCAATAGTTTTCTGATGACATCATCAGTGGACCATTATTTGTTTCAGAGACACAACAGGAAAAGGGGTGGCTGGAATCAGGCCCCTCTTACATCTGCACATTTAAAGGTGTTCTGTACATTGCACATTTGTTACAATGCAAACTAAGCAGATCGGTTTCCTGGACCCACTGAAATCTACGCGTTTACTCTGCAAAGTAAGCACATGTGCAGTAGAAACAATATAGGAGGAAACTAAACATTACAGGAGGCTTCAACAGTGTGATCTCAGTAATTTAAAACTTTGAGGGGAAAGGATAGATTAGTTTTCAGGATGTGAGAAGGGTAAAACAGGGCAAGGAGCTTTGGAGGAAAAAAAAAAAAAAAAAAAACGAGCATTCTTTAGGGAAGAAGCTAGTGCAGTGCATTTCCCAGCATCACAAGCAAGTCCAAGAATCACCAGATAACTGATAGAAAAGGGATTATGGTGGATCAAAATACTACAAGCAGGCAGTGCTTGGTTAAAAAAAAGAAAAAAAAACAAAAAAAAAAACAAAAAAAAAAAAAAAAAACTACTTAACTGGTACGCTGTGCTGCTTTGAATGTAACTGAGGGATTCATGCGCAGTTTAGCAAAAGTGTAGCTGTAAAAATAAGCTTGCGCTAACAATAATTACCTTCATCCCCTCCTCTGTGCCACTTGTAATTAAGTCATCTATCCTCTTCTTTTGCTCTGACTGCAAAATATAATAGAGACCCGCTTAGTATTTCACATGTACATAACCACACTAATAATTATTGGAAGCTAAATGCACACCTCTAGCTCTGTTTTGCTTTTCCTACCGCTTCTTCTAACTTGATAGTAGTCTGTAACTTTTCTGTTTTGAGACTTGGTTTCTTGTACTCTACAGAAATAAAAAAAAAAAAAAAAAAAAAAAAAGGATTGAGCATAAAACTAATAGTAAAGCGAGACAAAAAAAAAAAAAAAAAAAAAAAAAAGTTTCATACACAGAATCAGATTATACTGTAAATCTACTATATTTTTATTTTCTCAACAAGCCAAGAAATTTGCCACAATATCTACAACCTTTTAAACTGACTGGTGGCTATTGCGAATACTGAAAAAAATCCTGTTATTGATACATGAAGCCTGTACTGCACAGCAAGACATTTTTTTAAACCATCACAATTGTTTCTCATTAAAGTAATTTTTTTGTCAGCAACAACAAACACGTCAACCTGACTTTCTATTCAAGAACAGTCTTTTTTGGAATTTCTCTAGTACAGTCATGAGCACATGGAAGAACAAAAACAAATACAAAGCCAAGTCCTCCTTTCAGACCATTTTTTATGTTACACTCATATTTAAAAGCGGTAGTAAACCACAGGAAAGAAATTTAAAAAAAAAAAAATAAATAAAAAAAAAAAAAAAAAAAAAAAGGTAGTCATAATGTGTTCGTATGCATTGCATACTGGCACATTATGTAAAACTTCCCTTAAAACTAAGCCCTCCAGTGGCACGCTGTCACCGCTGTACAGGCTTCCATCGCCACCCATCTTCCTTCCGGGTTCACAGACTCTGGCCGTCTGACACGCCGGACTGCGAGGACGTCACTCGCACGCATGCACGCAGAATTCCCAAGCCACGGCACACAGCTCTGAAGGAATGGCATGGGCATGAGTTTCCTTCAGAGCGCGTGCGCCAGGCTTAATAAAGAGTACGTTGCACGTTTAGGACATATTCATTTTACCAACAGGTAAATTTTATTTTAAGCTTGCCTGTAGGTAAAATTAAACAAGAGGAGTTTACTAGCACTTTTAGGTGCAGTAGAGTCGCATACAGAATCCCCAACTATCCTCCACCCCCCTTACCTGAATCGTAGGGTGCATTTTCTGTGTTGTCTTTTTAACTTAACACAGCTATGGCCACGCAGCTGCATAATTCAAATCTGGGACTGCGGCAGAGGGACTGTGTAAAGTGCGTCCACAAGCCTTCATCCCACTCTGTAGTTCAAGCAGTTCTTCCTCCAGCAAGCCCATACCCAAATACAGACTTGAAGCTGGCAGGGAAACATTGCAAGAGCCTATGTCTTCCACCCCCTTGACTGATTACAGGTGTAATGCTCTGTAGGCTCCATTGCAAAAAAAGTGTAAAAGAACACTGATAATTAAGTCAAGTTTGCTGCATTTATGCTTTCTATAAACAGTAGTACAAAAAAGTAGACTAAGCATTTGAAGATGTTGGTGTAACCACTTCATGTTTTTCCAGCCAAAAGAGACCATATTGCTCTATTTAATGTCTAGTGACTTTAGATCAAAGTGTTGACACACAAAGATTATTTTTAAGGTTTGGTTAAAGGCCAAGTTCATATTTACATAAAAAAATAAAAAAAGCACATATTTTTGTAGGTTAAATTAAAAAAAACAAAAACGTATTGCATTATTACTTACACTAATTACTTAAAACAGGAACCTGCAAAGTATTGCACCAACAGTCAGCAGATTGCAGGTGCAATGTCAGGCTCCTGCACACACAGGTCTGTTGCCCATACCTCCGTACAGGCTGTCATTTTCAGAGCTGCAGGCAGTGTCAGTGAACTACGGGTGTGCTAACCAATGCACATGCAGTTCAAACTACGGTTTGTCTGCCGTGGGGGTAGACAGTGCTTTTAGTTTTTTCAGTCACAGGAATCTGAAAGCATGATGCAGCTGGGTACCCCTTTTAACCACTTGCCTACAGGGCACTTATACCCCCTTCCTGCCCAAACCAATTTCCAGCTTTCAGCGCTGTCACACTTTGACAATTGCGCGGTCATGCAACACTGTACCCATATGAAATTTTTATCATTTTTTTGAGACAGATAGAGCTTTCTTTTGGTGGTATTTAATCACCTCTGGGATTTTTATTTTTTCTTGAACAAAACCAAAAACCACTGAAAATTTAGAAAAACGTTTTTCTTAGTTTTTGTTATACAATTTTGTAAATAAGCGATTTTTCTCCTTCACTGATGTGCGCTGAGGCTGCACTGATGGACACTGATGAGGAGGCACTGGTAGGTTGCACCGATGGGCATTGACAGACATCACTGATGGGCACTGAAAGGCAGCACTGATACATGACACTGATAGGCGGCACTGACTGGCACGGATAGGCACCGATTAGCATTGATAGGTAGCACTTACTGGCACTGATGGGTGACATTGAAAGGCAGCTCAGATGGGCACTGATATGTGGCATTGATGTGCACTGATATGTGGCACTGATGGACACTGACAGGTGGCACTTCTGGGGCCACACTGATCATCAGGGCACACTGATCATCAGTGCCCTGATAATCAGTGTACATGTCCCCTCCGTGGAAAGCCGATTACCGGCTCTCCTCTCCTCTCGAGCGGTCAGCGTGACAGCTCGAGAGGAGAGAAATGCCGATAACCGACATTTCCGTGTTTACATGTGATCAGCTGTGATTGGACACAGCTGATCACATGACCGAGCCGACATCTTCGGCTCTTTTCGTGATCCGTGATCCTCTGTGTCTGAGGGACACAGCGCACCGGCGATCGCCGCGCGCTCCCTGAGCCGCGCATGCGCGGTGAGAATGGAAGGACATCATATGACATCCTATCAGAATGAGAGAACCACCTTGCGCCCGTCATTGTACTATATGGCACGCGGAAGGTGGTTAAAGGGGTAGCACACCAAATCTTTAGCAAATGCGTACAGTGAACCCTGTATAATAATAATAATAATTTGGTGTATGTTCTGCTTGCACTAGCACATAAAAAATGGAGGGCAAAAGATCAAAGTAGGACACAATATTAAGAATCCAGTTTAAAATCAAACCAAATTTTACACATTATTTGCATGAAAACATTCCATACTCACTTCCGTCTGTTGGATTTTTTCACAATTCTTTGTGGCTCTGGCTTCCGGTCAGCTGGGGAAGGCTTCTTCTGTGGCTCAGGCAAGCTTTGATTCTGGACCAGACCACTATCGGACACACTACTTTCACTGTCTTTGTGCTCTGTGGCTTTGCTTATTGGTTCTGTTATAGTAACAATTTTTGTCTTCTTTGCTAAAATTTTTCAAATAGACAGGATACATAAGTATTAAAGGAAACACTTAAAAAAAAAACTCAACTAAATCAAAGCACAGAATTGTGGACTGCCTAAGAACTAAAACCAAAAAAAAAAAAAAATAAATCACACACACACTTTTATGTTAAAACATCCAGGAGTAGCTGTGTAAATATAGCAGCCATTGCTGTCATACTGGACCTTCCACCTCATCCCATGCCTAAAGCATCTGCTAGAAAAGGCTTGCTGAGACTTTCAGTCTCATGGCCAATGGAAATTTTTATTACAAGATTTTAAACTCATGAATACACCATATGCAGTTACCACAGTTAACACAGCCAAGACCAGCTCATTGCTATCCAAAAATTAAGCATTCATTCAGAGATATCTCACAAATTGGCACTTCCTGACATCATTGCTTACTACTTGTGAAATCTCTGAATGATCACAGAGAGCCTTGTACCATGTGACAAGCTGTGACCAATCACAGCTCTCACTTTCTCAATGGCTGCAAGAATGCAGCCAGAGAAGGAGAAAGGATTGCTTTTACAGCCTTTATGGGTATAAAAGCAATCAGTATAAAAAAAGAAAACAAAAAAAAAAAAAAAAAAAACCTTCATCATCCTCCACAAGTAGTACAGTGTCACTATGGTGACACTGTAGTACTGTTAGGGTTACAGCATGTTAAAAAAAAACATAAGTATAAAAAATGAAATGTAAAAAAGTTTTGAAAAATTATAATTTTTCGTTGTAAACTAATTTGTTTTTTTTTTTGTTTTTTTACTAAAAAGGTAGCTGACTACATAACTTTGGCCAAGATTTATGAAGAAAGATTATTTATTTGCAAAATTTAAAAAAAATTAAAAAAAAATACCAGCGGTGAACAAATACCACCAAAATAAAGTTGTATCTGTCTAAAAAAAAATGCTAAAAAAATTCATATGGGTACAGTGTTGCATGACCGCGCAATTGTCAAAGTGTGATAGCACTGAAAGCTGAAAATTGGCCTGGGCAGGAAGGGGGTGAAAGTGTCCGGACTTGAAGTGGTTAACCACTTGCCTACCAGGCACTTATACCCCCTTCCTTACCAGGCCAATTTTCAGCTTTCAGCGCTGCCGCACTTTGATTGACAATTGCGCGGTCATGCAACATTGTACCCATATGAAATTTTGATAATTTTTTTCTCACAAATAGAGCTTTCTTTTGGTGGTATTTAATTGCCACTGGGCGCTTTACTTTTTGCGCTATAAATAAAAAAATGCAAAAAATTTGAAAAAAAAATAATTCTCTCTTTGTTTCTATTATAAAATTTTTCAAACAGGTATTTTTTCTCCTTCACTGATAGGCAGCACTAATGAGGTGTCACGGATAGGCGGCACTAATATGCAGCACTGATAGGCGGCACTGATAGGTGACACTGATGATGGGTACTGATAGACGGCACTGACTGGCATCACTGCTGGGCACTGACTGGCGGCACTGACTGGCACAACCCCTGGGCACTGACTGGTGGCACTGACTGGCAGCACTGCTGGGCTGCACAGGTGGGTGGGCACAGGTGGGTGGGACTTCTGGGCACAGGTAGGTGGCACTTCTGGGCACAGGTGTGTGACACTTCTGGGCACAGGTGGGTGCACTGCTGGGCACAGGTGGGCGGAACTTGCGGGTGGCACTGCTGGGCACCGATCATCAGGGCACTGATCATCAGTGTCCTGATGATCGGTGCCGATCCCCGCTGTGACAACTGCCGGTTCTCGGCAGTACTTTCCTCACAATCTGACAGCGCGAGGAAAGTGCAGCCGAGAACCGGCACTTGCATTTCCCTGTGATCAGCGTGTCATTGGACACCGCTGATCATGTGGTAAAAGGCCGCTGGGATCGGCCTTTTACCACATCACGTGATCAGCTGTGTCCGTAGGACACAGCGATCACGGAGATCGCCGGGTGCGCGCCCCCTGGGGCGCGCAGGAGAGCGCGTTCTGGGGGGACGTCATATGACGTCCACCCAGAACTGGCTGGCCGCAGTCAAGCCGTCATTCGGCTATCTGCGGTCGGCAACTAGTTAACTAATGAATACCCACCCATATATGTGCAGATTGTGGTCAAAGTTAGTCTTACCCTTCACATGGATAGGAACATCCGCTTTGAAATGGCGTGACTATCAACTATTCTTTAATCTCTTTCCCCACTACTACTAGTCTTGGGTCCATCACTTACTACTGTCATTATAGCACACACAACTTACATTAAAAAAGCAAGGGAAGAACACCACAGGAATATTTTTTTTTTTTTATAAATTCTTTCATGCGCGAGAATTATACAATGTCACACACAAGGTGCCCAACCCATAGATACTACTACTAAAATTTAGGTTGTGACTTCTCTAAAAAAAAACATGACACACCCTAATCATTTTGATATCTTACAAATATTGTCAAAGCGTGTTACCCCTGGCCAATAGCTGCATGTACATTTTATCGAATTCAGCTATTTGCCCTTATACACACACTGATAAATCCCAGAACATTTTGAAGGAAGAAGAATATATACTGAGACCAATAAACTCATTAAAAACACAGTTTATTCTCTCACAGCTTGCTAAGGAAAGCATACGTAACTAGGATCATAGTCAAACAATCCAAACTACCAGTTCAAAAGGTGAAATGCAAATACCTGTTACACATTATGGTTCTTACCTTCTGCTTTTTTGTGAGGGTCCAAAAAGGCTTTACCCATATTTTTGCTCTCATGAGGCGGAGTGGAGTTTTCTTCCTGAAGAGGTGTGCGCACCCCAGATGTTTTAGGAGGGTTCATATAAGAACTGATTTTCGTTTGATTTCCATGTCCCACATCCTACAGACAACTCAATTATTAGCGAACATTTTATAAAAAGAAAAAAAAAGAAAAAAAAACACACGACATGTACAAATATATACAAAGAATACTTTATATTAAAGCTTTTTTTACTTTAGTTCTTTGGTCAACCTTAAAAGGGCATCCAGCCCAAAAACACAAATGTAAATACATTGCAGCTCACCATTGCTTAAATGTACATTTTCTATTTTAGGTTGTAATATACTTTAGTAGCATTAGCTCCATACAGCAAGCTGCACGCTGTTCTGCCAGCAGTACAACCAACTTCCCGTCAGTTGCCAGAATTAACCCCCCTGGCAGTATTCCCGAATGTAGCTCGGGGTAAAGTTTCAGCACCACAAGCGGTAACCCCGAGCTACACTCGGGAATACCTTGCAGCGTTGCTCCAGGATCCCTTCTGTACTTACCTTGTCCTTCGCTCCCGCGATGTCCCCCCTGCAGAGTCCCTGGCAATGTCCTCCGGCATCGGTCTCCCGGGTTCCGTTCCCTGCGATTTTAGGGGGACATAACCGGCGGGAAATTTAAAAAATGTAAAAAAAAAATGACACACTAAATACACTAAAATCACATAGTAAAACATTACTGTATCAAAGCATTTCACATACATTTTGTCCTGTGCCCTGCCTGCATTTTTACATTTCTTTCTGCCTGGAAACTGAGAAATGTCCATGGCGTCCAAAAAGCGTCCCTTTAGGTCAAAAGTGGTTTTAGACCAGCTAGAGAACAGCGATAGTAAATTAGAACCACTTTCAGAATTGAGTGATGATTCGTGGGGAAATTCGTCAGACACTGAAAAGGATTTTGCGACTTTGCTCTGCGATGTGCGAACTTGGCGCTATATTTCAAATTTCAGTGTTTTTGGTTTGATTATATTATTGAATTAAATTTATTATATTATTTTTTATGATTAAATAATAATTTATGATTTTGTGTTTCAAATTTTAACATACCGAGGATGTTTACTAGACTCTTGTTCGGACAGATTTCAGTGAGTTATTCCTAAAAATTACAGGCCTACAATAAACGACATATTTCCATGCAAAAAAAATGTACCGCTTTGAGCACAGAAATACTGACATAATCAGACCACTAGGGAGGTTAAACAGATTTCGGATGAGTGCTTCTCAGTTCTTGAGAAGAAGCCTTGGATTTTTAAAAGTAAGGAACACAGACTTCCTCTGATTGGCCAAGGTGGAGCTCATAACGACATCAGCCCACTTAGCTTGAATGATGGAGAAGCACTCAGTCCGACTCAGTTTAAGGGTTTGTTCGTAACAGGTGATTTCTGGTGCATTTTTAACATGCATCCAGAATGCCATGTATCCCAATGGCTCCAACTGAACATGTATCGAACACAAAATGCATATGCAAGAATGTATCCAGAAAGAAGAAATTGTGATGTGAACAACCCCCAATTCAGGCAACAGATGGGACTGCAGGAACACAGTGCCTCCTACTGTAGATCGTTAATACTACTTCACTATATTACAACACACACAGTGGCTACATTGTTCTGTACAAGTTTTTTGGGGGCCATCCATTAAGAAAAAGTTCAGCTCTCAGGAAAAAAAAAAAAAAAAGTGTAAAAAAAATAAAAAAATAAATGTGCATTTATTATTTTTTCCTGCGGGAGCCTGGAAAGCTCACCGATGCCATGTCTGCCTCCTACGGGATGTATGAGCAAGCAGATATACTGACAGGAAGAGGATGAATTAACTATCACGGTACTTCATTGAGGACTACAAGCCGACTTGTAGTCTTATTCACAGATGACTGCGAACGACATGGCTGTGCATAGCCACACTTTTTTTACATTAAACAGCTAGCAAGGGGGAGAGATCCCCTGCTAGCTGTCAGAGCGGGGGCCGGACTGATCGTAACATGTAACACCCATATTCAGGATGTAACATTTAACATGTTACGAAAGGTGAACTTGTCCCTTAAAATAAAACCTAGAAATTCTTGTTTTAATGGTTTTGTCTCAACCCTCCAACTGCAACTTTTGCTGGATAGCTTAGTCTGTTAGAGGAAGTTGAAAAATAAACTTAATGGCAAGATCACCAGGTGATTGAATATATGGCTGCAACTTTTTTTTATTTTGCTTTTGTGTTTGAAATATCTATTCTATTTTGCTTCCCCTAAATTAAGCTCTTTTATGGAATTGGATAGGCTTTTAGGCATGATGCACATGGACCAAAAATAAATAAATAAATGCAGCTTTCAGGATTGTTTTTACATTTTGTTTTTCACACCTCTGAACTCATCTGCACATTAGCCAATCTGCCCATGCATATGCAGGCAGTACAGTATATTGGCCAGAGGCAGGTGCGGACTGACCATTTGGAAACTCGGGCACTGCCCGAGGGCCTGGGGTCAGTAGG
Organism: Staurois parvus; assembly: GCF_062004578.1. Taxonomy (NCBI): domain Eukaryota; kingdom Metazoa; phylum Chordata; class Amphibia; order Anura; family Ranidae; genus Staurois; species Staurois parvus. The sequence continues at coordinate 1,805,868 of NW_028319214.1, read as the reverse complement.
GGGCCCAATGAGATGCCCTGGTACCCTTTTCATAGGGTTTTTTGAGTTTGGGCAAGGACACAGGGGCCCCATGATCCCCTATTGCCTGGGGGCCCCATGAGTTGTCAGTCTGCCCCGGGCCAGAGGAGCACTTTTGTGTTTCTTTTTTGCCAACTTGAGACAGAAAAAAAATGCCTCTATACTTCATATGTCTGTGTACATGAAGCCTGAGCCCTGGTTCACACTGCATACAACTTTTGAAATCGTACAACTTCACACATCTCAGTGCAACTTCAGGTGTGACTTGTAAGACATCTGTGCAACTTCATGCACAGATGTCAATGCAAGTTGCACCAGAAATCTGCAAAAGTAGTGCAGGAACTACTTTTCAAATTGGCATAACTCCGACTTTAGAACAGTTCCATTGCTAATTAAAATGTTATTTAGTCCTGGTTCACACCGATGCAACTTGTCATGCGATTTGACATTGTCGCACCACGGCTAAAGTGCATTTTAATTAGAAGTAATTGACTGCATAGTCTCCATTATATTAAATCAGCCCCTTTTACACAGGCGGCCCGTCTACTGACCCATGAGTACAAAGATCAAAACAAAAAAAAAAAAGGAAGAAGGACATACAGTTGCAAGAAAAAGTATGTGAACCCCTTGGGATTACGTGGAGTTTTGCATGAATTGGGCATAAAATGTGCTCTGAATGTCATCTAAGTCACAACAATAGAAGAACACAGTCTGCTGAACATAATACTACACAAATATTAGATGTTGCCATGGTTTAATTGCACATAACATGTAAACATTCACAGTGCAGGGAGGAAAAAGTATGTGAAGCCCTAGCTTAATGACTTCTCCCAGAGCTAATTGGAGCCAGGAGTGAGCCAACTTTGACTCCAATCAGTGTGATGATATTGGATGTGTTGCTGACAGCTGTCCTGCCCTTAAAAAACACACACCTGTTTTGGGTTTACTGGTTTTAAGAAGCACTGTCTGATGTGAACCATGCCTCGCAGAAAAGAGCTCTCAGAAGACCTACAATCAAGAATTGTTGACTTGCATGAAGCTGGAAAGGGTTACAAAAGTATCTCCAAAAGCCTTGATGTTCATGTGTCCACGGTAAGACAGACTGTCTACAAATGGAGAAAGTTTAGCACTGTTGCTACTCTCCCTAGGCGTGGTCGTCCTGTAAAAATGACTGCAAGAGCACAGCGCAGAATGCTGCATGAGGTAAAGAAGAATCCCAGAGTGTCAGCTAAAGACCTACAGAAATCTCTGGCACATGCTAACATTTTTGTTGACACATCTACAATAAGGAAAACACTAAACAAGAATGGAGTACATGGGAGGACACCACGGAGGAAGCCATTGCTGTCCAAAAAGAATATTGCAGCACGTTTGAAGTTTCCAAAAGAACACCTGGATGTTCCACAGCACTACTGGCAAAATATACTGTGGACAGATGAAACCAAGATTGAGTTGTTTGGGAAGAACACACAACACTATGTGTGGAGAAAAAAAAGGCACAGCACACCAACATCAAAACCTCATCTCCACTGTGAAACATGGCGGAGGGAGCATCATGGTTTGGGGCTGCTTTGCTGCCTCAGGGCCTGGACGGATTGTTGTCATTGATGGGAAAATGAATTCCAGAGTTTATCAAGACATTTTGCAGGAAAATGTACGACCATCTGTCCACCAACTGAAGCTCCGCAGAGAATGGGTGATGCAACAGGACAATGACCCAAAGCATACAAGTCATTCAACAAAACAATGGCTGCAACAGCACAGAATACACCTTCTGGAGTGGCCCAGTCAGAGTCCTGACCTCAACCCCATTGAAATGCTGTGGCATGACCTTAAGAGAGAGATTCACACTAGACATCCCAAGAATATTGCTACACTGAAACAGTTTTGTGAAGAGGAGTGGTCCAAAATTACTCCAGATCATTGTGCAGGTCTGATCTGCAACTACAGGAAATGTTTGGTTGAGGTTATTGCTGCCAAAGGAGGGTCAACCAGTTATTAAGTCCAAAGGTTCACATACTTTTTCCTCCCTGCACTGTGAATGTTTACATGTTATGTGCAATTAAACCATGGCAACATCTAATGTTTGTATATTATTATGTTCAGCAGACTGTGTTCTTCTATTGTTGTGACTTAGATGACGTTCAGAGCACATTTTATGCCCAATTCATGCAAAACTCCACATAATCCCAAGGGGTTCACATACTTTTTCTTGCAACTGTACATCCCTATGGGTGGGTGGATGCAAGCACTTGCCTAAATCTGCCCACCTCCTGGTCTGTACCGATTAGTTGGACTGAACGGAAAATTTTTAAAAAGGGCCAATTCACACTGACTTGCGCTAAAACATATGGAAAATGCATGTACATTTTCATCCATTTTAGCCATGTTTTAATGCACGCCGACATCTGTTGACATACATTTTGATGTCCGCTGACGTGCATGCGCAGCGTTATGGTGTAAATAGGTCACATTGGAAATGATTGTTTTTCAGATTGTCTTCTGTTTACAGCTGCACTAATACGCAGATCAAAACACTGGTGTTAATTGGCCCTTACTGAGCGGACAGGAGGTGGGCAGACCAAGGTGGGCGCCTACATCTGCCCATCCATATCCATAAAATGGAGCTGTTTTTCTGGAGTAAGGAAAAAAAAAAAAAAAAAAGTTGAAATAGGCATGTATTGCTTTGGTGGGACTCAGCAGAGGATTAGTTTCGGATCTTCTATGGAGACTGAACAGACACCGCCCGTGTGTAAAGGGGCCTCAGAAAGCAGCCGTTGTATCAGCACTGAACGCAGTGGGTGGAGCGGGCAGACTTGGTACTCTGCACAAGCAGCACCCATACATGAAGATGCATTCGGATCCTCACTAGACTTCCTGCATTTTTCATCTATTTAACCCCTTATGTACATGTAAACATTGCTTAGGAGAAAGTCAGCCCCAATGTGTTTCCAATCTCATCATTGCAGACACTTCTATTAGATCCCTGCAGCTGCTTCCTGTTCTCTCACTAATCATACAGAAGTCTAGGCAGCCAGCACCTGATCGAGGTCGGCTCTAATCTATATGATCCCAGAAAGCCTGATGCAGACAACAGAGCAAAGCCGTTTCCTAGAAATCAGGAGTCATCGCAGGGGGCTCCTATGGAGTCCTGACCGGAACTGGCTCGGATACACAGAAAAAGCCGCAAAATCAGCAAAACATTTACAAATCACACCGACCCCGTTCATTTTCGGGTTGTTCTCATTGGTTCCCCCGGATCGACAGGTTTCCGGTGCCTCCCCGCTTCTTCCGTCGCTGGGTTTGGACATTTTCTTTCCTAGGAGACAGACAGGGAGGGTTGGTTATACTGGATTTAGTGGGCATGCTCAGCGTAAGAACACACAGCTGGGCGCCGCCATCTTTAAAGGGACAGAGAGGGGGAGAATGGCGGAGCTGGTACGTGTAAGGTCCGCCCACCGAGACACGTCCCCCGTCACTCACAATGTACTCCGCCCAACAACAGTCCTGTATTCCCATGTGTACAGTGCGGATTTCAGATCTCATATGATCGTGTATTGCACACATGGCAATACACGTCTAGGGTGCTCCGCGTGGGCGCGCACATGGCAATACACGTCTAGGGTGCTCCGCGTGGGCGCGCACATGGCAATACACGTCTAGGGTGCTCCGCGTGGGCGCGCACATGGCAATACACGTCTAGGGTGCTCCGCGTGGGCGCGCACATGGCAATACACGTCTAGGGTGCTCCGCGTGGGCGCGCACATGGCAATACACGTCTAGGGTGCTCCGCGTGGGCGCGCACATGGCAATACACGTCTAGGGTGCTCCGCGTGGGCGCGCACATGGCAATACACGTCTAGGGTGCTCCGCGTGGGCGCGCACATGGCAATACACGTCTAGGGTGCTCCGCGTGGGCGCGCACATGGCAATACACGTCTAGGGTGCTCCGCGTGGGCGCGCACATGGCAATACACGTCTAGGGTGCTCCGCGTGGGCGCGCACATGGCAATACACGTCTAGGGTGCTCAGCGTGGGGGCGCACATGGCAATACACGTCTAGGGTGCTCAGCGTGGGCGCGCACATGGCAATACACGTCTAGGGTGCTCAGCGTGGGCGCGCACATGGCAATACACGTCTAGGGTGCTCAGCGTGGGCGCGCACATGGCAATACACGTCTAGGGTGCTCAGCGTGGGCGCGCACATGGCAATACACGTCTAGGGTGCTCAGCGTGGGCGCGCACATGGCAATACACGTCTAGGGTGCTCAGCGTGGGCGCGCACATGGCAATACACGTCTAGCGTGCTCCGTGTGCGCGCACATGGGAATACAGATCTAGTGTGTACACATTGATTTCAGGTAATTATCTAGCGCGATCAGTATATACATATATATATATATATATATATTGTGCATTCACATCAGTCCCTAACCCTCAAGGGGTGTACAATCTAAAGTCCCTAACTCACATTCATACATACACATACTAGGGCCAATTTAGACAGGATTCAATTAACCTACCAGCATGTCTTTGGAGTGTGGGAGATAACCGTAGTACCCGGAGGAAACCCACGCAGGCACAGGGAGAACATGCAAACTCCAGGCAGGTGGTGCCATGGCTGGGATTTGAACCAATGATCCTAGTACTGCCAGGAGGAAGTGTTAACCATTTAGCGACTGTGCTGCCCACATAGGAATACAGATCTCTTATGTGCTCTGTGTCTATACAGATCTCATATGCGCTGCAAATGTATACATATGAATAAAGAATTTGATCTCATATGTTGTGTATACATATTAATTCAGATCTCATGTACCCACACACGCACACACCAATTAAATACAGGAGGAATCAGAGGGCCCTGCTCATTAGAGCTTACAATCTAAAAGGGGGAGGGTCAAGTGATACAAAAGGTAATAACTGGGGGGGGATGAGCAAATGGAGAAAATACATGTACAGTTGTTAGGTGGAGGCAGGATAGGTTTCTCTGAAGAGAAAAGTTTTCAGGGAGCGCCTAAAAGTGGACAGAGTAGGAGATAATTGGACAGATTGGGGTAGGGATTTCCATAGGTTGGGAGAAGTCCTGCAGGTGGGCATGGGAGGAGGAAGTGACAAGGGAACTAGAGAGCAGGAGATCTTGGGAGGAACGAAGAGTGTGATTTGGTTGTCATTTTGAAAATGCCGCTGTTACAGGCACTTGCCTGTTTTTCTTCTGCCTCTAAATGCCCCTCTATGTTAAAAGGAGAACTACAACTAAAGCTCTTTTGACTGTACTTCTCCTGTGACCCGTTTTCAGCTTCAGCCCACTGTCGGCTGACATCACTCAGCCGGTCCAGGCTGGGGAAAGATCCTGCTTTAAAGTCGGGATCCACCCCAGAGTCTGGAGCGGTACCTGGCTCAGCCTGTCAGTGATGTGCTGAGAACCTGAGCCAGCCGCTCCACAGCCAAGAGCTCCAGTGAGCACTGGAGGGAGGGGCTGGCTAAGGGGAGGTGCAGACAGCGGTGACCACTGCACAGAGAGGCTGTGAGAACTCAGCAATCAGTGGTCATGTGATCACTAAATTTCACTCTTAGAGCCAGTGGGGGACAGATGCATCATTGGACGGATGCGGCATCCACCTAGGCAGGATTTTAAAATAAATAAATACATACCATACTTTTTTTTTAACCTATGTATCCATGCATACATAGAGTTTAGAGGCAGAAAAAAAAACATCACTTGCACATTTAGGAATGGAGCATTTAGGCAGAAAAAAAGCTGAATGTGCCTAAATGCTAGGTATATTTCTGGCCAATGAAATGAATGACTGCCCAAATGCTTGATGCACCTAAGCGCATTTGCAAAAATGCAGCTATAGGTACGTTTTTATGCTGCTTATTCCTCCCCCTGTAACAAAAGAGTCCAGGAGAGAAGAAAAAAAAAACCATCCTGGCCTAACACAGATCATATGTTTTGTATGTACACATTATTTACTCATCTCATTCTGTGTATGTCTATGTACAGTCTCTCACAGAAGTGAGTACACCCCTCACATTTTTGTAAATATTTTATCTTTTCATGTGACAACACTGAAGAAATGACACTTTGCTACAATGTGACGTAGTGAGTGTACAGCTTGTATAACAGTGTAAATTTGCTGTCCCCTCAAAATAACTCAACACAGCCATTAATGTCTAAACCGCTGGCATGATTGTGTGACCAGTGGATACAGCAGATCACAGTGCACAGTACCTACCTGCTGTGAGCAGTCGGGGTATCATGTGACCACTATGACCATAGCGATCACCTGTAAGCAAAGCTGTCACGAATGGCTTCTAGTCATGACAGCTTACTATTATGATGCTGTGATTGGTCACCAACAATCACATGGTACCTGGGCCAATCACAGCACCACAATAGATCATGAATGAAAGCCATTTATGACAAATCAAACAATTGCTGTTACAGTGATAAAATCACTGCAACAAGCAATCTCAGTATTAAAAAAAAAAAAAAAAATCCTGATCACCTCCCCAGAGTAATACAGTGTCACTATGACTGTTCAGTGACACTTAACTACTCTGAAGACAGAAAAAAATTAAAAATAAAATTCTCACCACCCCCCATCCATACTGTCACCAGTGTCCCTGATCACTGCCACACTAGTCAAATGATGACGCTGTACTGCACTGGTGGCATTATATTAAAAGAAAAGAAAAAAAAAAAAAGTAATAGTGGGGGAAAAATAAACCCCACAATTATTGCATTTTTTTTATTTTTCCACAAAAATGTTAAGAAAAAAAAATATATATCACAACTTCAAAAAACTTGCCATAGCTCTTAATACCTTATACTGGACTTCTACTTTCCAAAACTGGGTAATTGCAGGGATATTTGTACTTTCCTGACAGTTTAGGGCCTCAAATCAGTTCATCAGGACTGATCAATTTTCAAAAAAAAAAAAAAAAAATAATATTATATATATATATATATATATATATATATATATATATATATATATATATATATATATATATACATACATACATACATATACATACATACATATATACATACACAAAAACACATACATACATACCACAGTTTGTAGTCTCTATACCTTTCACACAAGCTAAATAAAATACACGGATTTGGGTTATTTTTACCAAATATATGTAGCAGACTACAAAATGGCTAAATTTTAGAACATTGGTGATTAAATACCACCAAAAAAAAAAAAGCTTGTTGTGAAAAAAAAAAAAATTATATACATTTCATTTGGGTATAGTGTTGCATGACCGAGCAATTGTCAGTTAAATAATGCAGTGTTCAATAGAAAAAATGCTCTGGTCATGAAGAGGGTAAAACCTTTTGGAGGTCAAGTGGTTAGAGTATACTTTTTAACAACTTTCCCAACAAACTCCCTACAGCATAGTTTCTGAATTCTTGAAACCATGGACCTCCATAATGTTTGCATGGCTTTTTTTCCCATGGTTTGCATGTATTTAGTAGAAACTCAGACCTTCTATGGCACTTTCCACAGAACCAGGAGACAGTCCCAAAGAAGACTATGGGTTTCTACTTCAAATTGAAGAGTGTGGCTGACATTAAAATGCATATCTCAGCTGGCCATAGATGGATCGAACATTGGGCGGTTCAGTAGGGACCGTCCAAGATTGGATCCATCTATGGACAGGTTGATTGGATTGACTTGGGTACAACCTGCCTGTCAGAATTTTAGCATGTGATTACTGTCCATGCCTATAGTCACTAGCAGAAATCTTTGTGTTCCCTCATTTAGGAAGGCCTCCACTTCTGGGTGGCAGAACACAATAGCTCTGCAGGAGGCATTCCCCCCATCAACACGGACTGTGTTGATGGGAGAATTCATCAATGTTCTTTCCTTCCGCTTTTGCATTACCATTTCATGTCATCTACACAGTCTGATTGTTTTTCCAAGTGTTATTTGTCAAATGCATAACATTTACCAACAGATACATTGTGTTTACACTACAAACAGATATGTAGATATGCTACATTGTTATTGATACATTTTATTTCCAGCAGAAGAATCTGAAACAATGTCTTCAGCCAGTTTAAAAACCTCAAATGAACACAAAGTCTGTACATACATAATGGCAATCTGCTTATGGTACAATGAGGAACAGAAGTATTTGAACACCCTGCGATTTTGCAAGTTCTACCACTTAGAAATCATGGAGGGGTCTGAAATTCACATTGTAGGTGCATTCCCACTCTGAAAAATGCAGGAAATCACATTGTATGATTTTTAAAGAACTTGTCTTGCACTGCTGAACATAAGTATTTGAACACCTGAGAAAATCAGTGTTAATATTTGGTACAGAAGCCTTTGTTTGCAATTACAGAGGTCAAACGTTTCCTGTAGTTCTTGACCAGGTTTGCACACACTGCAACAGGGATTTTGGCCCTCTCCTCCACACAGATCTCCTCTAGATCTGTCAGGTTTCGGGGCTGTCGCTGAGCAACACGGAGTTTCAGCTCCCCCCAAAGATGTTCTATTGGATTTAGGTCTGGAGACTGGCTAGGCCACTCCAGAACCTTGATATGCTTCTTACGGAGCCACTCCTTGGTTATCCTGGCTGTGTGCTTTGGGTCGTTGTCATGTTGGAAGACCCAGCCACGACCCATCTTCAATGCTCTGACTGAGGGAAGGAGGTTGTTGCTCAAAATCTCACAATAAATTGGCCCATTGATCCTCTCCTTATTACAGTGCAGTCATCCTGTCCCCTTTGCAGAAAAGCACCCCCAAAAGCATGATGTTACCACCCCCATGCTTCACAGTAGGGATGGTGTTCTTGGGATGCAACTCATCCTTTTTCCTCCAAACACGACTAGTGAAGTTTAGACCAAAACATTCTACTTTGGTCTCATCTGACCACATGACTTTCTCCCATGCCTCCTCTGGATCATCCAGATGGTCATTGACAAACTTCAGACGGGCCAGGACATGTGATGACTTGAGCAGGGGAACCTTCCGTGCAATGCATGATTTGAAACCATGACGGCGTAGTGTTCTACCAACAGTGACCTTTGAAACTGTGGTCGCAGCTCTCTTCATGTCATTGACCAGCTCCTCCCTTGTAGTTCTGGGCTGATTCCTCACCTTTCTTATCAGAGATACCCCACGAGGTGAGATCTTGCATGGAGCCCCAGTCCGAGGGAGACTGACAGTCGTCTTTAGCCTCTTCCATTTTCTAACAATTGCTTCAACAGTTGATCTATTTTCACCAAGCTGCTTGGCAATTGCCCTGTAGCCCTTTCCAGCCTTGTGGAAGTCCACAATTTTGTCTCTGGTGTCTTTTGACAGCTCTTTGATCTTGCCCATGGTAGTAGTTGGCGTCTGACTGACTGTGGGGTGGACAGGTGTCTTTAAAGAGCTCAGACAGGTGCTACTAAGTTAGATTCATGAGTGGAGTAGAGGTGGACTTTTTTTAAAGGCACAGTAACAGGTCTTTGAGAGCCAGAATTCTTGCTGTTTCTTAGGTGTTCAAATACTTACCGTATTTTTCGCTCCATAAAACGCACTTTTTCCCCCCCAAAAAAGGGGGGGAAATGTCAGTGCGTCTTATGGAGCGGCCGGTCCGGTATTTCCACCGCCGCGTCAGAATACAGGGCCAGCCGCTCAGATCTGCAGCGGGACCTTACCTGTTCCTCTATCCAGCGCCACGCTGTCTTCCCGGCTTCTGTAGTGTGGGCGGCTCGGCTTGACAGCCAGGTGCCCAGTGCACATGCGCGATAAGCGGTGCGCTTTGTGGATGGTAAGGCGGCACCTGGGACACATGACAGGTCCCAGAAGCCGCTCCTGGATAGAGGAGCAGGTAAGGTCCTGCTGCAGAGCGGACACTAACCAAAGAACAACTCCGCGGAAGAGCAGGTACCTGTCAAATTCAGGTACCCGCTCCCCCTCCGCCTAGGTCAGCAGTCATCTCCTGTACTGGGTTTGCAGTCTCTGGTCATCTCCTGTACTGTGTCCGCAGTCCATTGGTTTAGAATATTTTTTTTCCTGTTTTCTGCCTCTAAAACCTAGGTGCGTCTTATGGTCAGGTGCGTCTTATGGAGCGAAAAATACGGTATGTTCAGCAGTGCAAGACAAATAAATTCTTTAAAAATCATACAATGTGATTTCCTGATTTTTTTTAAAATTCTGTCTCTCAGAGTGGGAATGAACCTACAATGTGAATTTCAGACCCCTCCATGATTTCTAAGTGGGAGAACTTGCAAAATCGCAGGGTGTTCAAATACTTCTGTTCCTCACTGTATGTGTTGTATGGCTGCATTTTCTCCTGAACTCCTGTCCTTCACCTCCTTTGTTTGAGGGTGCTGCATGTGTAAACAGAAACTAGAAGGTGCTTTCCAATGCTAAACACATCACATTATGGATTCATGGGAAGTCTTTGAAATGCATGATGAAGTTACTGACACAAATGAGATCTGTTTATGTGGACCTGTGCAGCATTTGTCCAAGAATTAAAATACATGTATTTTTGTATACTAGTTTTCAGATAGCAGATAGGGATGATCTTCAGGCTGAACATGAGTTTGATCTAAACCCAGCCTGTCCACAATTTGGCAATTGAACGAGCAAACTGTAAATATCCCGAGGTTCTGCTTTAAGTAAAATTCCAGCTATAGTATTTTGTCACATCCAGCTCTAGTCCACCTCATTTCACCACAACTTTATGAAAAATCTCCCATCATAGAGAGCTAATTACTTGGTACAGGAGGTGGCAGGTCAGTGCTCAACTTTCTGGCCTCTGGTCAGAATATGCATTGTAAAAGTGCCCTGGAGTTTGGGGCTCCTGGGGTGCTGTGAAACAATCACAAGCTTATAGGTCAACAGCTACTATCTTACCCAAGGCGAAGAAGTTTACCTTTACACCCAGTACAAATACATTTTAATTCCTACATCAGTGGCCTTCAAACTGTGGCCCGTGGGCTGAATGCGGCCCTTTGCTTGCTTTTATCTGGTCCTTGGAGTACTTTTCCTCCCGCCATTACCAATCACGGGGCACCATCCCTCCCGCCATTACCAATCACGGGGCACCATCCCTCCCGCCATTACCAATCACGGGGCACCATCCCTCCCGCCATTACCAATCACGGGGCACCATCCCTCCCGCCATTACCAATCACGGGGCACCATCCCTCCCGCCATTACCAATCACGGCGCGCTCTTCCTCCTGCCATTACCAATCACGGGGCGCTATTCCTCCCGCTATTACCAATCATGGGGCACCACTCCTTCTACTGACCAAAGGCACTGTGGAATTTTTTTTTTTTTATTTTCACTGACCAGCAAGCCTCAGACATTGTTTACTCCCACAGACAATGGGGCATTTTTTACTCCCACTACCCACCTTGGTCTTCTTGAAGATTGAAGGACAGTAAACTGGCTCTTTGTTTATAAAGTTTGGAGACCCCTGCCCTACAGGATAAAAACTTGTCCAATCACCACAATGCACAAACTGCCCTTCAATAAATGGCTCTTTGGCTAAATAAGGGTGCACTTACATGGAAAGATCTCCCCTGCAATGGCAAAGTATCAGGGAACAAAAGGTTAAAATATTGGGGAGGGAGATGGGTGTTGCTCAAGAATATTTAACAAGTTGACAAATATTTGTAATTGATTTAGCCCCCATTCATACCCAAGAGTTTTGTTGAATGAATACCAAAATAGAATCACATTATTTGCAATGGGCCGATTCACACCTGAGCATTGTGGTGCTTGAATCCCAGTATAGAATAGAAGTTTCTTATGGGCATAGTGCATTTTTGTCAGCTAGACTTTAATGGGAGCACCTGAAAAACACTTGCAAAAAAAAACAAAAAAACCACACACTGGCTCATCAATGGAGTGTTACACTGTCAGGTGTAATTTCCTATTCAGTAAGAGATAGGTCTTATCTGTACCCTCCCTATTGATCAGCTAAAAGTAGTAACATTCCTCCAAAGACAAATTGCAAGCATGCCCTTTCTTTTCAGTTGCACCAGACAAACAAGGCTTTGCAGGGATGTCTCATGGACAAAGTCCACAATTTTGAAGCTTTAGAAAAGGGCATTGCCCTTTGAATCTTAATTCAGCTCAGATATTACATTACAATAAAAAAAACTAAAAAAAAACAAAACAAAAAAAAACTTTAGATAAATCCCATTATAAAGAGGCTACATATTACAAATCCTCGACTATAAGCATCCAATAGTGAGAGATCAATGCCAACCCTCTTCATCCGAGCCAGAAAAATGCTACATTGGGCAACAATTTGATGGTAAAAGATGGCCTCATGCACATGGGCTTATGAAAATTACCAGCATTTTTTTGCCACAGAAACACTCTTGAATTTTACAATATGTATGCATTTATGTGCATATGGTGTTCGAACATTACTGCATTCTACTGGCCAGAATAATTATTTATTTTAGCCACTGAAATAAATTTAAATGAGTACAAGTGTTTTTTTTCTACTCATAAGCTCCTCTCAGAACACACCTTTGCTGGGTTTTTTCCACACCTATAAACATTCCTCTTCAAATACTGTAAATGCCTATGTGTGCATGGACACACAGGCTAAGATATGGGTGCTTTTACAGAGGAAATAAAAAAACCCTCACAAAAACCACAGCTGAAAGTCTGTATAAAGCAGCTATTTTAAACACCATGTGCATGAGGCCTTATAATAAAACTTACAATGCAGTTAAAAAGTGAAGTTCCAGTCACACTGTGAAAAAAAGAAAAAAAGTCAGCAGCTACAAAAACTGTAGCTGCTGACTTTTAAAAAAACAGCCACTTACCTGTCTCACGGTGTCCTCCCCGAAGCCCGTTTCACCAGCCATCTGGTGTTCCAGGCACCAGCATCTTCAGTGTGGGCAACCGGCTGTGACAGCTTGCGGCTTCCGGTTGCCCACTGTGCATGCGCTAGTAGTGCTGCGCTGCCTGAATGGCCCTGTAGTCAGGCCACGTGACAGTTTCTGTCACGTGTCCCAGAAGACTATGGGGAGGGAGGGGGAGGAGGACAACTTCCGCTTCTGATCACCTAGGCAATCACAGCAGAAGTGGATACCTGTCAATTTCAGGTACCCGCTCCCCAAAGGTGCCAATCCTAAATGGGGACCAGTCTTTAAAGCGGAACTTCCCCTTTTGGGTGGAGTGCCGCTTTAAGTGGCCACTAGTTTACAAATCATGGTGCAGTGTACTGATTATTGAGCTTCCCTAAAGGCCAGTTCACACAGGAAACTGCAAAGGAATGCAAGTGATTTGAGTGCAGTGCATTTTCAGGCCATTCACTTTTATGCACTGAAATTGCACCAGAAGTAGTGCATGTACTATAAGAAACGCACTGCAACTGAATCACATAATACTTCTGTACCATGCGAACAGGTGCAGGCAAACGCACTGACTTTGGGGTGTCATTAGCATTGCATTAACACCCACAGCAGATCATAAATACAGTGTGTTTTGAATGTGGTGCACTAAAGGAGGGTTTCCTGCGCCTCCTGGTGTGAACAGGTCCTGAAATGACTTACTTCTAGGCCAGTTGTGGCTTCTGCAAAGCCTGACCCAAAAAAATGAAACACACAACAGCACATTCTGAATGATCAGCGCCATGCTGCATATGATTTAGGAAGAATAGTACATTGAGTATGATCCCCTTATCACAGTAGCACCCAGTTACGTGATGCTGGGACAGGAGGAGCGCATTGTGAATGTGCTGATTTGCAGAGAGAAAATGCGCTGCGGATTTGTGGACAAACAATACAACAGCTCTGCACTCGTTCCTGTGATGGGGAAGCACACACAACATACAATCCGTCCTCACCGTAGGTTCACACCTATGCAGGTTGTGTTTGAGGAGTTTCTGCCTTGCGATTTGCATCTTTGCACTTGTGTTTTGTGGGATTTTTCTTCATATTTTTTTTCTTGTTGCTAGGCAGATTTTAAAACACATCAAAACTGCAATACGTGCTTTTCTGCAGCGTTCCAATTGAAGTCTATAGAACCAAAAATGCAACGTTTTGTGTTTATACAAGTCCCAGACCCTTTCCAAAACATGCACTGGGTGAAAAAAAAAAAAACAGGTGAACCTGTCCCATAGGAAATCATGTTAAAGGAACTGTAGTGCGTTTCTGCAAAACACTGCGGAAAACGCTCAGGTGTGAACCCATTCACACCTGAATGGAGCATTTTTGTTGCATGTTTGTGTGCAATTTGTGCAGGCATTTTGAGTGCTGGTGTTTCTCTATTAGCCAACAGAGAGTAATTTCATCTGTAACATCAAGAATTTTTGCCATGTCAGAAAAGACACTGTTGGACGTGCATTTCCACGTATTTCTATGGGAATGAAAACACGCCAAAAAAACATCAATCTACCAGAATTGAGCTGCAAAATTTTTTTGAGCTTCACCGACTTTGAGTGGAGATGTGATTGATTGCAAAATCAATAAATTAACCTACAAGTATATAATACGTGGAAGGAAGAACAATTTGTCCACACTGCACCATGATCTACAACCACTGCACATTTTATTATAAAAGGTGGACTAACCCTTAAAAGCAATAATCATACAAACACCCACTTGGCGTATACAATGCAAGAAAAAGTCATGTGACTATACCACGCTTTAATCTGGATATATATATATATATATATCTCCAACAGTTTGCTCAGCACTTTACAATATAAAGGGAGACAATACAGTTCAATAAAAGAGGGTTAGGAGCAGGGTCCTGCTCCTTGGAGCTTACAATCTAAGATATAATTTATATATATATATATATATATAATACCTTACATTGTAAGCTCCAAGGAGCAGGACCCTGCTCCTAACCCTCTTTTATTGAACTGTATTGTCTCCCTTTATATTGTAAAGTGCTGAGCAAGTGTGTGTGTGTTTATATATATATATATATACACACATATACATACATACACACACACACAGGATACATACATATGTATATATCAGCCAATTAATGACAATCATAACAGATCCATAGTAACTGAATGATCAGAACATGATATGCGCAGCCTCTCTCTAGTTACATTGTCGCAGCGTCAAGACTTCGATGAGAATCCATTACCTCTACCCATGATGACTGCGGACCGGGCGAAACCAACACCAGCCGGAGCTTGCAGGGCACGGGACCGGTTACGATCAAAAAGACAATCACTGCATTAAAATCAACTCTGAAGTTTAAAGCCCCACACGCTACATGTACTGTGCACGCCGTGCCACACACGTCTCCGCCCGGCAAACTTTTGATTGGATCACATCGCTGTCTGTTAAGCGACTCGGGCTGCCTATTGGTAGAAACATCAACGCCTGCATGCACTCCCAACACGTTGCCCAACCCACTTCTCCGATGAGCTTACTTTTAAATTTCTATGGCCAACAATCTCATTGGTCGCAAAGGAGGGGCGGTGTCTCGCGGTGGTAAGCCAAAGGGCCGAAGGAAGCCAAGAGCTACAGGAGGGGATGTATAGAGGATGTATAGAGGGTGTATAGAGGATGTATAGAGGATGTATAGAGGGTGTATAGAGAGGGTGTACAGAGGATGTACAGAGGGTGTATAGAGGGTGTATAGAGGGTGTATAGAGAGGATGTATAGAGGATGTATAGAGGGTGTATAGAGGGTGTATAGAGAGGATGTACAGAGGGTGTATAGAGAGGATGTATAGAGGGTGTATAGAGAGGATGTATAGAGGGTGTATAGAGGATGTATAGAGGGTGTATAGAGAGGATGTATAGAGGGTGTATAGAGGATGTATAGAGGGTGTATAGAGAGGATGTATAGAGAGAATGTATAGAGGGTGTATAGAGAGAATGTATAGAGAGAATGTACAGAGGATGTATAGAGAGAATGTACAGAGGATGTATAGAGAGAATGTACAGAGGATGTATAGAGGGTGTATAGAGAGAATGTACAGAGGATGTATAGAGAGAATGTACAGAGGGTGTATAGAGAGAATGTATAGATGGTGTATAGAGAGAATGTATAGAGGGTGTATAGAGAGAATGTATAGAGGATGTATAGAGAATGTACAGAGGATGTATAGAGGGTGTATAGAGAGAATGTACAGAGGGTGTATAGAGAGAATGTACAGAGGATGTATAGAGAGAATGTATAGAGGATGTATAGAGAGAATGTACAGAGGATGTATAGAGAGAATGTACAGAGGATGTATAGAGAGAATGTACAGAGGGTGTATAGAGAGAATGTATAGATGGTGTATAGAGAGAATGTATAGAGGGTGTATAGAGAGAATGTATAGAGGGTGTATAGAGAGAATGTATAGAGAGAATGTATAGAGGGTGTACAGAGGATGTATAGAGAATGTACAGAGGATGTATAGAGGGTGTATAGAGAGAATGTACAGAGGATGTATAGAGAGAATGTATAGAGGGTGTATAGAGAGAATGTATAGAGGGTGTATAAAGGATGTATAGAGAGAATGTACAGAGGGTGTATAGAGAGAATATACAGAGGATGTATAGAGACAATGTACAGAGATAATGTACAGAGGATGTATAGAGAGTGTATAGAGGATGTATAGAGAGAATGTACAGAGGATGTATAGAGGATGTATAGAGAGAATGTACAGAGGATGTATAGAGAGAATGTACAGAGGATGTATAGAGGGTGTACAGAGAGAATGTATAGAGGGTGTATAGAGAGAATGTACAGAGGATGTATAGAGGGTGTACAGAGGATGTATAGAGAGAATGTACAGAGGATGTATAGAGGGTGTACAGAGAGAATGTATAGAGGGTGTATAGAGAGAATGTACAGAGGATGTATAGAGGGTGTATAGAGACAATGTACAGAGGATGTATAGAGACAATGTACAGAGGGTGTACAGAGAGAATGTATAGAGGGTGTATAGAGAGAATGTACAGAGGATGTATAGAGGGTGTATAGAGAGAATGTATAGAGAGAATGTACAGAGGATGTATAGAGGGTGTATAGAGGGTGTATAGAGAGAATGTACCGAGGATGTATAGAGGGTGTATAGAGGATGTTTAGAGAGAATGTACAGAGGATGTATAGAGGGTGTATAGAGAGAATGTACAGAAAAGGTATAGAGGGTGTATAGAGAGAATGTATAGAGAGGATGTATAGAGAGGATGTATAGAGAGGATGTATAGAGAGGATGTATAGAGAGGATGTATAGAGGATGTATAGAGAGAATGTACAGAGGATGTATAGAGAGAATGTACAGAGGAAGTATAGAGGGTGTATAGAGAGAATGTACAGAGGATGTATAGAGGGTGTATAGAGAGAATGTACAGAGGATGTATAGAGAGAATGTACAGAGGATGTATAGAGGGTGTATAGAGAGAATGTACAGAGAATGTATAGAGGGTGTATAGAGAGAATGTACAGAGGATGTATAGAGGGTGTATAGAGAGAATGTACAGAGAATGTATAGAGGGTGTATAGAGAGAATGTACAGAGAATGTACAGAGGGTGTATAGAGAGAATGTACAGAGGATGTATAGAGAGAATGTACAGAGGATGTATAGAGGGTGTATAGAGAGAATGTACAGAGGGTGTATAGAGAGAATGTACAGAGGATGTATAGAGAGAATGTACAGAGGATGTATAGAGAGAATGTACAGAGGATGTATAGAGAGAATGTATAGAGGGTGTATAGAGAGAATGTATAGAGGGTGTATAGAGAGAATGTACAGAGGGTGTATAGAGAGAATGTACAGAGGATGTATAGAGAGAATGTACAGAGGATGTATAGAGAGAATGTACAGAGGATGTATAGAGAGAATGTACAGAGGATGTATAGAGAGAATGTATAGAGGGTGTATAGAGAGAATGTATAGAGGGTGTATAGAGAGAATGTACAGAGGATGTATAGAGCTGATATATGATGTATGACATTAGACTACCAGTAAAAGAAACCTTACCCACCTAAAGACCAAGCCTTTTCTGACACTTTTTGTTTACATTTATACATTTACATCTTTTAACCACTTTGCACTCCAGAGGATTTACCCCCCTTCCTCACCAGGCCATTTTTTGCAGTACAGCGCTGCTTTGCTTTAACTGACAATTGCGCGGTCATGCAATGCTGCACTCAGATGAAATTTACATCCTTTTTTTCCCCACAAATAGAGCTTTATTTCTGTGGTATCTGATCACCTGTGCATTTTTTATTTTTTGCGCTATAAACAAAAAAAAAATGACAATTGTGAGAAAAAAACTTTTTTTTTACTTTTTTCTATTAAACATGTCCAGCAAAAAAAGTTTTAAAATAAAATTTCAGCACAAATTTAGGCCAGAATGTATTATATACATATACAGTACACATTATATATATATATATATATATATATATATATATATATATATATATATGTATATATATACTGGAATTTAAAAAAAAAGGTTTTTTTACTAGTAATGGTGGCGATCAGCGACTTATAGCGGCACTGTGGCAAGCATTCTAACACTGGGGGGAGTTGACTTGGTGTCACTGATTTCCTCAGTGACACCAATACAGTGATCAGTGCTAATAAAAAGCACTGCCACTGTACTAATGACACTGGGCAGAAAGGGGTTAACATGAGGGTCGATCAAAGGGTTAACTGTGTGCTGTGTGTGTTTTACTGTGTGCTGTGTTTCACTGTAAGCACACAGCCTTGTATGGCTCTGCTTTGCATCTCCGGGTAGGGGGCGCCTGCACTCCCTACCCACGCCACCAGCTATGGCTGTCAATCACTGGGACCCGGCCGGTGATTACCCGCTGGCGCCTGGTGATTACACAGCCATCCAGAGCAGTGTGCTTACAGTGAAGCACACTCGCCCCCTAGTAAAACACTCCCAGTACACAGTTAACCCTTTGATCACCCCTCATGTTAACCCCTTCCTGCCCAGTGCCGTTAGTACAATGTCAGTGCTTTTTTGTTAGCACTAATCACTGGGGATGTCAGTGACACCAAGTCAGTTACCCCCAGTGTCAGAATACCCACCGCAGTCCCACTATAAGTTGCTGATCGCTGCCATTATTAGTAAAAAAAAAACCCAGTATCTATACCGGCATTTGTAAATGCTATAACTTTCACGTAAACCAATTAATTTACACTTATTGGGATTTTTGTTTAGCAAAGACTTTGCAGAATATATTTTGGCCTAAATTTATGACAAAATTTGATTTTTAAAGACAAATTTTACTGGACATGTTTAACCTCTTTTGCGCCGCCCTATAGTAGAAATACTGCTACAGGGTGGCACGGGTGCGCAAGATCACTATACGTGATTCACACTCCCGCGGTTTTCGCACCCCTCCCAGATAGCATCAGATTGGCTGTCAGTACACCAGTAACCACATTTAACCCCTTGATTGCCAGGAACACGCTCACAATAAACCTCCATTGCTAGTATAGTGTCTGAACGGATCAATATGATCAGATCAGCACTATACCAGCATTCACATTAGTATAGTGTCCCCAAAAATGCAGCATTAGCGGGATCAGCCCTGGCACCTGCCAGCACCTGCGTTTAGCCCCTACGCTTACCCCCCCCATCACTGTCACTTGATACATTGCACACAAAACCGCAGTGTTTGCAGAATCAGGTCTGATCTCTGTTAGCACTTGCCGGTAAATTTTTTTGCAGCGGTTCAAGCAGTCCCTGACAGCCAGGTGATCTTTTTCCTGTGAGTTGCACTAGGTACCTAAAATTTAGTGGCCAAAATGTCAATAGAAAGGTACTCTAGTGAAGAGGCCTACAGGATTCTGAGCATGTCAGATGAGAGCGAAGGGGAAGACTCACTGACACAATCCGCCTCAGAATACGAACCTGTAGACAGCACCCTGACAGATAGCTCAGACGATGGAGAAGAGGTCCATGCTAAGGTCAGGCCCTGTTCCCAGGTTGCTGAGATGTTACAAACGCATGATGACTCTCATGTGCAGCAGAGTGCCAGTAGTAGTGCCGCTCTACCTTTTGATGAACTAGCGAGCACCAGTGGCCTAGTACATCCTGATATTTCACATACCAGTACTGCAGTATAACTTGGTGACGTTGCGAGTCTCATGAGTGCAGTACAAGCTGGTGCGGTGGCAAGTATTGTCCCATAACCACCAAGACTTCGCACACAAACCTGTATAGCTCCTAGTGTCCTTCCAGATGTGCTTGTAAATCTCGACTGGTAGCCCACAAATTCTGCAGCACCCGTACTCCCCCCATTCACTGCCCAACCCGGATTTCAGGTGGAAACAGCAAATTTAAATACTCCCCTTGATTTGTTTGGAGCTGTTTTTCACAGAAGATCTGTATGCATTGATTGTGGATCAAAGCAATTTATATGCACAACAGTTTATCGCCGCCAACCCAAATTCAAACCTTGTCAGACCATGTGCATGGAAACCCATAACGGTTTCTGAATTTGAAGTTTTTTTGGGCCTAACCCTCAACATGGGCTTTGCTAAAAAAAAATGAATTGCGGCTGTATTGGTCCACAGACCCGATTAATCATATGCCCGTGTTCTCTGCTGCCATGGCCAGGAATAGATATGAGAATATAATGTGTTTTATGCATTTCAGTGATAACACATTCTGCCATCCTCGGGATGACCCTGAATTTGACCGGCTCCACAAAATTTGGCCCCTCGTAAATCACCTTAACCAAAAATTTGCAGATGTCTATACTCCCCAGCAAAACATCTGCGTTGATGAGTCATTAATTTTTCTGGCCACCTTGCATTCAAACAATTTCTTCCCAGCAAGTGTGCCAGAAATGGGGCCAAGATGTATAAGACCTGTGAGAGGGCAACAGGCTATACATATCAGTTTCGGATTTACGAGGGAAAAGATAGTCCTGTGGAGCCCTCCGGATGCATGGGAAACAGTGACAAGATAGTTTGGGACTTGGTGTCATCCTTTTTCCATATGGGGTACCACTTCTACGTGGACAATTTTTATTCAAGCGTGCCACTATTTAGACATTTGTCTTGGAATTGGCACATGTGGCACCGTGCAACCTAATCGCTAGGGCTTCACTCCAACTGCTTGTGAATACCTGTCTTAGAAAGGGGGAAAAGCCTGCTTGAGAAATCAGGATGTCATTCATCTGCAGCGCTGACTTTTTTTATTCTGACAGCAACAGGGTCTTGCTCTCAGAAATACATAGTGTATATTTACATTCCCTGTGATAGTATTAAAAGTGATAAAAAAAAAATGGAAGGGACAGTGTAAAAATAATTTTAAAAAATCAAAATAACTTTTAAAAAAACCCTCGCCCCCTGTATTTTGCAGATCTCGTTTGTTGCCACAAGTTTTTGGAAAATGAAAAAAGAAAACAAAAACATATTTTTTTCTTTTCTTTTTTTATATTTCAAAACCTTGTGAGAAATATTAGATCTGCAAAATACTCACCATGCCTCTTTTTAAATTCCTTGGTGTGTCTACTTTCCAAAAATGGGTAATTTGGGGGGTTTGGTGCTATCCTGGCATTTCAGGGCCTAAGAAACTGTGATAGGTAGTGAGGAAGTGAAATGAGGAAGTTAGGCACCTGCAGGCTTTCAAAGTGGTCATTGGATTTCAGGCTCCTGTATGTGGCTAGGCTCTCAAAAAATTTCACAAATGTTGTATCCCCATACTCGGTAGAAGTAGCAGAGTGTATTTTGGGGTGTAATTCCACATTGGCTTGTGTGAGCAATATATTATTTAAGTGACAACTTTGAGTAAAAAACTAAAAAAAATGTTTTTGTCATTTTCCAAAAACTTGTGGAAAAAAAAATAAATCTTCCATGGACTCAATATGCCTCTCAGCATATAGCTTAGGGTGTCTACTTTCTGAAAAGGGGTCATTTGGGGGTGTTTTGTAGTGTCCTGGTGTTTTAGCGCCTAAAGAAATGTGATGGGCAGTCAGAAAGTTAAAGCTTTCTGTAAAGCTAAAAGTAAAAGAGCAACATCAAAACATCACTTCTAGCTGAATGTAAACAAGGCCTTTTTTTTTTTTAACCACTTGTCCTCCTGAGGATTTACCCCTTTTAATGACCAGGCTTTTTTTGCTATTCGGCACTGCACTATTTCAACTGGTAACTGAGCAGTCATGCAATGCTGTATCCAAACAAAATTTATGTACTTTTTCACACAATTAGAGCTTTCTTTTGGTGGTATTTGATTACCTCTGCGCTTTTTATTTTTTGCACTATAAACAAAAAAAGACCTAAATTTTTTTAAAAAAACAATATTTTCTCATTTCTGTCATAAAAAATATCCCAAAAAACTAAAATTTCGTCATAAATTTAAACCAAAATGTATTCTGCTACATGTTTTTGGTTAAAAAAATCCCAATAAGTGTATATTGATTGCTTTGTGTGAAAGTTATAGCATCTACAAACTATGGTATAGATAATAGAATTTACACAGCTTTTCCTTTCTGACTGCTCATCACATTTCTTGAGGTGCTAAAATACCAGGATAGTACAAACACCCCCAAATGACCCCTTTTTGGAAAGTAGACACCCTAAGCTATCTGCTGAGAGGCATATTGAGTCCATGGAAGATTTATATTTTTTCCACAAGTTTGTGGAAAATGACAAAAACTTTTTTTTTTTTTTTTACACAAAGTTGTCATTTCAATTTAAAGACTTTTTGGGAGTCTAGCTACATACAGGAGCCTGAAATCCAATGACCACTTTGAAAGCCTGAAGGTGCGTAACTTCCTCATTTGACTTCTTCACTACCTATCACAGTTTCAAAGGCCCTGAAATGCCAGGATAGCACCAACCCCCCCCCCCCCCCAAATGACCCCTTTTTGGAAAGTAGACACCCCAAGGAATTTTGAAAGAGGCATGGTGAGTATTTTTCAAATCTAATTTTTTCTCACAAGGTTTTGAAATATAAAAAACGAAAAGAAAAAATGTTTTTGTTTTTTTCTTCATTTTCCAAAAACTTGTGGGAACAAATGAGATCTGCAAAATACTCAGCATACTTCTTATCAAATTCCTTGGGTTGTCTACTTTCCAAAAAGTGGTCATTTGGGGGGGGCTTGGTGCTATCCTGGCATTTCAGGGCCTCCGAAACTGTGATAGGTAGTCAGGAAGTGTAATGAGGAAGTAATGCAGGCCATAGATGGGTCGAAAATCAGCCGATTTTTCGGCCGAAAATAAAATCGGCCGATTTTCGGATCGTTAGTGGGCTATTTGTTCGGCCGTTTTTCGGTATTTTGGCCGATTTTTTTTATCGGTAAAGTTGGATAAAAAGTTACCGATAAAAAATCTGCGCATGAGCAGTGACCTGCAAGAGGAAGACAAAAAGAAGAAGAAGAGGAAGAAGAAGAGGATGAAGAAGAAGAAGAGGATGATGAGGAAGAAATAGAAGAGGATGAGGAAGATGAAGAAGAGGATGAAGAAGAGGATGAGGATGAAGAAGAGGATGAGGATGAAGAAGATGAGGATGAAGAAGAGGATGAGGATGAAGAAGAAAAGGATGAGGATGAAGAAGAAGAGGATGAGGATGAAGAAGAAGAGGATGAGGAAGAAGAAGATGAGGATGAAGAAGAAGAGGATGAGGATGAAGAAGAAGAGGATGAAGAAGAAGTAGGATGAAAAATAAGAAAAAAACATTTACAGCGGTTGCAACATTGTATCTATTTGTTTCCGAATAAAAACATCTGTATCCTAAATGGAAACAAATAGATACAATATTGCAACCGCTGTAAATGTCAAGGAACTGTCAAAGAAAAGCGGAGCTCTCTGCAGGGACACTTTTTGCAGGCTGTAGACAGGATGAAAATCGGCCGATTTTTTTTTTACCGTTGATGGTAACGTCGGCCACTTGAACGACCGATTTTTCTTTTTTTAAAAGAAAAATCTGCCGTTTTTCTCCCCGTCTATGGCCTGCATAAAGCCCTTTAAAAGCCTGAAGGTGCTTATTGGATTTTGGGGTCCTGTACATGGCTAGACTGCCAAAATGTCTCTCTCACATGTGGTACCCCCATACTCGGGAGAGGTAGCAGAATGTATTTTGGGGAGTAATTCCACATATACTCATGGCATGTGTGAGCAAAAAATCATTTAAGTGACAATTTTGTGTAAAAAAAAAAAAAAATAAAATTTTGTCATTTTCCAAAAACTTGTGGTAAAAAAATAAAGTCTTCTATTGATTCAACATGCCTCTCATCAAATAGTTTGGGGTGTCTACTTTCCAAAAAGGGGTCGTTTTGGGGGGTGGGAGCATTTTATGCCCAGCATTAGAAGTTAATGCCACACATCATCCACTCTTCTAACCACCTGAAGACCAAGCCTTTTCTGACACTTTTTGTTCACATGAAAAAAATCTGTATTTTTTGCTAGGAAATTAATTTAAACCCCAAACATTACATATATTTTTTAAAGCAAACGCCCTAGCAAATAAAATGGCGGGTGCTGCAATTTTTTATGTCACATAGTACTCGCGCAGCGATTTTTCAAACGCAGTTTAAAAAAAACAAACACTTTTTTTACTTTTAATGCACAAAAACACAATATATTGGCCAATTATTTGGTAACATATAAAAGATGATGGTATGCCAAGTAAATAGATACCAAACATGACATGATTTAAAACTGCGCATGCCCCGTGCAATGGCGACAAACTGCATATGTTTTTAATATCCATAGGCAACATTTTAAAAGCCTTTGCAAGCTACCAATTTTGGATTTACAGAGGAGGTCTAGTGTTAGAATTACTGCCCTTGATCTGACGTCCATGGCGATACCTCACATGCATGGTGCAACTGCTGTTTCCACACTGGCACAGGGTCAAGGCTCACGAACGCAGGTGTGCGCGTGCGTGGTGAGGTGAAGGTGCTTTTTTTTTTTTTTCTTAAGTTATTTTGATATTTTTAATTATTTTTACACTCTCCCTTTAATTTTTTTTTTGATCACTTTTTTTTTTTTGTTTACAAACGATTTTATTGTACATGAGTAGACAGTAAAACAACAGCACATTTTAAAAGTGATATTGTCAGCAAAAACAAGGCACTTTTGAAAAGTACAATACATAAAAGTATATTAACGTAACAAAGAAGATAAAAGAAAAGAAGTTACGAGTGCATGAAATACGTAAACGATAAAGTAGGTTGAGTGATACATCTGTCAATAGCATATGTCAGCCAACTTGTACTAGGGATATTATTAATCATGCAATAAATGTCTACAATCTCTCCATGACTCCCATTTTTTATCGTATAAGTGCATCTTATCCAGTAGGGTATAATGAATACGTTCCATAAGCATTACAGCGTCAATTCTGTGTAAAACGGAGTCCAAGGGTACAACATTGGACCTCCAATGTAGGGCAATAGACCATAAAGTGGCAATACATAATGTATGTATCAATCTCAGATTGGCATCAGAGACCCCTGGGATATGGGCCCCCAATAAACAGGTCTGCATGGACAATCGTATCAGGGTTGATCACTTTTAATGCTATCACAGGGAATGCAAATATCCCCTATAACTTCAATGGACATTAACATATATTCTTTTTTCAGAAATCTGGGGTCTATCAGACTCTAGATATCTCCTCTGCCCTTACATTATCTAATCAAACCAAGATCAGTGTGATCAGATGCTTTCCCAATTTACAAATGGCGCTGTTTATATCCTGCGAAACTGAAGTGATGAAATGCTCGTAGCTTCTGATTTCTTAGGCTATAGAGATGATAGGCACCACTCTGGTCTCCAATCAGCTCTATGGTCAGCTGGCAAACACCGGCTGCATTCTCAGGTTCCCCCGATGGCACAGGACTGCCCGAGAAGGCCTTGAAAGGCAGCGGGGGAGGGGACGCATTGTCTCCCGCTGCTTGTAAAAGCAATCCTGCAGCTAATTAGCCACTAGGATTGCTTTTACATGAAAGCTGATCGCGAGCTGAAAAAAATTATACCAAAATGATGCCTTCAGCTAAAAAAATTTGAAAATCAAATTTCGTCATAAATTTATGCCAAAATGTATTCTGTGACATGTCTTTGCTAAAAAAAATCCCAATACGTGTAAATTAATTGGTTTACGTGAAAGTTATAGCGTTTACAAATGGTGGTATAGATACTGTTTTTTTTATATTAATAATGGCGGCGATCAGCGACTTATGGTGGCAATCAGCGACTTATGGCAGGACTGCGGCGGACATTCTGACACTGGGGGGGACTGACTTGGGGTCACTGACAACCCCAGTGACACCAATACAGTGATTAGTGCAAAAAAAAAAACACTGACACTGTACTAATGGCACTGGGGAGGAAGGGGTTAGGTTTTGGAGACAATGAAAGTGTTAACTGTGTGAGGGTAATGTTTTACTAGGGGGCGGGGGGAGGGGGGTGTACCTCTCTGTTGCACACTGTCCCGGAAGGCTGTGTCCTGGGATCCCGTAACAGCGTGCTAAAAGCTGACAGGGAGGAAAGCTCCATTGAAGACAATGCAGCCTTCCTCTCTGTCAGTGATTGCTGGCAGTCGCCGGGCTCCGGCTGGTAATCACCGGCCAGGACCAGGTGATTGAAACCCACGGCCGCGATCGGTGCCGCGGGTAGGGCGGTCACGCGCCCCCTACCCCGGAATGCAGGATCGCGTTTATATACGTGATCCTACACACAGGGGCCGCCTTGTAGCAGTATATGTACTACAGGCGGTCCCCTAGTGGTTAAAACAGAGCTCCACCCAAAAGGGGAAGTTCTTCTTGAATGCTTTGTCCCCCACTCCCCATTAAGGATTGGCACGTTTGGGGAGCGGGTACCCGAATTTGACAGGTACCTGCTCCCGCCTAAGGTGATTGGAAATGAAAGTTGTCCTCCCCCTCCCTCCCTGTAGTCTTATGTGACAGGTGCAGAAGACTACGGAACCATTTAGAAAGCGCAGCGCTACTCACGCATGCGCAGTTTGCACCCAGCTGTGAAGCCGCAAGCTGTCACAGCCGGGTGCCCACACTAACCCCAGACGCACTGGGTGCGACTTGGCATGCGATTTGCATGGCATGCGACTTGCAAATTGCATGCCAAGTCGCACCCTATTGTCCACAATTACAGTGGTCATATCGGTGCGGTTCCGACTTGGTCGGAGCAGCACCCACTTCTAAAGTAGTACATGCACTACTTTTGGTGTGATTTGCATAGACATCTGTGTCAGATGTCTTGCAAATTGCAGCTGAAATTGGCATGTCATCTGACTTACAGTGATTTGAAAGTCGGACTTGATGTGACCGGGGTGTAAGGATGCTGGCGCGGAGGAGAGAAGGCGGCCTGTGAGGACACCATGGACTGAGGGACAGGTAAGTGTCTGTATTTTAAAACAAGTAAATATGAGATACTTTCCTATCTATTTACTAATGCTAGCAGCATAAGGATTAAAATATTCAATGTTGATTGAGAGAGTGAAATTCAACTTTAAAGTGGTTTTACAGCCTAAACATTTTTAACCGTATCGCATTCCTTGTATTAAGTCATCAAGTCATTAAGTCATCATTAAGTCCAGAGTCCTCATTCGATCCAGCACTGTAGCCCTTCTCTCTCCTCACTTCCTTGTCTCCCTGGTTTTGATGGAGCAGCGGGAGCCATTAGCTCCATAGTCATAAGCAACCTTCCAAATATCCCCCTAAAACTAGAAAATCACTGTGTTTTATCTGTAGCACCCTCCTAGTTAGCTTGGGGGAGTTGATTATTTTTTTAGTAAGAAGGCTAAGTAGCAGCCTGGGCAATAGTCAGCTGGGTCAAATTCAGGTTGGGGCTGAAAGGTTATGTAGATCAGTTCCTTGATACCTCCCTCTGCTCTAGAATCTTGGAGAAGATTCTAGAAGCAGTGGGTGGGGTGAGGAGGGGCTGGTCTGCACTCTTGAGGAATCCTCACCAATCCCCAAGTAGGAGGCTTGGCATGGGGTCAGGCCTTCAGCCCTTAAGTGTCTGAGCCTGCTCAGCAGCAGGGAGAGTTTAGGTGGAAGATGAGATGCAGGAGCCTCAGAGGGGGCCCAGTGGGAAGGAGACTACCTACAGGCGGGGCACTGGAAAAGAGGATTGCTCCCAGAGCAAGGACTACCTGTAGAGCTAGGAAAGGAGCCAGCCCAGCGGAAGGCCTGAAGGCAGCCACCTACATAAATCTTCTTGCAGGACTGAGACTGAGTGAGTAATTCTACACCCCCTGGGCCAGTTAAGGGAAAAAGAGCACTCTGGTGGGAAACCTGATTAGCTCCTTACCCGGGACTCTTTCATCTTAAAGTGTCAGGAACTGGATCCCCTTGCCCAGGGATTCCCTCAGTCAGCTGGCTAAGAAGAGGATTATCTGCGGTCTGGGGTGGTACACTAGCAGAGGCTAGAGAGCTCTCCAAGAAGATAAACTTTTCTAAGGGCTTGTACATAGTTGCTAAGGAGTTTGTCCTTATTTATAAACAATATAGGGTCTGGGATTAAAAATCCCATTTCAGTCTTTGCAGATGACACCAAGCTGTGCAGTGGAATAACGTCCTTACAGGATGTCTTCAATTTACAAGCCAACCTCAATGCACTGTTTAATTAGGCAACTATGTGGCAAATGAAGTTTAATGTTGATAAATGTAAGTTTATGCACTTGGGGGTTAAGAATATGCATGCATTATACATACTAGGGGGGGTACAACTGGGGGAATCAATGGCGGAGAAGGATATGGGGGTTCTGGTAGATCACAAGCTTAATAATGGCATGAAATGCCAAGCTGCGGTTTCTAAAGCGAGCAAAATCCTCTCTTGTATTAAAAGAGGTATAGACTCCAGAGAGAGAGATATCATGTTACCCCGATACAAATCATTAGTAATGCCTCATCTAGAATATGCAGTTCAGTTTTGGGCACCCATTCACAAATAGAACATTGGGGAACTGGAGAAAGTACAGAGAAGGGCAACCAAACCGATTAGAGGCATGGAGGAGATCAACTATGAGGAAAGATTAGAGGAACTGAATTTATTCTCTCTTGAGAAGAGGAGATTAAGGGGGGATATGATCAATATGTATAATACATCAGTGGTTCATATAGTGAACTCGGTGTAGAGTTATTCATCCTGAGGTAATCACAGAGGACAAGGGGGCACTCTTTACGTCTGGAGGAAAAGAGATGAATCACGAATCACGAGAATGAACACGGAAAGGTTTCTTCACAGTGAGAGCTGTAAAGATGTGGAATAGACTCAAGAGTTGGTTCTGGCCAGCTCAGTGGATTGCTTTAAAAAAGGCCTTCTTAGGTACACAGAATATAACTGGATACTAACATTTATAGATAAAGTTGATCCGATCCAGGGAATATCCGATCGCCTCTCGGGGGATCAGGAAGGAATTTTTTTCCCTGAAGGAGCAAATTGGTTCCTGCTTTGCTGGGGTTTTTTTTTTGTCTTTCTCTGGATAACTTTTTTTTAATGGTTGAACTGGATGGACTTTTGTCTTTTTTCAACCAGACTAACTATGTAACAGTTCCCTTGGTCATCCCATACACCCCTTACCCCATCTAAGTTCAAATCTCCTAATAAAATCCAAAAAAACAAGTTCATGGACTGTTTACTGTCTCCTGTATGCAAGCTGGAATGCAAGTCTGAAGAAAATGCATGTTGTCTGTCTGTGCAGGACTATAGGGGGACCCAAATCTCTAGCAACTCCTAAGGGGGTAGTGCTACATACCTTTTCTATTCATTATTACTCCCCATCATCTAACCATAATTCCCCTGTATTGGAAAACATAGGGCCAATGGGTGCATACATTTTCTTCTAGCACCATCATTCATTAGAAAGTGTGGAACGTGCATACATCAGAAGAAGGGGATATGAAAGGTGGGACCGAATGGAGCAAAGTGGAGCTGGCTGGCTGGGGCGAACAGGGACCAACAATGCTACACAGAAGTGCCAGCTAGAAGCCACATCCTATGCAAACCAATCTCTGTTGGCTAGAGGTAGAAGAGCTTCTGATAGACTTGATTAGAGTGTTGTTACTATTTATCCATTTAAAAAAAATTAAAAGTGGATAATACAAAAGTTGATGGTAAGATTATCCTTTTTGCCTGGAATTCTACTTTACATGAACTTCACATATTGTACTTTTATGGAGATCTTTATATCAAGCCAAAAAGAGTGACAACTGAGGTAGAAAGAGGGCCATGGGTTTTGGTTTCAAACGAGGGACAGTTGTGAGGTGTGCATATGTGTCAATTTTCAAAAATAACATCATTGGTAGCCTTGAAGTGATATTAAAGGCTCTGTGTCACGTACCTGATGGGAGACTGAAATGACGAGGTTGGCCTCACTTGTTTCACTAGCCCTGACCCCGCTGGAGTTGGAACAGAGGGAGTCTAGGACCCAGGGGAACAAGAGTGCCAGTAGTTGTTGTTTGCAGCTCTTGTAGATGAAGACCTTGGAAGGCTGATGATCCTCTGATTTTGGCACAGAAGTAGTAGGCAGAGCAGGTTTTGCAGATTGCCAGGCGTGCACCAGAGCAAGGCAGGTAGCGAGGACAAGAGACAGGAGCAGTGTCATGGAATAGCCAGGGTCATCAACAGTCGGGCAGCACGATACAGAATCAGAAGGAAAAGCCAAGGTCAGGAGCAGAGCCGAAGTCAGGAACCAGTATCAGGAGAGCAATCAGAGTCAGGTGAGGAACAAGCCGGGTCAGCAACAAAGGAATCACACAGGAACAAGCAGGACACGGGGGAGCTGAAGACCAGTCAGCACTGAACATGAGCAGAGGCACTCCTTAAATAGGCCATCTGGCGCCAATCTTCACCGTGCACATATGTGATCGCGCATTCCTGCGCGCATGCGCACAACTGGCAATTCTTCTGCGGGAATTCCTATGCGCATGTGCATTTCCAATTGCGATTCTTCTTGCCGGAAATCCCTTACACTGTTTTTTAAGAAAAATAAACAAGTCATACTTGCCTGCTCTGTGCAATAATTTTTCACAGAGCAGCCCTGATCCTCCTCTTCTTGGGTCTCCCGCTGGCACTCCTGGCCCCTCCTCCCTGCTGAGTGCCCCCAGAGCAAGCCGCTTGCCCATTTATACTTACCTAGGTGGATGCACCATTGGTCTGATGCTGCATCTGTCCCCCACCAGCTCTAAGTGTGAAAACTCAGCGATCACATGACTGCTGTCTGCTTTGTCCCCAAGAGCTCACTGGAGGGGGAAGGGGGGGGGGCAGGAGTGGCTGGCTCAGGCTCTCAGCGGCTTGCTGATCAGCAGAAGTATAGCCAAAAGAGCTTTAAAGCATTATTAAACCCAAAAGCAGACATTTATTATATTGTACCAATTAATTTGGATTTTTAGTCTTTCTTTTATTTTCATCTGGTGATCCAAACAGCAAGTCTGTAGTTTTTCAAAAGCTCAAGATCTCCAGCAGAATGTATCAGTTTACAAGGATGAGAAATACACTTAGCACTAGTAGGGGTGCTTAAAGGGATTTTAAAGGTAAAAAAAAAAAAAAAAAATGTTATGTACCTGCTCCTTCCACAGATGGTTTTGCACAGAGCAGTCCCGATCCTCTTTTTTTTGGGTCCTCCATTGGCTCTCCTGGCACCTCCCCCCTGCAGAGTGCCCCCAATAGCAAGCTTTGTTCTATGGGAGCATTTGAGCAGGCTCACTACCGAGCCAAGCTCTTGTGAATAGACATTTTCCATTCGCACACAGAGTCTGTCTCGGCCCCGACCCCGCTCTGTCCTCATTGGGTCACTGGCTGGTATTGTCAAGAGCTACTGGCTCCTGCTGCTGTGTGAACCAATGAGGAGAGAGAGACCCAGAAGAGCCGAGGTTCTCATGCACATCACTGGATTGGGCTCAGGTAAGTATAAGAGGGGGGGGGGCCTGAGGTGGGAGCTGCACCCAGAACGCATTAAGGTAAAAAAAAACTTTCTGTCTTTAGAGTCACTTTAAAATAATCAGCTTTTATTTATTCATGTAAAACTTTTATCCCAAATGGAAAAAACAGTTTGCTGTAACTGTTTATAAAGTATGAGCTGGAGTTTAGCTTCAATTTGTTAGTGTGTGTAAACCTTCTAATACATTTAGCGCTACCCTCCCCCCACACTAAGTATGCTGCTGTGCCTCCTGTATTCATTCATCCAGAATGGTGTCTTACTAATACCAGAGGTGTGTTACTGGCCAGCTCACCATGTGAAAACAAAAGGAAAGAAAACTGATGCAGCCACAACATCTAATGATTGGTAAGCTGCAATATAGTATAATACATTTTTGGTTTGGGGAACAGATTATGAGCCAGTTGGATGGACAATACAGTTCTATGTCTTACTAGGCAATACTCCTAGGAATAATGTTATCTGAGTTTTTCTTATGAGAATGTAGCTGCAGAATATAAACTTTAAAGAAGAACCCTACATGTATAATAAATATAAAATAAAGTCTCTAAAGCATAGCTCTGAGCAAGGCCAACTTGCAAAAGAAACACTAGCTGCCACCACACCTGTCGGATCCAGAGATGGGTAAGAGGTGGGTATAAAGCTGTAAGCTGGAGCTAAGGACAGCAGAGTACAGAAGGTAGCATGCAAAATGCTCTGCTCTGCTGCAAGGCACATTCTGGTGCAAGCCCTGCCACTTCTTATAATGGAGCATCATTAAAAGTGCTCCCTAGGAAAAAGTATAATTAAGAGAAATTATTAGTGAAGGAAAAACACTATTCCTATGTTTCAAAATGGTGGAGGGATGACAAAAGTGGCAGTACAAAAGATAGTGAGAGAAACTACCCAAGACAAAGCAGAATAAAAAGAAATTAGAAATCTCTCTGACACCCCTGCCCAAGGGAACACAGCAGAGCCCTCTTTAAATAGCCTACTCACCACCCATAAAGTGAATCCTCAGTGAACCTTCAAGTCTGGGGAGTCTGATCTGATACTGATCTGTGTAATGGCCAATGTGATAAATATTCAGATCTAGGGATTGTGTATGACACATCCAGGAAGGCCATTACTGTGGATTTTTCTGAATTTGGGATCTGGATTGAAACTGAGCTTGGCAATGGCCAATGTGTTGATTATCTTAACCTGGGGGTCCAATATTATACAGGAGGAGCTAGATGCCATTGCAGTGAATATCCAGATTTGGAGGTCCTGTGAAACTTTGCAAACAGCTCCTGAAAAATCTTTAACTGCAGCTTCTTAATTCAGCAAAACTGACCTGAGATATTCCTAGCAACAAGGCAGAATTGGATGATGCCATCTCTGAGAGTTTTTCGAGCCTAGGAGGTATGTAAATGGCCTATACCTACAGTCATGGCTAAAAATATTGGCACCTCTGCATTTATGTCAGATAATGTTCCATGTTGCCCAGAAAATGGTTGCAATTACAAATGATTAGGCATTCCCATATTTATTTCTTTTGTTTGTATTGGTATGACACAAAAAGTGGAGAAACAAAAAGCCAAATCTGACATTTCATGCAAAACCCCCAAAATGGACTGGAGAAAATGATTGGCACCTTCTCAAAACTGTAAGAAATAGTTGCATTCCAAGTTTGTGATGCTCCTATCATTTGCATTTAAATGCATCTGTATCAATTAACAGGTGAGTACAATATAGAAATCACACTGGCAACCAGTTAAAATTATGAAACATTGACTCAACCTTTCTGTTGGGTGTCTCTGTGTGCCACATGGAGCAAAGAGAAAAGAAAGAGCAGCAAAGAATTGTCTGAGGATTTGAGAACAAAAATTGTGGAAAAGCATGGACAATCTCAAGGTTACATCTCCAGAGATCTTAATGTTCCTGTGTCCACTGTGCGCAACATTGTCAAGAAGTTTACAGCTTATGGCAATGTAGCTAATCTCCCTGCACGTAGATGAAAGAAAAAAATTGATCAAAGATTTCAACAAAGGATTGTTTGAATGGTTGCTAAAGAACCTCAATCAACTTCCAGACAAATTCAGGCTGACCTTCAGGCACAGGGTACAACTGTGTCTGTTCACCCTTTACGTCGCCATCTAAATGAAATAGGATAGGATGTTAGGAGACCCAGGAGGGCCCAACTGCTGAGACAGAAACACAAAAAAGGCAGATTGGAGTTTGTCAAAACATACATGAAGAAGCCAAAATCCTTTTGGGAGATGTGCTGTGGACAAACAAAACAAAATTACAGCTTTTTGGTAAAGCCCTTCATTCTACTGTTTTCAGAAAAAGAAATGAAGCCTTTATAGAAAAGAATACCTTCCCTACAGTCAAACATGGTGGGAGTTCACTGATGTTTTGGGGTTGCTTTGCTGGTTCAGGCACTGGATGTCTTGTCCATGTGCATGGCATTATGAAATCTAAAAACTACCAAAGAATTCTGAGGTTTAGTGTAGGGCCCAGTGTCAGAAAGTTGGGTCTTTGTCAGAGGTCATGGGTCTTATGGCAGGACAATTACACAAAGCACACATCAAAAAGCACCCAGAAATGGTTTCAGACAAAGCGCTGGAGAATACTGAACTGGCCAGCAGTTCAGATACCAGATCTTAATCCCAAAGATCACCTGTGGAGAGATATCAAAACAGCAGTTGGGACCCTTCCAATCTGAGAGACCTATGGCAGTTGGCGAAAGAAGAGAGGTCCAAAATTCCAGTAGAGAGGTGTAAGAAACTCATTGATGGTTACAGGGAGCGATTGATTCCAGTTAGTTTTTCCAAGGGACGTGTTACCAAATATTAATTTGAGGGTGCCAATAATTTTGTCCAGCCAATTTTGGGGTTTTTCTTGGAATGTGTCAGATTTGGCTTTTTGTCTCTCTACTTTTGTGTCACACCAATGCAAACAAAATAACCATGAGAATGCCTCCCCCTTTTTTTAATATAAAACTTTTACTATGAAGAATTTGTAATATTACATGCAACTTAGTCTCATACTTGCTGTGGAAGATTCTTAAGGTCATACTGTCCAGTAGACATACTCTTACTGTGAAAGGAATAATTGTTTCTGTTGAGCTGAATACCTTATGTTCACAGTATGCTGTATTGTATTTGTTACATATGTCTAATAAGAACATAGTATAAAAAAAACATGAGAATGCCTAAACATTTGTAATTGCATCTGTTTTCTGTGCGAAGGGGTGCATTATCTGATAGAAATGCAGGGGTGCCAATATTTTTGGCCATGACTGTATAGCAAAGGCATTATTTAAAGTGGTAGTAAAGTCTCATTAAGTGACTAAGAAAAAGGTGCCAACCTGCAGTTTTAAGTCATAATGTACTAGTATGCACCGCTTACTAGTACATTATAAGAGACTTACCTACAGACAGAGCCATCCAGTGCTGGGCTGTAACAGCTCTCTGGTCCACAGCGCTTTCACATTAACCGGGACTTCCTCCTGGGTTTCATATCTACGGCTGCATGAATGGCCGAGCTGTGGTAATGCCAGTCCCACACATGCGCACGGGAGTCACTTTGCTGTGGCATGCGGAGCAGGCTGTAAATGAGGTCTGAGCTGCGCATGCGCATGTGCCCCTTACTTGCATAGGTATTTTTTGGTAGAGGAGGATGAACCCTTTAAGAATAGACAATACAGGAAATGTACCAAAGGCGCTGGGATTTTTAAAGTGCTAATAATATACTACAATATATAAAATCATCATTTTTATTGATCCATATCAATTCTAAAAATACTCAGTATATCCATAAAAATAATAAAATCACTTTCCATATACACATATTTTGATTGGAATATTGACAGCATAATTTTACTATAGATTCTGATAGTGTAGTAATCTCAACATATTTCACCTATTAAGGCTTCTTCGGTAGATATAAAGAACAACAGCAAGCAAAGTAAAAATATCTGGAAACTGAATCACAGTTGCTCTAAGATGCGGGACAAACCCAAAGTTGCAGTAATCAAACCCCTCCCCTGGGTGTATATGATTGGCCATGGGAGGGGTAATCAGAACCCTATTACGTATATGGAGATTATAAAGCTCCACCAAAATTGGGGTTGAAGATGATATTCAAAATATGCTCAACATGACCCACACAGATATGCTGATTTGCAATAGTTAATCACCATTAGCTGGTGAGCCACCTGGTGGTCCATGTTGAGATTTTTTTACGGGGTATACAAATAGACTAAGAATGTGAGTGGGCGTAGATTCAAGTTTTGTTAGCCCCACCCTCATCACCATTCTGGATTAGGCGAAAATGGCGTGTACCTGTTCCTGCAGCCTCCTGGGATACTTACATCACATCTCCCAGGAGGCTGCAGGATCGGCACCCAGAATGTCCAGAGGACAAGCATGGAGCATCACCAGAGCTGGCTGCCTATACCTCTTCTTTAAGATGAAAGAAGACTGCAGGGTCTTCACCTTCAGAATTTACCCTCATGTTGGGGCATTCGTTTTATACCTCATTGTTCAAGTCACCCTGCTCCTTTACATGTAACACAGTCCAAAAAAGGTAATTTGTTATTCTGTGCCTCTTCTCATTTAAACTTAATGTATTGTCTAGAGGTGTGGTTATAAAACATTTCCAGAGCTATTCATTCTGTGAAACTGCATGCAAATGCAAATTTGTTCTGTGTAAATGGGGGGGGGAAATGTTATGTTACTAGGCTATTTTCTCTCCAGGTCAAATCTTCATTAATACAAAATATAGTGAATCAGAAAAAATACCATTATGACCACTAGATGAAGCTGGTGATCACAGAAAATAAATACAGGGGTTAGACAAAAAAATAAAAACACTACATGATTTGCAGGTGTGAGAGTGAAGACATGTCTAGTGTAGTGATGTAACACTCTTTTGCTTCAACTGTGTGATGAGCAGGGGCGGACTGACCATTTAGAAACTAGGGCACTACCCGAGGGCCCGTGGTCAGTAGGGGGCATGAGATGCCCCTAGTACCTTTTTCATAGGCTTTTTTGAGTTTGGGCAAAGACACAGGGGCCCCATGATCCCCTATTGCCCAGGGGCCCCATGAGTTGTCAGTCCGCCCCTGGTGATGAGACACCTAGCTAATAGGTGGGAAGCTTCACACAGGGCTCAAATCACAGAGTCAAAATCGGAGATAGATTTTTTGAAACTTTTTTGCAAAAAAACGCTACTAAAATAAAGCATGAGGTATTTTACTAATGATATGATATCCAGTGGAATGGATACAGTGGAGAAGGATTAGAACCCGTCAGTTTTTATTGCTCATAAAGAGGTAAAGTGTTTTAATCCATATAAATATTTCAACTCACTAAGTCAGTGTGGTCCCTGCAGCATGTGTTAATACAAAAGAAAAAAGGTGACTAGAATACTAGGCATAGGGAGGCTGCTTTCACAGGACCCACATGGTGTATCAAGAACAACTAAGGTAAATTAGGGAAATACTAAATATCTTTATAATTGTCAAATATCGAATGAAAATAGTACCAAAGACCACACACATATATAAATGCCCTTAACCAATAATAAAAAAGACATAGTTGTCATTGGTGAGATTTCTCTTCACTTCCAGAACCAGTGTCCCCATTGGAAGAACCATCGTCCCTATTCCCCTCCATTACTTTTCTAGCAACAACCCAAAATGTGGGAATTTCTTTTCTTTCACTTTCAATGATAATGGTAAACGGGACAAATAGCGAGAGTAAACGGCACAGACAGCAATAAAAACCTGACATCCATCTAATCCATCCAAAACAGAAAAAAAATGTTTTGCCTTTAGTTATACTGTATGTAAATCAGCCCCAATGATTCTGTGTTTTTACATATTTAGCTTTCTATGCATTACTGTTGGGAGAACTGATCCAAAAAGGTAGAGACTACTCCAAATTGGCTATTACAGGCATACCTCGGTTTACGAACGCCTCGGTTAATGTAATTTTCGGTTTACGAATAAAAATCCCTTCAAAATAACGCCTTAGTTTACAAATTTTTTTTGGCAATATGAACAGATTAATTGGTTTTCAATGCATTAATGAATTCTTTTTTAATCATGTCCCTGTACAGTACTATGCCTTTAAAGTGCACTTTATATAGCGTGTTGAACAGATAAGACTTGTTTTTACTTTTTTCTGATCTCCGGAACGGATTAATTGGTTTTCACTGCATTTATGAATTTTTTGGTTATCATGTCCCTGTACAGTATATATGCCTTTAACGTGCACTTTATAAAGAGTTTTGAACAGATAAAAGACTTTTTAAAAAAAATTTTCTGACCTCTGGAACGGATTAATTGGTTTTCCACGCTTTCCTATGGGAAATCGCGTTTCGGTTTACGAATTTTTCGCAATATGAAAAGTCCTGCAAAACGCATTAAATTCGTAAACCGAGGTATGCCTGTATATTTTTACATTCCTTACATACCTCATGCCTGGACGATTACTTATTTAAGTCATGCATTTATTTATGTTAGTGAATTGACTTTAACGATGCTTTATGAATTATTTACCTCGTGCTTTGGTTTGTGAGTTAAATAACTCATAAGGTGATAGTGAACTGACATTTCAGCATCCCATGAGATAGCTGGAGAAAATGTGTCACGTGATTCAATTATCTCATGAGATTTTCTTTAGTGAATTGAGCGCACAGTCTTCACGGGACTGAGATTGAGCTCTGCAGTCACTTTTGCAGCAGTGTCTCCATTTTTTTTGTCTAATCCCTGTATTTTACTATGATCGTTAGTTCCATCTAGCAGCCATAATGTGTTATTATCCTGATTCAATCTGTAAAGAACATTGAATCAACGAATGAATAGCTGTGCAAACGTTTATTATAAATACACTCCTAAGTGGTATAAGCTCATAGTTACGATGTTCTAATTTTGTCCTATGTATTATCCACATACCTGAACCAAAGAACTAGTTTTATACCCCTAAAAAAATTCATGGATCTCCTCTCCACCTCCTCCATATACAGGCTAGCTACAATGGGAATTATATATGTGATCCCATAGCACAGCTATGTTTCTGTCTGTATTAATTTATATGTATATGTACTTGAAATGTGAAGATAAAGGTCCTACTGCTGGAGTTCTGGCAGTGTGAGAGTGCCCTGGGAGACTTTTCTCATATCTTCTGGACATGTCTTGCCATCATCTGATTCTGGAAGGAAGTGTAAACCTTGATACATCAATTATCCTCTGTTACGTTACAGCATTTAATGCATGTCTGTTTACTAGGCCTGGTTGAAAATATTATCCCTACAGTGGCAGACCTCACCTTGGTCAGTTTGCTTTTCTTCTATGCTAGAAAGGCCATAGCATTACACTGGAAAAATCCCACTCCTCCATCCCTTACATTTTGGAAATAGCTGGTGAACAGCAGTTTACCATTGTACAAAGATACGTATATCCACAGAGTATGGTCCAAATGGCTAACTGAACCCTCCACTGCTTCAGCCATATTGACAGAGTAATGCTTCTTTTTTCCCATATTTTGTTATTTTTGTTCTTTTTTGATGCATGTGACATCCTCCTCCTCATCACATGCTTGTCTACTTTGTACTTTCCAAGTGTACTACCTGCTTATACCAGTGTTGTTGTTGTGAGCCGCACCTTTAATCTCACAGATGTAGCCCTCCTTTATGTCTGTTTCTAGACCTTTGTATGGTTTTGTCAATGACCTCTGCGAGGATTCCATCACTGAGGATGTTCTTGTTTTGCTTTTAAATGTTGTTGGCCTCTGTTTTTTTTTTTTTTATACTAAATCTTTAATAAACAGATTTAAAAAAAAAAATAAATCTGAGAGGGCACTGCCCTCCCCATAGATCCAGCCTTGTCAGCATTTCTGACTGCTTGTATCCTCTGTGACCCCTGTGTGTTTCAAGTGTCTTCAGCATTCACCACTCTTTGCATCAGGGCTGGATCTGGGGGGGTGCTGGGGTGGGCTGTGCCAGCCAGATTTTAACTGTGCCCACCCCCCAGGTCCCTGAGAGTGCATGAGCCAGTCTGATGCAGGCAGTTGATGTAGGGAGGCACTCTGATGGGGACAGTCCATGTAAGGGGGGCACTCTGATGAGGACAATCCATGTAAGGGGGCACTCTGATGGGGACACCGGATGGTGATAACTGATCATATGTAAGGGGTCTCTGATGGGGACCCTGATGTAAGGAGGAACTCTGATGGGGACACCTGATGTAAGGGGGCACTGTGACAGGGACCCTGATGTAAGAGGGAACTCTGATGGAGACATCTGATGTAAGACGGTACACTAATGATGACACATGATGAAAGGGAGTACTCTGGGGGGCGTGTCCAAGATGGCGCCGGGAGCAGACGCTCCTTTCTGAAGCTCCGGCACCCTGATCCTCCATCCGCTCCCATCCGGGATCCGGAGGCTGCCCGGACTCCATCTGGTACCTGAGAAGGGGTGTCGAGCCGTTCTGCCCCTTCCCTGAGCATCTGGGGCGCGGGGCGGATTGAGGCCTACCGCGGCGTGTGAAGCCGCGGTGTTTCCTAGATCCGCGGCTGGAGCGAATCGCCGTCGCGGCCGGATCGCCGCCCTATCGCCCTGCCCGCCAACCCCTGGAGTCCCCTGGAGTCAGGTCAGCTGTTGGGGCAGGTTGGGTGGGCTCCTGGTGGCCTGGTGGACTGTGCAGCGTCCCTGCAGGATCCCAGCCGAATGCTGGAGGTCTGGCCTGCTACAGGAACAGTGCTGGCTGGGAGAAGGCATCCTCCTGCATAGTCCCCTTCCCCAGTGGATAACTCGGGGGTGTCTGGGATATCTTCTAGCAATCTACACAGTCTGCATACCTGGCCTATATAGCATAATCATCTATATTTCACTGACTGTGACATTATGTTGGATCTTCTGTGAATACCTCCCCGGTGGGGGACACGTACACGAACCAAGGGGGAAAATGGCAGAGTGACCTCCTTGGGCCGTGCCACCGTGACGTTCTTCTCGGCCACCCTAACATTTCACTTCAATAGTTTGGGGGCGACTAGGAAATCTGTGGACCGCTTTCAAAAATGCACCGCACTCCCCGCACTAAACTTAAACACCGGGCCAAACAGCAATCCCCTTTACAGGGCCACATTGCCAAGTTGATACCTAGCCCGCCTGAGCCTGATGATAACACTCAACTTCCAGGGGACCCTGAGTCTGATGGCGATAGTCAGCGGCAATTTCCGTCGGGGATGGTTGATCCTCTTGAACATCATCCCGAAGCCTTACTACACAAATTTCGTGCTATAGTGCGAGAGGAGATTACTGCTGCCTCACGTAAATTATCTTCTGACCTGGCGAGAGGCCTAAAAGAGCTGGGTCTCCGCGCCCACCAATTGGAACAACGTATGGATCTGGCAACTACAGTCCTGGAGGGTCACGAACAAGAAGTGGAGGATCTACATGCTGAGCTGGATACTTTGAAAGATAAGTTAGAGGATGCTGAGAATAGAGCTCGCAGGGATAATCTCCACATCCGTGGAATCCCGGAGACAATTGCTGATTTGCAGGGCACTGCAACTGCCCTTTTCCAGGAGCTGGCCCCTGAGATTCCTCTGGAACGTCTGGAATTTGATCGTATCCATAGAGCTCTAGCACCCAAGCCCACGGAGGGCCCTCCCAGGGACATTATTATTAAATTTCACTTCTATCGCACTAAGGAACGTCTACTGCAGGCAGCTCGGAATCGTTCGGCTTTGGAGTTTCAAGGTCATTCTGTCTCTCTGTTCGCGGATCTGTCCCCAGTCACGATTGCCAAACGTCGCACCCTGAGACCTTATCTTCGGGTTTCTTCAGTCAGCTGATATCAAGTACAGATGGGGCTTCCCTTTCAAGCTTTCATTTTCCTTTCAAGGTCGTCAATTTCAAGCCTCTACGCCAGCGGATCTCCGGCGTCACTTTCGGGAGCTCAACTTGGAGTTGCCACAATCCCAGAGTGAGGAGACTTTAATACCTACGCGACATCAAAATTCCCAGTCCTTGCATAAATCTCCTCCTAGTCAGAGCGGTTCACAGGCTCTTCGATCCCTACAGGCCCAGCGCTTTCAGGAAATCTCAGCGACCTGATGTTTAGAAGCTGACCGCCTGTATGTAGCTTAGTCCCATGTGGTCATTTTTTCTTCGCTGCCACTTTCTGGACTTGAATTCAGATTTGTTCAGGGATTTCTTATTTCCGTGTGTCATATCTCTTCCAATCAA
Source organism: Staurois parvus (assembly GCF_062004578.1). Taxonomy (NCBI): domain Eukaryota; kingdom Metazoa; phylum Chordata; class Amphibia; order Anura; family Ranidae; genus Staurois; species Staurois parvus. The sequence goes on along the minus strand of NW_028319214.1, from coordinate 1,763,788 downwards.
GAGCGGATGTTACTCTTCTCTGTATTGATTGGTTGAGATCTTTATTGTCCTGCGAGTTTTGGATTGCCTTTTTACAGGTGTATTAGCCTTAGTTGTAATGTTTATATATTTTATATCAATGCCGAGTTGTTCCGGTGGATGGTCGTGTCCCCCTACGAGCTGGCTAGCGGTCTGGTTTTCTGTCCCGCCCGCTACCTAGCCTTTACGTGGGTGTTTTACCCACAGGTGATTACTATAATGTTTGAATCAATCTCTATGATTTACAGATATCTTGCTTGTATATTAGAGGTCTTCTTGTCCTCTCCTTTCTTCTTAGTTTCTTTCTCTTTGTCCATTGTCATGTATGTCTTGTGTTTTTGCAAATTTTTGTTTCCAGGGCTCCCGGGGATCGTGGTGGATTTTATCTTCCTTCCTTTTAGATATCCATGTCGTTAAACTGGTTATCACTGAACGTCCAGGGGATGAACTCTCCACAGAAACGGGTAAAGATATTTAAGTTTCTTCGGGCTCGCAAAGTTGACATTGCTTGTTTGCAAGAAACCCACTTCTCCACTACTTCTGCCCCAAAATATTTTGATGCACGTTACCCTCAGATCTTTCAAGCTACTGGTCCCACTAAACAGAGAGGTGTCTTGGTTGCCTTCCATAGTAAAACTCCATTTGTCTGTGTGAAGCGTATTGCTGATCCCAATGGCAGATACCTTCTGCTCCAGGGCACGATTCATGGAATAGAGGTTACCATAATGTCTTATTACGCTCCTAACGTCAACCCTGGACCTTTTTTGTCACATCTATGCTCTCTCCTGGCCACACATCAAAGGGGTACGCTTCTGATGGCGGGGGATTCAAATTTAGTGTTAAACCCTGCACTAGATAAATATCCGACAGAACGCTCTGACCCTTCCACTTCAGCGAAGTCCTTTATACGGACGTTAACTACCCATGATTTGGTAGATTAATGGCGAGAATTTCATCCTCAGCGGAAAGACTACACTTATTATTCACACCCTCACCATTCTCATTCTAGAATTGATCATGCCTTCGTTTCACGTAAACATCTCCCTCTGGTTCGCTCTATCTCTATCCTAACGGTCCCATGGTCAGACCATGAGCCTATTTTGGTAGTCTGTCAATCTCTTCTATGCAGGCCGACCTTCTCTTCATGGATAATGAATGATTCCTTGCTTTCGCTGAAGGAGATCCAGACGGAGCTGCATCGTAAGTCTCAGGAATATTTTCAATTAAACTCCGGTTCTGTCTCTTCTTCGGTAACATTGTGGGAAGCATACAAGGCAGTTCTTAGGGGACATATTATTCATATAGCTTCCAGACGAAAGAAGGAGAGACGGCTTAAGCAATCTCAGTTAGAATTGAAGTTAACTTCCACGTCAGCCCAGTTTAAACAGTCACCTTCACCGTCAAATCGTAGACTGTTGGATCAGGCTCGCTTAGAATTGGATCTGTGTTTAACAGATGAGGCTGAGCGCTCCTTACGTTGGACTCGCCAGAAGTGGTATAGCAAAGCTAACAAACCAGACTCTATGTTGGCCCGTAGATTGCGTTCTTTTGCGCAACACCCCAAATCGATATCTTTACGTACTCGTCACAATACCCTTACGAGCAACCCAGTAACGGTTTTAGAGGAGTTCCGGCACAGACTAGCTAAACTTTACTCTGATCCCACCCGGGCTGACCCTCAGTCTATTTCTGACTTCTTATCTAGTTTGTCATTACCTACTTTAACGCCGGCCCATAAGGATCTGATGGATCACAATATCCAAGTATCTGAAGTTTTGCAATGTATAGCGGAACTGAAAACAGGCAAACGCCCAGGTCCTGATGGATACACGGCACTATATTATAAGAAATTGGCTGATGTGCTCGCTCCCCACCTTGCCGCTATGTTTAATGCGGTGAAGGGAGGTTCAAATTTTTCCCCGGACTCTTTAACTGCTAATATGGTTATGATTCCTAAACCGGACCGAGATCATTCTTCCTGGGCTAATTATAGGCCTATCTCTCTTATCAATATCGATATGAAGATTCTTACTAAGATTTTGGCTACTCGATTGAATTCCTTCCTTTCTCGTCTGATTAAAAAGGATCAGGTGGGATTTGTTCCCCATAGGCAGGCCGGAGATGCTATTAGATGTATTTTACAATTGCAACATTTGGCCCATACTCGTAAAATCGATATGATGCTCTTATCCTTAGACATCAACAAGGCTTTTGACACTTTATCCTGGCCGTATCTCCTGTCGGTCCTCCATCGTTTTGGCTTCGGTCCTTCCTTCTTGCGATGGATCTCTTCACTATATACATACCCTCAAGCGAAGCTTAGATACTACGGATTTGAGTCTTCTACGTTCTCGGTTGCTAGAGGTACTAGGCAGGGCTGGCCGCTTTCCCCTTTACTTTTTATCTTAGCCCTGGAACCGTTGGCAGAAGCAATCCGTGTACATCCTGATATTAAGGGAATCGATGTGGTGGGCTCCCAACATAAATTATCGTTGTTTGCGGATGACATATTATTGTCAATCTCGAATCCGGGGATTACTTTGCCTAATTTACTAGCAGTTCTTGATTCTTTTGCCACCCTCTCAGGTTTACACGTCAATCCAGCTAAATCAGGAGCTATGTCAGTTACCCTCCCACCATCACTTCTGACTACTTTCAAGCAAACGTTCCCCTTCCAATGGCTTTCGGCCTTACCATATCTAGGAATTAAGCTTACCCCGACATATGATGGACTGTTTCAGGCTAACTTTCCCACTGTTTTTCATGAGTTGACTGAGCTCTTGTCCTCTTGGTCCCATTTCCCGTTATCATGGTTTGGCAGAATTAATGCAATCCATATGACCTATCTTCCTAAACTATTATACCTATTTCGTGTTCTGCCAGTTTCAGTACCTTCGCATATATTGCGTATACATCAGCGAAAACTTTTGTCCTTTATTTGGGGCTCCTCTCGACCTAGAATTAGCAAGCACATTTTATTTGCACGGCGGAATGCGGGCGGGTTATCTGTTCCAAATCTCCAGTCCTATTATTTGGGGGCTAACATTGCCCCTTTAGCTCATATTCATGCTTCTCACCATTTCCCCCTGTGGGCTGTAGTAGATATGATGGACTCTCACCCGATACCGCTCCCCTCCTTGCCCTGGCTCCCTAATTCTCAGCGTCCATCTAATCTTAGCCCAACGCTGACACTTTCGCTTCGTCTTTGGGATTCTATAAAATACTCCGCTGGCCTTATCTCTCCTCATCTGCCTCTGCTACGTCTATTGCATAACCCATTATTCCCTCCGGGTAAGGATAACCCTAGACAGTTTGTCTGGTGGCAGACACATGGTTTTTATGATATTCATTCATTCCTATCCCCCACCAGAATAATTACCTTTGACACTTTGCGTTCTTCTTATAACATTCCCCTCCGAGAACATTTTGGTTATCTTCAACTTCGTCACTTTATTCATACTCTAATACGTACGCATCCAGGACCTTACCGTTTATCCTCTTTTGAAAGCCAGTGTAGACATAGACCTCATGCTCCAGGTCTGATCTCCCTGATTTATTCTTCCATTATGTCATATAGAACCCCTCCGGTTCGTTCCTACCATCAGCGTTGGCAGTCGGAATTAGGGGGAACCCTGGATCAACAAGACTGGCAGCTCATGACCCAAACATTATCTAAGTGTTCCAGGAATGTTATTATTCTTGAGAATGCCTACAAAATTCTATACCGATGGTATTATACGCCTGCCCGTCTAGCTAGTTTTATTCCTACCTATTCCCCGGTTTGTTTTCGGGGATGTCAACAATTAGGTACCATGGCACATATCTGGTGGACTTGTCCTAAGGTAAGCAGGTTGTGGATTAGGGTGTATGCCCTCCTCCGCACTATTCTTCATACAGACATTAAGCGTAATCCATATGAAGCGCTTCTATTTAAACCACTAGAGGGCCTTCTCCGCTCTGAACGGCAACTGGCATCACATTTATTTATGACAACTAAGTTGACGATTGCGAGGGCTTGGAAGACTCCTGTTCTTAGCTTTGAGGCTGTCAAGAATCGGATGAACTTCATAATGGTCAATGAAAAACTGACGGCCATATTATTGGATACCCATACAAAATTTCTGCAGATATGGCGTCCCTGGCTGGACGTAGCCCAGCCCTCGAGATTCGACCAGTCCCTTCTATCGATATGAGGATGGATTCTGCTGTGATCCCCCCGGGGCCCCTCCCTCTCCCCTTTTTTTTTTTTTTGTGTGTCTGTGTGTGTTGTCCATGTCTCTCTACTATTTGTCTTTTTCTACTCTTCTGTTTACTCTGTTCTTAAACATAATTTACGGATTGTACCTGCTGTTCTCTGCGCTGCATCCGTAAGGCTATTTATGCAATCTAGATTTCTTTTTAAATTCTAGGTCATGAATATGTACTGTTTTTTGATGCGGCCTTTTCTCGGGCCTTTCCTGTTTATTATAATGTTGATATAGCAATACTTCCCTTTGGAGTTTACATTATCATTGCCCACAAAGGTCTGTTGCCCGTTCTCTCCCAACCTCCCTCCCCATCCCTTCCCTCAGGGTACCTATGTAAACTTTTCAGATTTTGCCTTTATCGATGCATGCCTTGCACCAGCTTCCCTTCATTTATTGTACTATGTAAATGTTGGTCATTGAATTTTTGTTACGATTGTCTGTTCATCTTTGCTTATTATTCAATAAAGCTTTTTGTAAAAGAAAGGGAGTACTCTGATGGGGACCCTAATGTAAGGGGGCCCTCTGATGGGGACGCCTGATGTAAGGGGGGTACTCTAATGGGGATCTTGATTTAAGGGGGCACTCTGATGGGGATATCTGATGCAAGGGGGTAAGAGGATGGGAACCTGATATAAAGGGGACTCTGATGTGGAATCCTGATGTAAGGAGGGCACGCTGATGGGGACCTGTAAATAAGGGGGCACAGGTTTTGTTTATTCATCCTATTCTGACGATAGCTAAATCCATCCTAGTGTTTCGCAGGATATGACACTGTGACAGACTGTCAGTGACTCACACACAGTGTTGACATTCTGCCCCGACATTATTTACTGCACCCCCAGATCAGATAGGCTCGATCCGGCCCAGCTTTGCATCCTTTTGTGACCTCTGTGTATGCCAAGTGTCCCTGGTATTTCTGGCTCCTAGCATCCTCTGCGACCCCTGTGTGTTTCAACTGTCTACAGCATTCTTAGCTGCAAGCATTTTCTGTGATCTCTATGCACCTCCATGACTCCTTGAAGTGATACTAAAGGTATTTTATTTTTAAATTAAAATAAAAAAGATGTTATATTTACCTACACTGTGCAACAATATTGCACAGAGCGGTCCCTTACCTCCTCCTTGGCAGTCCCCCACCAGTGCTGTCTGCTTCTTTTTCCATGTACCCCCTTATCAAGCCGGCTGCTAAGGAGCACCAATGTGAGTGTGTTCCCGAGCTGGGCTGTGCCTCCATAGACATACACAGCCCTGGTGAGCCATGCCCCCAGCCTCTCTTCACAGAAGTTTGACTGACAGCAACAGGAGCTTCTGCTGCTCTCCTGTGTCTCCAAAAAGAGAAGAGAGCTGTTCTGCAGCCAGGACAGCACTAGCCCAGTGAAAGGGGTCAGATAAGTGTCTAGGGAAGGGGGGCAGATAGTTGGGGCTTTTTTTTCCTTAACCGCTTTGTGTCGACAGTACGCATATATGCGGCCTCTTGGCGGGTGGGCCTTCACGCAGGGAGGCTGCATATATGTGAAGCAAATTTAAACACAGCTCTGCCGAGAGGGCACCTTGCGTACCCCCGGATCAGTTACTGGAGGCTTATGGAAAGCTCCTGAACTCTACTTGTGATTGGGAGCTTTCTAATCATGTGACTGCTGTGACAGCTAATCACGGCAGTCACATGATCAGAAACCTCTTAAAGGACTGGGTGCTACCAGTCTTAAGTGGTTGTAAACTCTGTTTTTTAATTTTACTTACAGGTAAGCTTATAATAAAGTAAAATGACTATCTCCTAAATGTGCACCATTTAGAAGATATTCTCTCATTTAATCCGGCGCATGTGCTCTGAAGAAACGGCGTACCCGTGCTGTTCCTGCAGAGCTGTGTGCTGTGGATCGAGACTACCGCACGCATGCACGAGAGTGACGTCATCGCGGCCTGGCCTTTTAGAAGGCGGAAGCTCTCAACCTGGAAGGAAGATGGGTGAAGATGAAAGCCTCTACAGCGGTGACAGCGCAGCTGGAGGGCTTCGTTTTAAGGTAAGTTTTACATAATGTGCTAGTATGCAATGCATATTAGCACATTATGACATATTAGCACATTATGACATTACCTTGCAGAGGACTTTTTTTTGCGGGGAGGTAAAAAAAACAAAAAGCTTTTAGACTTCAGAACCACTTTGAGCATCCTGTGACCCTTGTTAGTTATCTGTGTTTCTCTGAGCCCAGCTCTCCAGTGCTTCCAAAACCTCAGTGCTCCCAGATACTTTCACTCCTGTATTCCTGTGATCTCAACATTCCCAGTGCTCCCTGAGATTCTCACTCTTGTGATCCAAGTACACCAGTGCTTTCAGTGCAGGCCCGCACTGGCCATAGGGCGCACTGGGCATTTGCCCGGAGGACCAGGGCTGCAGGCATAGGAGGGGTGGCCAGGCGGCACATAGAGGAAGCGGATCATACATTTTTCGGTTCCCCTATGTGCCACCCGGCCGGCCCTCCTATCCATCTTCTGCATGCCGTGAGCTCCTGCATGCTCCCCCCCCATCTCCTGCAGCGCTGCCACCAGGTCCTCTCCCCCCCCCCCAACCCTGCAGCTACTGCAGAGCATGTCAGCATATTCTATCCCCAGTGCTGACAGTTCCTCCCCCCCACCACAGATGGGAGAGGAGAAAGAAAGCTGGTTCTGCCCCTCCTCCTGTTTGCCCCGCCCACAATCCCTACCAGACTTGTGTTTTCTCTCCCCCCTTCTTTCTTTCCCTCTGTCTCCTGTTTCTCTCCTTTCTTTCTTTTCTTCCTTCTCTCTTTCTTTCCTTCCTCCTCTCTCTTCTTTCTCTCCTACAAAAAAATATAAAAAAATAATAAAATATAAAATTGTAAAAAATTAAATAAAAACCTACTGCCTCTAGTAGCAGAACTACCAGGGTCGCAAAGGTCGTCCCTGCGACCAGGCCCTGGTGTTCCGCCATCGGGCTCCAAGGAAAGGGTCCCGGGCTTTAGGGCTGCTCACTCCAAAATGCCTGGGCCTATTTTTTGTCTCAGTCCGGGCCTGTTTCAGAGATTCTCACTTCTACAATCTTGTATACCTTGCTTCCTGTTCAGTAGCTGTGTGTTCTGGTAAGTCAGAGGATCGCAACGTGGAAGCCATCAGCAGAAAGTCAATCACTCTTTGTGGGGTATTCTTGTAAATACCAGGCTGCTGCTTAAACCCTGCTGCTTGACCCTTCTCAAGGCTCTCATCTCTGCCGAAACATGCTCCCTGAGTCTTGTTTCCTCCCAAGTCCTTGGAGTATCCCATATCCAGTGTCATATCTGCCTCTGCTGTCAATCTGTCTGTACAAGTATTTTGTCTCTTCTGGTTATCATACTGTCTTATGTCACCATATACTTTCAGTGTGTCTTCTATAGCCCATGCCTCCAGGGAGCCTCATTACTATTACCAATTCCTGGTCAAGTTGTTTCTAGTGAATTTGGATGCAAGTGGAGACATGGTGCAAGTGCAAAGATTTCAATACTGTCATAGTAAAAAGATGCAACAGGATAGTCACTGGACAGGGCTAATGTGGTTTTATGTGCTGTGTTTGGTGTTCCTGGGTGCATATTGCCCTAAGACTTCCTATTGCCCTTTCCAGCCACAGCAGCTTTCTGCCTCTCATAGAGTTTGATAGTATAAGGAGCACCTGTGCCCTTCACCTGCATCCAAACATCAGTGCCCCTTGCGCTGTGGCTAAACACCCAGTGTGTATGGGGCCTTATGATGCTCATGGGATCTGTAGATTGTTTCTGTAAAATATAAAAAAACTAAAAATATTTGAAGTTCAAACAGTGCATGCCCCCCCCATCCTCAGAAGTTGATTAAGGGATAATTTCACCTTTCTAAAAAATTAAATAATGCACTCTTTTTGCAGGTAAAAAAAGTGCATTTATTATTATTATAGGATCCTGTAAAGCATTGAACCCGCGATCTGCAATGTCAGTCTTCTGCAGACTCTCAGTGTATTTGTCTGCTCGTATGGGCAGGCAGTTACACAATGACAGGAAGACTCCATGAACTACCTAGGGCACTCACTAGCACCCTGGTAATTCATTGAGAACTACAAGTCATCAGCCGCAAAGGCTGTCAGTACTTGTAGCATTCGCAGATCTCTGTGAATGAATTATGCGGCCATGTGGGTGGAGCCCCACGTGGCTGCGTTCTTTATAAATTGAGACATCAGGTGCAGGGAGAAAATCCTCAGCCCACTGTCACAATGAAGCTGAAATCGGGGAGAGGCTGCAGAAGTGGGAACATGTTACATATTTCACCCTATAAACAGGTGGAACATGTAACATGTTTCCAAATGTGAACGTATCCATTAATTGACTTCTGTCAAAGGGACATGTTGAAACATTTTCTGTTGATCAGCGGCTGCAGTCAATTTCCTGCAGCTACTGATCAGTGCACTCTGACAGCGGCAGGAGCTGCTGTCAAAAAAACAATGTCCCGGCGCAGGGATTCCTCCCTTCAACTCTATTTTATGTGAAAGGAAGAAAGACTTTTAAAGCAGTTACAGAAACGGTTTATTTTTCTACAGGGATAAAAGTTGTACCAAATGAATAAAAGCTGGCCAGCCAGTAATAAATGGTTTGTCTTAACCCTCCAACTTCCACTTTTGCTGCACAGTTTGACTTGTTGAAGGCAATTGAAGAATAATAGCAGGATCGACAAGTTAAAAGACAGATAAAGTTACAGGGGGACTCAGAAACAATTATCCGTGATACCTTTTTTATTTATTATTATTATACAGTATTTATATAGCGCCAAAGGGTTTGCTTAGCGCTGTACAGTAGCAAGGGGGACAGAACATGAGACAAGACAGTAACAATACAATACACGAGGGGTTCGAGGGCCCTGCTCTTTCGAGCTTACAATCTAGGAGGGAGGGGAAAGTGGTACAGGAGGAAATGGCTGTGGGGGATGGAGTGGTGGGAGGAGTGGAGGAGGTTAGTTGTTAGGTGAGGTTGGGGTAGGCTTCCCTGAAGAGGAGGGTTTTCAGGGTGCGCCTGAAGGTGAGGAGGGTAGGTGACAGTCTGATGGATTGGGGTAGGGAGTTTCAGAGGATGGGGGAAGTCCTAGAGAAGTCCTGCAATCAGGCGTGGGAGGAGGAGACCAGGGAGCTAGAGAGTAGGAGGTCCTGTGAAGAGCGGAGGGCACAGGTAGGGTAGTATTTGGGTATCAGGTCGGTTATGTAGTTTGAGGCGGTGTTGTGAATGACTTTGTAGGTGAGAGTAAGCAGTTTGAATTTGATGCGCTGGGCAACCAGGAGCCAGTGAAGGGATTGGCAGAGGGGGGAGGCGGATGTGGAGCGGTTGGTGGATGAGTCTAGCCGCTGAGTTCAGGTTCGACTAGAGTGGGGATAGCGTTCGTTTGGGTAGGCCAGTGAGAAGGGAATTGCAATAGTCCAGGTGTGAGATGATGAGGGAGTGTACGAGTTGTTTGGTGGCGTCTGGGGTGAGGAATGTGCGTATCTTGGAGATGTTGCAGAGGTGGAGCCTGCAAGATCTAGATAGCAGTTGGATGTGGGGTAGGAAGGAGAGGTGGGAGTCCAGGGTGACACCCAGGACTTTGGCGTGTGGGGTGGGAGAGATGGTGGCGTTGTTAGTAGTGATGGAGAGGATGGGGGGGGACGCGGGGTGGGGGGGAAGACCAGGAGCTCAGTTTTGTTAGGTTAAGTTTGAGGAAATGGAGCGACATCCAGTCTGATATGTCGTTTAGGAGATGGACGATGCGGGCGGAGAGTGAGGGGGTGAGGTGGGGGGTGGAGAGGTAAATTTGGGTGTCGTCGGCATAGAGGTGGTAATTGAAGCCGTGGGAGTGAATAAGTTTGCCAAGGAAGGAGGTATAGATGGAGAAGAGGAGGGGTCCGAGGACAGAGCCTAGGGGGACGTCGACAGAGAGGGGGAGGTGGCAGTGTTGTAGGTGATGCTGAAGGAGCATTGGGAAAGGTAGGAGGAGAACCAGGAGAGAACAGCATCCCTGATGCCAAGTGAGTGCAATTTGGCAAGGAGGAGAGGGTGGTCAACAGTGTCGAAGACCGCGTAGAGGTCAAGGAGCAGGAGGATAGAATAGTGGCCATTGGCTTTGGCATTTAGCAGGTCGTTGGTGATTTTAAGTAGGGCGGTTTCGGTGGAGTGCAGGGGATAGAAGCCAGACTGTAGGGGGTCAAGGAGGTTGTTATCAGTGAGGTGGGGCGCTTAGGCGATTGAAGGCCAGGCGCTCAAGGAGCTTGGAAGTGAAAGGCAGCAGGGAGATGGGTCTAAGGTTGTTAAGGTTAGTGGGGTCAAGGGAGGGTTTTTTGAGTATGGGGTTGATGTGTGCGTGCTTTAGAGGGGAGGGGAAGGTGCCAGTGGAGAGGGAGAGATTGAAGATGTGGGTGAGGGAGCGAATGATGGAGGGGGGGGGGGTTATTTGCAATAACATCCAAGTTTTCAGGACCAGCTTGCAGGGTGTACCTTGATACACAAAGTACTAATACACAGAGTTTTAGCAGAATTTTAATAGGACAATATCCGGGGGGCTACAAACATACATAGCGATGATAAATTAACTTGGATAGTTAATGAGACAAGGCAGGGACAGGGCTATGGACTGGGAGGAGGGAAGAGTCAAAGAAGTGAAATTGACCATTAAACTACTGGATAGTGATTTAGAAAACTGCATTATTCCATTATCTGTTGTACCAAGTAGAACTGTAATTTTTAACCCTGCCAGATTTCGATCTAATGGTAGGCTGGTTGTACACAACTTGATGTACTCTGTACAACCAGTTAGTTAGAAAATTTTTATCTCGATCTGTGACACCAGCTATAGCTGGCGGTGCTGATCGGTGTATTCTGATGGCAGGGAATTTCCCTGCTGCAAGATCAGAATAGCTCAGTGGGATGATTGCCCCATCTACCTCGAATGTGTGGATGGGGGAATCGAGTCATTATCTTTGTTTAAACTACTGGATGAATGAAAAAAAATTTAACTCAAGTATGCCCAGCCTTAGTTCAAAAGTCTTCATTTCCTGAGTAGTTTTGATATTCCCTTTAACCGCTTTCCCAGTGTCCTATAGTAGAACTACTGCTACAGGGCGGCAAAGGATTTACCTCCTTCCTGACCAGACCATTTTTTGCGATACGGCCCTGCGTTACTTAACTGACAATTGCGTGGTCATGCAATGCTGTCCATAAATGAAATGTATGTCCTTTCTTTCCCATAAATAGAGCTTTCTTTTGGTAGTATTTGATCACCTCTGCAGTTTCACTTTTTTCCATTAAAAACAAAAAAGACCGGTAATTTTGAAAAAAAAAAACACCCCAATATTTTTGACTTTTTACTATAAAACATATCCAGTAAAAAAAATTTAAAAAATCTAATTTCTTCATAACTTTAGGCCAAAATGTATTCTGCTACGTCTTTGCTAAAAAAAGATCTCAATGCATGTAAATTAATTGGTTACGTGAAAGTTATAGCACCTACAAATGGCGGTATATATACTGGGATTTTAATTTTTATTATACTAGTAACGGCGGTGATCAGCTACTTATAGCGGGACTGCGGCAGGCATTCTGACACTGGGTGGGAACTGACTAACTGCTACTGACATCTTAATGACACTAATAACAAGCTAATAAAAAGCACTGACAGTGTACTAATGACACTGGGCAGGAAGGGGTTAACATCTGGGGCGATCAAAGGGTTAACTGTGTGCTGTTTTACATTATGTGCTGTGTGTTTTACTAGGGAGACATGCTGCTTTGAATTTATCTGCTGTACAGAGAAATACAAAGCAGCATGTCCTTGCTGGCAGGAGAGAGACCTGTGTTGTTTACACACTGGTTTCTCCCGTCAGCTTTGCCCAACAATCAACGGGTGTCGGCGGGGAATCTCTGGCCGGATCCCAGTAATTTACATCCGTAGCAGTCAATGGCAGCACAGGTAGGGAAGCGCGCACCCCCTACCCAGAAATGCAAATCACATGTATATATACATGATTTTGCACAGCCTTGCTGCCCTGTAGGAGTAGTTCTACTATAAGGTGGCGGGAAAGCGGTTAATGGTGTGTCTGTGTAAATTCAAAAGTCATTCTTGTTTCTAATTTATGTCTTGTTTCACCATCCTAAGATCCTTGGTTGCATTGAATGAAATACACATTACTGGAGGTACCGCTGTATGGTCCTGTAATGCTGAAGGTCCCTTTTGTGTGTATGTGACACTAAAGGCCAGTTCATATCATATGCAGTCCAGTGAATTTTTTTTCCTACATAAAAACACATTGATAGTAGGTTGTTTGGTTTCCATGGCATAGTTCACACCAGTGTGTTCCAGATAGAAAAAGAACATGCTGCATTTTTTCTGCACAGAACTGTACTGGAACGCAGTAAAATGCATCAATAGACCGGAACCCACCAAAATAGCACATCCTTAAAGTTGAAGAAAAAAAGGGGAAAAAATTAAGCAGAATGTGCCAAAAACTCACCTTCAGAAATGCATCCAGACTGAGTTTCTATGATGTGAACCGGCCCTCGATGTAACGATTTGGCTGTACGGTTTGCAGCATTTTTTTGTTAGTAGGCTTGGTTTCTTTATTTGCAATTTCATAATCAGAAGGAAGTTTCCTGCTGATTAGTTTATATCTGAGGTTGGGCGGTTGCCTGAAAGCCAGTATTGGAGGATGTTAGAATTTTACATTGTGTTTCATCCTCTGTATAATGAGTTGCAATTCTCTAGTTATCTTTCTTACCCCATCTAGTGCTGGATTGTATGTAGTTACTAGAGGCACACGGTTGGTTTTTGTTTTGTATTGTAAGAGATTTTCTCTTTGGGTTTTTAGGGCCTTGTTCATGCTTGTATTGATGGTTTTGTCCTTGTAACCCTTCTTATGGAAGAACTCTGCTAGTATTCTGAGATTCTGATGTCTTCTGGGGCAGAGCATAATCGGTGCTATCTGATGGCCTGGCTATGTATGGTGGCCTGTCTGGTGTACCAGACAGGCTGCCATACATTCCGCTCAGCTTTTTACTCAATTAAAAAGTCTCATTAAAACAATGCCAACCTACACACATTCAGAATTTTTCAGTGCGATTCTGTATAAGCCTGATATAGGGGCTTCTACATACTCCAAGATCCACAAGCCATTAAATCTAAGCATACCTATCATAAATCTATAATATCCCTGCCACATATCCCAGAAGGCTGCAGGAACCCATCCACAGAATGGCTTGGGGTCGTCTGTCTGAAACTGGAAGAAACAGCCAGCTGAAGAGAACCAATTTGGTGGTGAGGGACACAAGGAGCAACATCCCAACAGTGGATTGCTGCAGTAGAATGCTTGAACCACTGGGCAGGCGAGTATATTATTATTATACAGGATTTATATAGCGCCAACAGTTTGCGCAGCACTTTACAATATAAAGGGAGACAGTACAGTTACAATACATTTCAGTACAGAGGGAATAGGAGGGCCCTGCTCATGGAGCTTACAATCTAAATGAAGGGGTAGGTGGTACAAAAGGTGCTAGCTGCAGATGATCTGATGGAGGTGGCTCAAGTACAGTTCTTAGGTGGAGTTGGGGTAGGCCTCCCTTAATAGGTGAGTTTTCAAAGATCACCTAGAGGCAGAAAGGGTTGGGGGACTGACCGGACATACTGGGATAGGGAGCCCAGGGGATTAGAGAGGCTCTGGAAAAGTTGTGAGAAAGTTGTGAAAAGAAGAGGCGAGCATGGGAGGAGGTGATGAGGGAGCTAGAGAGCAAGATGTCTTGCTGAAAAAATTAAAGAAAGACTTTGAAAACACATCAGATTTCAATGGGGAAAAATCTCATACTGGATATCTACACTGATATGTTCTGGGTAATGTATTAGGAAAGTAAGGATGCCCCATCGTTTGATGAAAATGCAAATTATCAACCTACAGAGGACTGAATTCAAAGACACCCCAAAAATCAAAGTGAAAAAATTATGCAGCACGCTAGTTCATTTTGCTGAAATTTCATTGCAACAACTCAAAATGGTACTCAGTAGTTTGTTTGGTCACCACGTGCTTGTATGCAAGTCTGATGCTGGGGCATGCTCCTAATGAGATGATGGATGGTGCCCTGGGGAATTTCCTGCCAGATCTGGACCAGGGCATCACTGAGCTCATGGACAGTCTGAGGTGCAACCTGGTGGCATCAGATGGACCGAAACATGATATCCCAGAGGTGTTCTATTGGATTTGTGTCAGGTGAGCATGGAGGCCATTCATTGGTATCAATTCCTTCATTCTTCAGGAACTGCCTGCATACTCTGGCCACATGAGGCCGGGCATTGTCGTGCATTAGGAGGAATCCAGGACCCACTGCATGAGTGTAGGGTCTGACAATAGGTCCAAGCATTTAATCTCAATACCTAATGGTCAGGGTGGCATTGTCTAGCCTGTAGACGTATGCTCATCCCTCCTTGGATATGCCTCCCCGGACCATTACTGGCCCACCACCAAAATGGTCATGCTGAACGATGTTACAGGCAGGATAATGTTCTCCACACAATTTCACGCCTGTCACATGAACTCATGGTTAATCTGCTCTCATCTGTGAAAAGCACAGGGCACCAACGGCAGACATGACAATTCTGGTGTTCAATAGTAATTGCCAATAGAGCAATATGGTCCCGGGCTATGAGCACAGGGCCCACTAGAGGACATTGGGCCCTCAGGTCACCCTCATGAAGTCTGTTTCTGATTGTTTGGTCAGAGACATTCACACCAGTGGCCTGCTGATGGTCATTTTGTAGGGCTCTGGAGGTGCTCATCCTGTTCTTCCTTGCACAATGGAGAAGATAACGGTGCTGCTGATGGGTTAAGGACCTTCTACGGCCCTGTCTAGTTCTCCTAGAGTCACTGCCTGTCTCCTGGAATCTCCTCCATGCTCTTGAGACTGTGCTGGGACACACTGCAATCCTTTTGACAATGGCACATATTGATGTGCCATCCTGGAGGAGCTGGACTGCCTGTGCAACCTCTGTAGGGTCCAAGTATCACCTCATGCTACCAGTAGTGACACTCACCCTAGCCAAATGCAAAACTAGTGAAAAATAGAAAAGATGAGTAGGGGAAAAAAATGTCAATGGCCTCCACCTATAAAACTATTCGTTTTGGGGGTTGTCTCATTGTTGCCCATCTAGTGCACCTGTTAGTAATTTCATTAACACCAAAGCAGCAGAAACTGATTAACAACCCCCTCTGCTACTTAACTGACCAGATCAATATCCCAGGAGTTTAATTTACTTGATGCTATACTCTGATTAAAAAGTGTTCCTTTAATTTTTTGATCAGTGTATATTATACCTATAAGCAGGGGTGAGCAGGAAAGGAGGGTGGGAGGTTGAGTTCAGGCAGTTGTATTTTTTCTTAAATAACGTTATGCTTACCTGCTCTGTGCAATGGTATTGCAGAGTGGCCCCAAACCTCCTCTTCTGGGGTCCCTCACCAGTGCTCTTAGCACCTCTTTGTGTGCCACCATAGGAATACACTTCCTACGATGGCACATGTGTGGGTTCCTTCCCAAGCCAGGCTCTGTGCAGCCATTGACATGCACAGTGCAGCTCGACCTGGCCGCACAGGGTTTGGTTGACAGCAGCAGGAGCCATTGTCTCTGGCCTGTGAAGGCAGGGAGAGCAGCTACAGACGGGCACAATGCTGGATCATATGAGGACTCAGGTAAATATTTTAAGATCCCAACCACAGCACCACCTGCCTGGAGTTTGCATGTTCTCCCTGTGCGTGCGTGGGTTTCCTCCGGTTTCCTCGCACACTCCAAAGACATGCTGGTAGGTGAATTGGATCCTGTCTAAATTGGCCCTAGTATGTATGAATGTGAGTTATGGACCTTAGATTGTACACCCCTTGAGGGTTAGGGACTGATGTGAATGTACAATATATATGTAAAGCACTGCATAAATTGACGGTGCTATATAAGTACCTGAAATAAATAAAGATGGAGGCGATACAAATACTGGGACTTTTTTTAACTTAATGCAGGGAATGCATTAAAACGGAGCTCCACCCAAAAGGGGAATTTCCGCTTTAAGGACTGCTCCCCATTAAGGATTGGCACCTTTGGAGGGTGGGGGGAGCGGGTACGCAAATTTCACAGGTACCCGCTCCCACATCCCTTCCGATTGCATAGGCCAGGGGTAGGCAACCTGCTGCTCTCTAGTTGTTGTGGAACTACATTTCCCATGAGGCATTGCAACATTACAAAACTGACAGTTACAGCTATGACTTGCAGAGACATGATGGAACTTGTAGTCCTGCAACAGTTGGAGAGCCGCAGGTTGCCTACCCCTGGCCTAGGCATCAGAAATGGAGCATGTCCTCCCTTCCTGTAGTCTTTTGGGACACATGACAGGTCCCAGAAGACTACAGGACCATTCAGGAAGCGTAGTGCTACTCGCGCATGCACGGTGGGTATTCGGCTGTGAAGCCACAAGCTCTCACAGCCGGGTGCCCACACTGAAGATGCCAGCCTCCAGGAATACCTCCTGGTAGGTATTTATTCCCACTTGCGGTCAGATTGCCTACATAATTTCACCAGAAGAGGTCGAGGGCCACAGGTTGTAGTTGCTGACTTTTAATTTAACCCCCCCAGTCAAGCCCGATCTTGAAATCATGCAACTTACAGTGAAGTCGCACAATTTCAAAGTTGGGTGAGATGCTGATTTCAGGTGCGATTTGCAAGACATCTGACACAGATTTCTATGCAAATTGCACCAAAAGTAGTGCATGTACTACTTTAGATATTGGTGCGGCTCCAAGTCGGAACTGCACCGATATGACAAGTGGTAACCCCGAGCTACACTCGGGAATACCTTGCAGCGCTGCTCTGGGATATCTTCTTCACTTACCTTGTCCTTCACTTCTGCGATGTCCTCTGGCTGATGCTGGCATCTGTCTTCCGTTACGTGCGACGTCAGGACGTACAGGGAAGGAACGGCGGGAAATTTTAAAATGTGAAAAAGTGACATTCACTAAAATCACATAGTATAACATTGCTGTATCAAACCATTTCACATACACTTTGTCCCTACTGCTTTGTCCTGTGCCCTGCCTGCATTTTTACTGTTCTTTCTGCCTGGAAACTGAGAAACGTCCCTTTAGGTCAAAAGCGGTTTTAGACCGGCTAGAGAACAGTGATAGTAAATCAGAACCACTTGCAGAATTGAGTGATAATGATACATGGGGAAATTCGTCATTAGACACTGAAAACGATTCTGCGACTTTGCTCAGTGATGTGCGAACTTGGCGCTCTATTTCAAATTTCAGTGTTTTTGGTTTGATTATATTATTGAATTAAATTTATTATTATATTATTATTTTTTATGATTATTTATTAAATTATAATTTTTGATTTCGTGTTTCAAATTTTATCATCCCTGGGATGTTTACTACACTCTTGTTCGGACAGATTTCAGTGAGTTATTCCTAAAAATTACAGGCCTACAATAAAAAAAATACATATTTCCATGCAAAAAAATGTACCGCTTTGAGCACAGAAATATGGACATAATCAGACCGCTAGAGAGGCTACTGCTGCATTTGTTTAGAATGGAAATTGGTCTCATCTTCTGTAAATGTCTCTGAACATTGTGGATTGGTGCATTTGCTGAGGGAGACCCCGATTTGTAACAATGACCCCCATGGGTGGGCACAGGTCACATGGGTATTGGTCACACAGGCACAACACTGGGCTCCCTCTAGCTTTCATTTCTAGGCCCATTCACACCCCGATGCGCACGAAGTACATGACACTGATAAGAATGTCTCAGTCAGCCATCTTCCTCAGATAAACTGAACTACTAATGGACGCCGAGAGCTCTCCAGCGGGCTGACCATTGTTGCCGAGCAACCTCCTGAAATAGGAGCGCAGGGACGGCTCAGTCAGCCCCCAGCAGCACACGCCTAGCACCACTATCACATGACACCCCAAATTACTGTTGACGCGACCGTCCCAAAATGGTGTCCTCTTGACGACAAGCCCCGCCGCCTAACCGCCCACCCAACGTCACTTCCACGAAGGCGGCGTCTTGGTGCATCACGTGATCCCAACTGCCTCCTGCTTCGTGTTACCTAACAAAACAATAATTATAATGAGAATTCGCAGCATCGTGCGGCAGGCTCCAGGCGAAGGTCCGTGTCTGAGGTGGAAGAGGCAGGAAAGGAGCTGGCCGGGCGGGGAGAGCTGCGCAGCGGCCGTTGAGTGGGGGCGGGTGGAGAGGCCTCGGCCTGAGCGGGTCACGTGGTGCTGCGCTGTGGTGTTTCCCCGGTAAAGATGGCGGCTGTGAGGTAGAAAGCGGCGGCTACGGAGCAAGAGCAACGGTTCTGAGGCGACAAGGCGCCCTAGTGACCAGTATTCCGGGACCAGCACTGTAAGTATGTACAGAGGGCGGGGGAATGTGAGTGAGCCGGGACTCTTCATACTGGGCTCGCCGAGGCCCCGCCAGGCCTGATGCTAGTGACTTATTCCTGGCTGCTCTGACGTGTGTGAGGAGAGGCGGCTACAGTACGGTGTGTGCGGGACTTGGCCTGGGATGACTGGTCTGTTCCTCCTTCACCTGTGTCACTGTCCGGCCCTACCTGCCATTTACCCACCTTTGCCCCATCCCAGGTTCACCTCAGCGGCCCGAGCTCCCCTCACTGTCCCGGCTTCTCTCCACTACTTCCCGTCTGTAATACTCTGTCCGGACCAAGCTGACCAAGGCCCCATTACGTCCCCCTGTCCAGAGATAGGCGACAGTTACATGTGGCCGGGCTGAACCAAGTGAACCGCAACCCCCTCCCCCTTTGTGTGATCCCGAAGCTGGCCGGAGTCCAGGCGCCACTCCAGGCTGTACTCTGCCCTCCATCACCCCCCACACATGATGCCCCGGGCTCGCAGGACTCGCCATTAGTCATCTCAGCCCAACCCGGAAGTTTATGTTGTGAACACGTGGTAGTAGGAAGGCTGGGGAGGTCCGGGCTCATGTCCCACTGCTGACCTTTACAGTGCAGGTGTGAGGATGGCTTCCCTTCTCTTCCTCCTCTCCAGCAGGACGAAGGCGGCTCCCAGACCTTCCTCTGCTGGTGGTCACTTGCAGGATTTTTAGCAGAAACACGTGTTTTGTGCCATGCTGACAAAGGAGGAGCAGATCGCCTATTATCAAATCCTGACCTACATAGAGAAGTAGTCACAGGCAGCAGCAGGCACCTTATCATACAGGATTTATATATCAGCAACCTTTGAGCAGCACTTTACAGTATGTGGTGGGACATTAAAATAGTTTGATACAAAGGAATAGGAGGGCCCTGCTCATGGAGGTTATGTACAATAGGGGTGTCCAGCCTGTGGCCCAACACAGTAGAGGAGGGCCCTGATCATGGATGTTATGTACAACAGGGGTGTCCAGCCTGTGGCCCAACACAGTAGAGGAGGGCCCTGATCATGGATGTTATGTATAACAGGGGTGTCCAGCCTGTGGCCCAACACAGTAGAGGAGGGCCCTGATCATGGAGGTTATGTACAACAGGGGTGTCCAGCCTGTGGCCCAACACAGTAGAGGAGGGCCCTGATCATGGATGTTATGTACAACAGGGGTGTCCAACACCGTATAGGAGGGCTCTGCTCATGCAGGTTATGTACAACAGGAGTGACCAGCCTGTGGGCCAACACAGCATAGGAGGGCCCTGCTCATGGAGGTTATGTACAACAGGGGTGTCCAACACAGCATAGGAGGGCCCTGCTCATGGAGGTTATGTACAACAGGGGTGTCCAAACTGCGGCCAAACACAGAATAGGAGGGCCCTTCTCATGGAGGTTATGTATAACGGGTGTCCAGCCTGCGGCCCAACACAATATAGGAGGGCCCTGCTCATGGAGGTTATGTACAACAGGGGTGTCCAAACTGCGGCCAAACACAGAATAGGAGGGCCCTGCTCATGGAGGTTATGTACAAAAGGGGTGGCCAACCTGCGGCTCTGCACAGAATAGGAGGGTCCTGCTCATGGAGGTTATGTATAACGGGTGTCCAGCCTGCGGCCCAACACAATATAGGAGGGCCCTGCTCATGGAGGTTATGTACAACAGGGGTGTCCAACCTGCGGCTCTGCACAGAATAGGAGGGCCCTGCTCATGGAGGTTATGTATAACAGGTGTCCAGCCTGCGGCCCAACACAATATAGGAGGGCCCTGCTCATGGAGGTTATGTACAACGGGGGTGGCCAACCTGCGGCTCTGCACAGTATAGAAGGGCCCTGCTCATGGAGGTTATGTATAACGGGTGTTCAGCCTGTGGCCCAACACATTATAGGAGGGCCCTGCTCATAGAGGTTATACACAACAGGGGTGTCCAACCTGTGGCCCAACACAAAATTGCAAACGTAGGCCTCATGCGCACTGCTGTTCCTAAACGTGTTTTTTTTTTTTTTTTTTCCCCAAAGCCCCAGAACTCAAATCAATAAATAAGGCCTCATTCACACTGAATATTTGTGCAGCTGCTTCTAGGGGCGTCAGGCTTTTTTTTTTTTTTCTGCCTTTAAACTCCCATGCATGTTAGCCTATATACCCATGCACACATAGGCTTTTAGCAGTGTTTTGAGGCAGTAAAAAAAACCTGCCAGTGTGTCCAGGAGCAGCAGCGTTTTGGCAGAAAAAACGCTTGATGCTGATGAACGCTAGGCATGTTTATCACTTGAGGGTTTATTCATTTTATTAGAATAAATGATTGTTCTGGCCAATTAAATGAATTAATGTCCATGCTCTTGAAGCCTGTAAACATGTGCTTTAGACAAAGTGTTAGGCTTTTTTTTTCTGCAAAATGCTGCCGGGAAGAAAGACTTCTAGGAGAGTTTGCTAAATGTCCAGTGAGCATGAGGACTAAAATGCGCACTTTTATCAGCGTTTAGCAGCAGCAGAGCTTAGGGACAGTCAAACGTTTGCAGAAGAATCGACGTTCAGGAGAGAAAACGCCAAATGCAAGCTAACAGTGTTTAGTGCTTGGACGTTTATTCATTTCAGTGGCAAGTACTCTGGCCAAAGAAATGTATAAATGTCCTAATGATAAATGCGGTAGCGCATTTACACCTGTTTTTGCCGCACTTAGCATTTTCTGTTGCTAGGAAAATAAACATTTCAGTGAATAAGGCCTTAAATATAAATGTTCTTTTCTTGTTCCATTTTTTTTTTTTTTAATAAAAAATGCATTTACATTTAGTGAGCACATGCAGTCGAAGAAAAATTGATAGTGTCTCTATACTTTTTAAAAGTTTTATCTCCTAAGAAAAATCTCCCAACTCTTCACGATCGTGCCATATTCATTTCAAGTTTCTTGGCAGCACCTATATTTGTGAGCAACTGTTTTCAAAGTTGAAGCACACGAAGGGCAAAATTAGAATCAAAATATCTGAAGAGCACCTTGGGAATTGCTAATACATCCAGTGAGCCAGATAATGATGCGTTAGTTTATCAAAAACTGTGTCAAATATTGCACTGGTTTTATAATGTCCTCTTTTATAATAAAACGTCATATTTTGTTTTTTAATTACTCAGCAAGGTACGTTATCTGTTTCAGTGATTGTCACTTTTGATTTGCCTGACCTTTCCTGCTTATCCACTATCCTTATTGTTAGTATATTTTATGTGTTGCCCAAGACAATTCTTCTTCAAATGTGGCTTGGGAAAGCCAAAAGGTTGGACACCCCTGAGAATATTTGAATTGTTGAAGCTATTTCTTTAGTATATTTGACTAAACTGTAGTCGTCTAGTATGCTAAAAACATACGTTAAATTGTAGAACTATGTAACAGGTATGCATTTGGGCTGCATTCACACATGAGGATAGTGTATTTCAGGCAACTTGCCAGTGTGGGTTTTTTTTTTTAGTTTTGTCACATGTGTACGTGTGTTTTGTTGTTGTTTTTTTTTTTTTTTTTTTTTCTTATTTTTGCATGTTCTACATATGTTTTGGTAAGCTTCAGACAGGAGGTTGAAGTCTAGTTTGGCAGAGAAACATGCATATAAATGATTGTGTCGCACGTATTGAGGCACAGTTATTGAATTCTATGTGGCTAGATATACACAAAAAGCTCCTGTTCTTCCCACAACAGGTGACACGCTACACGCAATAGAGCATAATGATGTGAGCAGGAGCAATTTAATTGATTTTAATGGGACACTCAGGTGTGAATGGAGCCTTAATCATATACATGTGTTTATACATTTCAAGTAAGAATGTTTGTCAGTTTTTCAAAACTCTTTACCCTAGGTTCACATCTGTGCGGGTGGTGCCGCTGTGGATCCGCACGAAAATCTGTGCACCTGCAGACAGAAATGCGGACCCGCGGGCAGGTACCATTAGTTCTAATGGCACGCTGCCCGCAATGGAAAACGCAACTGTACTGGGAACCTCGGTTCCCGTGCGGGCTGCGTTTTACAAACAAGTGCAGGGTCTTCTTCCCTGCATGGCACGGGAGTCCATTCAAATGAATGGGCTCTCGTGCCCGTGCAAAACACGGCCGCATATATGTGAACCGGGGGTTAGTGTTTATTAGGTCATTTTTATATCTTATAGTGCACTCTCTGTCGGAAATCTGTTTTTAGCATACAATTTTGTCTGTGACCTTTCAGTCATTACAGTTGGCCAGTGTTTTAGTTTTATGTAAGATGGTTTAATAATTGGGAGTGCTTGTCCTCTGTTTTGCCTTAGGGTTGACTCTAAAAAGGGGGCTTCCCTCCTTTCCTGGTCTCCATTGAAATTCTCTAGTCACTCATGTCTGTCGAAATCCAGTGTTGTTGGTATTATACGTGACTTTAACACTTTATTTTTAAGATGATGGATCCAAATCAGGATTTGTTGCTTGCTGCTCTGAGCGAGTGTGGCATCAGCCCTAATGACCTTTTTGATGGCGATTCCTTGGACATAGGTCTACTTGCTCCAAGCCAAGCTCCCATCACCCAGCAAGTAAGTTTAGAAACTGTGCATGACTTTTGTTGCTACCTTGTAGCTGTATAGGGCTTTTGTAACATTTCTCATTTCCAAATGTGAATTAAAAAAAAAAAAAAGTTGCAGTCCATAGTTCCATTTGGACATATTGTATACTGTTGTACCTATTCTGTGACCTTTAACTCTGTAATGAGGCAGCCATTGCTGACCTCCTCATTAGTTTCAGTCATTAAGCCCTGGTTCACACTGTATGCGACTTGGCATGCGGTTTGCATGCCCTGTGACTTGCAAATTACATGCCAAGTTGCACCATATTGTCCGCAATTGGAGCAGTCATATCTGTGTGGTTCCAACCTAGTCGGAGCTGCACAGATTTCAAAAGTATTACATGCACTGCTTTTGGTGTGATTTGCATAGACATCTGTATCAGATATCTTGCAAATCGCACCTGAAATCGTCCGGTCCCCCGACTTTGAAATCGTGCGACTTCACTGTAAGATGCACAATTTCAAAGTCTAGCGTGCTGTGAACGGAGGGCAAGACTGCTTTCACACTGATCTGTTTTTTTTTTTTTTTTTTTTCCCTCAAGTTTTTTGTGTTTAAAAAAAAAAATCTGAAGCAGAACGCCCTGACCAATGACTCCTATAAAATTCCTTTACACTGGTCAGCTGCTGGTCCAT
This sequence comes from Staurois parvus, assembly GCF_062004578.1. Taxonomy (NCBI): domain Eukaryota; kingdom Metazoa; phylum Chordata; class Amphibia; order Anura; family Ranidae; genus Staurois; species Staurois parvus. Next base: position 1,739,887 of record NW_028319214.1, on the reverse strand, counting down.
TGCGTTTTTCAAAGTCCTGCTTATTGCATTTTTGGTACAATGCATGCAAAGCGCATCAAAAATGTGGCAAAAGGCACCCACAGTTTTGTGTTTATGCATTTTCGAGTAACATGTCCTTTTTTTCACAGGTGCAAAAATGCATATGCTTTCTTACTGCGTTTTTGAAAGGCTCAGTATGAAAATAGCCTAACCTGAAACAAGCATGCAACCCAGCAGTGTTTGGAATCTTTTAACTTTTACGTCTCGTGCACTTAGTATCATAAGGCCATATAAAGTAGCTTTTGTAGGTGTATTTCTGGAACGAGGCTACACATCTGTTGTATACAGCCTACCATAGTACTGAATGTCTATATACGGCTATGTATGGGTTTACAACGCTACTTGTATAAAGCCATATGCCCCTGAATGCAGACTACAGGGCTATATGCGTGAGCGCGTTTCTACAAGTCGTGGCTCAAACCTGTGTACCTTCATTACTATGGTCGGCTGTACTCCGGGTGTGGAAATGCATCTGAAGTTCACGTTCTACAATCTCATACCCCTATGTGCAAATGAGGTCTTGCAGGTCACTAGTCAGTTTTCTTTATTTATGCAACACCTTAAACTCAGAAATATACTGTACTTTTAAATTGGATAAGCATGTTTATAACATTTAGTTATGGCACACTTTAGACATGTTTACTGTAGAATTACAATAAATGCTTTAAGCAAATTATGGCATTGGATCCTGTTTTGACATTCGATAAGAAATTAGTTTTGCAATCATTTTTATTTGTTTTTAAATGTTCTTTACTATTGTGTAGTTTTCATTTTTAGTATGTCGTATTTTTGTGAAATACTGATGTATTGTGGAGACAAAAATAACAATATTTGAAGTACGCTGAAAGCTTGAAAAGACTAAAGTACATTACTACCTTTTAAGGACTAGGCCGTCGAGATTTTGTAATAGTCTTCGAAGCTTTAGCCTAACCTTTGCAGTTCTGCATGCAGTTTGCTGTACTTGCAGTTCATGCAAGAAAAAAGGTAAATTTAACCTTTTGTAAAATACATGCTCAGATTATGATGCCGTGGAACCATGTGATTCCTGCATGTGTTTTTTAGTGTATGGGGGTGTCATTGATCAATACTGGCACCGCCGTACATTTTCTGCATGCATTTTTATAATTCTTTATGTGGGTGTGGGAATTTCCTTTTGCATGTTTTGTTTGTTTACACATTTCCTAAAATCCCCCGTTTAGGGATTTTAAAATGACCTAGAATTTTGTGTTGCTGTTTTTAAAACTGGAACTAATTTATTATAGTGCATTTTCTGAATATCTGACCCTTAAAATTGATTTCCATCTTTCATCACTCCCTCTCTAGAGCAATTTGTTTGAATTTTTTGCACACATTGAAATCTGCATTTTGGCTATAAAATTACCTAAAACCCTCATAACATTATGTATTTTTTTTTTTTTCTGAAAACAGAGGTAGAGTAGAGAGCTGGTAGGAAATTTGCTCTTCACTATCGAATCTATATTTTAACCACTTAAAGACCAGGCCTTTTTTGGCACTTTGTTTACATGTAACAATCAGTATTTTTTAGTGGTGCACCGAAATGAAAATTCTGGTGCCGCAAAATGATACACAAAATTCAGAATGTATGTGGCTGAAAAACGAACTGAAATGTCTGCGTATGTGGGGTGGGGAGGCTCCAAATTTATTTTTATTTTTCTACTTGTATATTTTTATTTTTTTTTAACTTATGATTTTATTGCTATCACATAGGGGGCCAATAGTCTCCTCCTATGTGATAGCATATGAGTAACAGGTTCTCTTTTTAGGGGGGAGGGGATGGGGGGGAGGCAGTGTGTGCAAGGAGGGGGCAGGAGAGGAGCAGTGTATACAGTGAGGGAGCAGTGTATACAGAGATGCTTCCTCACTGGCTATCACTATATGTTAGTGCTGCTTTTTAAATGCAGTTTCTGGCTTTTTTTTTTTTTTTTTCTTCACTATAGCTCCTGGGAAAGTGACAGCTAATTCTGTGAGCTAAAGGAAGCTTTTTTTTTTTTTTTCTTTTATCTCGGGAAAGAAACTTAAAGGGATCTTTGTGTCTTTTAGCTCGGAGAAAGTGAAAGCTAATGATGTGAACTATAGTGAAGAGAAAAAAAAGCCAGTAATTACATTTAAAAACTGTCACTGACATAGTGACAGCAAGTCACTGTATACACTGCTCCTCTCCTGCCTTTTTTTTTTTTTGTAAAATATAAAAGATGTTACGCCAAGTAAAGAGAAACATGTCACGCTTTGAAATTGCGCACACCCGTGCAAAGGTGAAATTTTATTATCCATAGACGATATTTTAAAAGCCTTTACAGTTTACCACTTTAGATTTACAGAGGAGGTCAGTTGCTAGAATTACTGCCCATGATCTCTCTTTGCGGTGATACCTCAAATGTGTGGGATGTTCGCTGTGTGCATGCCTTTGCACACAAGGATGGGGGCATTTTCTTTTTTTTTTTTTTTTTTTTTCTTTCTTCACACTGTCACTTTAGGAAAAAAAATTACATTTTTATTTTTATTGCTGTCACAAAAGAATGTAAACATCCCTTGTGACTGCAATAGGCCTGTGACAGCAATCTGACCCCACATCCCTCCTCTGCCCTTAAAAGTATTTAATGACACCGAGAATGGTGAGATTGATTGCTTTCATTTGTGTCCCTGCACCCATAGGCTTTTGAAGGAGTTGAGAGGCAAAAAAAACTCCACTGCCAGTGCACCCAGGAGCAGTGGTGCTTTTAGCAGATGAAAACATTTGATGCCTGTAAATGTGCTTAAGTGCTAGGCATGTTTAGTGCTTCAGTGTTAGTGTTCCTAAACCCACAACAGTAAAATGCAGTAAAGCATGCTTGTTATACTCACTGGGGAACCTTGGAAATTTTTGAAAAAGCTACTTTCCAGGAAAATCTACTTGTCCAGATAAAAAAATTTACATTTTTTTTTAAACCAAACTGTATTTAAATCGGAGGTGATATTGGGAATGTATGGGTCGTTTAAAAACAAAAGGGGCTTTTTGGTGACTTAAACAGTGCAATGTTAAAAATATTAAATGTTTATCTCCTCCCCTCTCTGCCTCTCTCCAGCACCGCACCCGAGGGCTAGCAGGGATGGAGGAGACCTTGCAGTGTAATGAGCACCGATTGGCTGCTCCTCAGGAAAGGGTGGGTCGGGGCTTATCCTTTATCTCTTTTGCTGCCAGAGCTGTTTTTACATTTTTTGCACAAGTTTAAAAAATCATTTTAGGCCTGAAGATTACACATAACCCCCAAACATGGTATATTTTCTGAAAGCAGAGACTTTAGAGAGTAAAATAGTGATAGTTCCAATTTTTCATGTTGGTTGATATTACCGAAAAATTTCAGTAAAAAATACAAGCAAGTTAATTTTAGGGCACAAAAAAGCAATAAATTACCCTATTTTTTGTAAAGTATAAAAGATTAGGTTGCAGCGAGTAAATGGATATCTAACTTGTCAAACCTTAAATTGGTGCGCACTTGTGAAAGGCAACGAACGTGAGTACCTATATTTTCTGTAGGTCAGCGCTTTTTTTTTTTTTTTTTTAAAGCCCCTTATAGGTCATCAGTTTAGTGTTACGAAGGAGGTCTGGTGCTAGAATTATTGCTCTCATTCTAGCGTGTGCGGCGATATGTAACATGTATCACAATCGACGTTTTCATGCGTAGGCGCCCCAGCGTGTGCTTTTACGTTTGTACTTGTGTATATGTGGGGGTGGGGGGGTTGGTATGTGCTTTGGTGTAACTTTCATTTTTTTTTACAATTAAAAAAAAAACTTTTTTTTTTACTTTTTTTTTTTCCATCACATAGGGGACAAAGTGATGATTTTTTTGTGACAGGTTCTCTTTATTGAGGCATCCAGGGTCTAAAAGATCCTGCATTTCTCCCCTGTGCTCTATTGAATGCAATGCGGTACACAGAGGCTGGCACTGTGTGGAAGCAATCGGAATGCTTCCACCTGACAGATGAGCACGCTGCATGCCCGCAGCAGGACTAAAGGTAGAAAAAATAAGTACCTGCCTGATGCCAAAACTACATGTCCCAGGTGTCGGGCAATAGGAATTGAACATCCCTGCTAAGGGGTTAATCCTCTACATTGTCTAAAAATGCTGTTTGATCCTGTCTTCTGATTCCCCCCCTTCTTCTAGTGTCCCCCTCTTCTGATAAAATATGTTGTGTGGAGACACTCTGCACATGCTTAGTTTTGTTTGTATTGCTAGTTTTTTTTTTTTTTTTTTTTTAGAGCAAAATGAAAACTTCCCCTACAAGCTTTAATATGTGCTTGGCTGGACACTAAGTCACAAGACTGCTCTAACTGCTGATGAGAAAAGCTATTTAGCAGTTTATATTTACTAAAATAATTGCACGTCAATGTTCTGTGTAGTTTGAGAGACCAGATATAGTGAAAGCAGGGTCATGGGTTTAGTAACACTTTAATTCATGGCTAGAATAAATTAATATTCCACCCAATCAAATTAACAGCCGGCCACTTGTCACGTCTAAATGTGTTATACACTCCTACAAGCGGCAAGCTTTTTTTTTTTTTTTTCTGCCAAAATGCTGCTGCCATGAGGAATGACTTTCTAGGAGAGTTGGTGAAACGTCCTGTGTGCACGAAGGCTAATGGTGAATTCCTATCCCACCTCTTGTATTTTTGGGACAGAAAGTATAGGGAAATGTCTCCAGTAGGACACAACAAAAAGGGCAATTGGAACAAATGTTAAGCTAGAGTGTAAATTTTTCTATTTACAGTGCTAAAAGTCAGGTGACTATTACACTTGCAAATGTCTACCAGCTTGACCATAAAATGTTAATTTTATGTTTATAAACCTAAGCAAATTCTGTATTTTTATCCTATATATATATATTTTTTTTTTAAATTTCATTTTCCACCAGTCTGTGCCAATTGGTGCTTTAAGTGGAAACAAAGAGAGTGAAGCATCAGTTTCTGTAAAACAAGAAGCACTGTCTGTAACAACCCCAGCATTGCTGAATGTCCGGGTAAGGCTTCTTTCTAATTTTCTGCTTAACCTTGTCATAAAACCAAATACTATTTTTTTTTTTTTTTTTAATGTTATTTAAGTGGAGAATGGTTAAAGCCGTCCCTCTGCAGCCCCATTGAAACTTTTCACTTTTGCACTATTGTTGCAGTTGGCATTGTGCAAAATAGTGCATGCAAACTGTAAATGGAAAGATATATAATTGTAGGTAGAATATTGTTTTATTGATCATGGAAGTGTACAGCAGTTCATTTAGGTGCCCCTCTGCATTAGATGGCAGTCCCTTGATGAACTGTTTTAAACCAGATTAGGTAACAGTCTTGCGTCAATGGAACCTTATGCTCTGCAGAACACTTACATTTAAAAAAAAAAAAATGCCTTTAACCCCTTCACGCCGGCCGAACGCAAATGTGTGGCCTCCCGGCGTCTGGGCCTAGATGACGAGCGGCCGTACATTTGCATTGTATTATAAAAAGAACATATCAGCTGAGAGCGCACGCTCCCAGCAGACATGTCCGGTACTCACGGAAAGGTCCCAGTTTCCTCTTTCGATCGGGACCATTGCCGATCATGTGATGGCGTGTCACAGCAGTCACATGACCCTAAACCCCTCCCCTGCCTCCTGGCTTCTGAAACCCTTAAAGGGCTGGGAGGCTCCGGCGCCAAGGGGTTAATATCACTTCGTTACCTGCTCTGTGCAGTGATTTTGCACAGGGCAGCCCCGAGCTTCCTCTTCCGGGTTCCCTGCCGGTGCTTCTGGTCCCTTCCTCCTCCCGTATGCCCCCAGAGCAAGCCGCTTGCTGTGGGGGCACCTTTCACACACAGAGGTACGTCTCTGCTTCTCCCCCTCTTTCTCATCATTGGCTCACTGGCTGTGATTGACAGCTGCCGCTGCTGTCTCAGGCAATGAGGAGAGTGAGTCTTTGGGGGGGTGCGCAGCTGTTATGCACATTTCTGAATTGTGACAGGGCTCAGGTAAGTATTGGGGCTACTGCACACAGGTTTTTTACCTTCATGCATAGAATGCATGAAGGTAAACATAAGCCTTTACAACCACTTTCACTTATTTCTTAAACCTATATGTCCTGTTTACACCTGTGTGCGTGGAAGGCGTATCCTGTGCCCATGGTGTGCCCTAATGAGTTTCCATGCACCAAGAAATATACCCAACTGATTTTGGCCAACACACCCAACATAGTGCACTTATATTCACATGTATGTGTTATGGTACATTAAATGGTCAGGTGTGGTGTTTACTGTGCTAATGTGTATTGGACACCCATTAGAAATGAATTGGAATTCCTGCCATGTGCAGCCTGTTCTACCAGTGCAATTGTGCACAAATGGGTGTGCATTTATCCAAACGTAAATGGTCACCTGATGTGACATACATGCTTAAAGAAGTGCTGGGAGAAGTCAAATCATTTGCATGTTTGACCAATCTTTGTGGTGGCCTTTACATTGAATGGTGCAGTAGTTTGAGGGGTTATTTTGTTGGCAAGATTGAGGGAAACCAGTCTGTTAACCATATTTGTGAGTCCCCATTGCCTTATAAGTGTTGGATTGATGCATTTGAAAGCACTGTAATCAACCTTTTAGCCACGTCACCTGTAGGTGGTACAGTGTTTTTGATAAACATTTTAATTTCTTATGTTCTCGTTTATAACTTGGAAGCCTGGAAACAGGCTTGGCTATATGGTAAAATAGTACACAGATTAATTGTGTAGAGCTGTAACCTATTGCAACCAATCAGATTTTGGTGTGCAGACAACAAATCCAAGAAATATGAATTCTGTTTGAGAACTGTTATCACTGCAATGTATGCATTGCTGGTTGAATAAGTCATTGTCCATAATATTTTACTGTAATACCCTGATTTATTTCTATTACCCTTCCATTGCTTCCCTGACCTACTTTCATACGCATTTCCACATGCTTTTTGCAAAAGTGTATTGCAACAGGTTACACTAAAGCTCATGAGTGTCTGTTTACTGATAGGGAAAGGTCATTGTACTTTAGTGTGCATGAAATACCAATTTGCCTTTCCCTCCCTTTTGTGGTAGTGTACAAATATCTGAGAACATGAACAATTAAGGTAATTTTAATTTTCAGGTTGGCTTGAAACTTTAGAAACTTTAAAGACAATTCTTTAAAAAATGTTGACTATTGTTTTTTCAGCCTCCATCAACAACAACATTTGTTCTGAATCAAATTAACCAGTTGCCAACACTTGGCAACACAATAGTGATGGCAAAGACACCACCTGTTACTACCACACGACAGACTATTACAGTAACAAAAATCCTTCAAACAAGTGCTACAACAAGGCCATCCACAGCTGCCCCCGTAGTGCAGGCCACTGTGACTTCTGCACCAACAAAAGAACAAATTCAGCTGAAGGATCTACTAAAAAATAGCAGTCTAAATAAATTAATGAAACTGAAACCACCTGCAAACATTGCACAGCCAGTTGCAACAGCAGCAAGTAAGTATCACCTACTTTTACTTCTAATATTTTAAGTTCTATTTTTATTTTGTTAATAACTTATGATCCTAACCTCCCCCATGGGCAAACTAATAATCTTTGCAATAAGGTTTGTATTATCTTGGTATTCTTGAATTGTTCCCTTCGTCTGCAGCTGGCCACACAGGATGCAGCAGTCCTGGTGTCTCCCCAATCACACTGGAGGTCCCGATAACTGTGGTGGGCAAGGTGGGCCCCCTTCCGCACCTTGTAAAAGTGATTGAGTGGCTTAGAACTGCTCGGACCACTTCTACGGGAAAACCTATCTCCCCCTGCAAATTTTGATACCAGAATTTTGGTGTAATTGCATGATCCTGATATAACCACTTCCACTTGACGTATAGGTATGTCCTAAAGGCATGAGGTTTTCAAGATATAACAATTTTTTTTAATTTAGATAGTAGAGGGATAATAACATCTGTCAGGTTTCTATTGTTGTCTGTTTCCTTGTTTGGGAGATTCACCCTCTGTATTTGTCCTGTTTGTCACCGAGAATGAAACTAAGAGAAAATCCCAAATTTTAAATTACCAGAACAGCAATAGAGGGGAAATCCTGTGGGAACACTAGTTCTGGTGACATCGAGGAGTTTCTTCTCTCTTCCTGCAATGCATCTTGTATGAATGGGTGATGGAGCATTTGAATTTATGGATTCCAGTCCATTCACAGAAAACTGCATTGTGAGAGTGTTGTAATTCATGTTCTGTGAAGAGGGTGGAAGGGGATGGGTGTGCAGTCCAACTTTTCTTGGTACCATAGGCTGCACTTAACCCTCACAGTGCTGGAAGACAGGCGTTCAGGAGAGTATCTGGTGGCTGAGAGGAGGCACTTCAGGGGCATAATGTGTCTGGTGCTGTATCAAAAGAAAAAAAAAAATTCAGTTGCTGTAAATAAAATTGAGGGAATAAAGACCAAACTCCCAGTGCTGTAAATAAAACACAGTGCAAGAATCCCTTATAAACAAAGCACCCAGTGCAACAGTCTACAAATAATCTTACCAACACTTCAGGCTAAATTCATAAAATGGATTTTATAAGGGCGTTTAGACCAGACTTCCAGTGCTGTAAATGAAGCATGCAGTGCAAAAGATGACTATACACAGCACAAGAGTCCACAAATATTCTTCTGTGCAATAATCACTGTTCTATGTATCCCAGCTGCGTGCCGAAATTCTTGATTCATCCATGCACCATTAGTGACTAAATATCCACACCATGCAGTGATGTGTTCACCGATTTTGTATATTCACTGCTCACCTTCTTATTAGACCTATACAGGTCTAATTTTGCTTTATACTGTCCCAGCAGGTCACTTCAATACCCGGTACTTTCTGCAGGCTTTCCTCCATGTCCGTCAAACACCATCAATATGTAAATAAACAATCTTCCATGGTGTAATACTGTTTCTTAAAACCTTTAATAAAGGAAATCAAATGCTGAACTATAGTTTTACACATCTGCGTGACAGCACTATGTTGTAAATCCGAGCAGTATCCGTTTGATATCTTTTACTCCACTGGAAGTGACATTTAATTCTGCTGGTACAAGTGGCAGAATTTCTTGATAGGCCACCACTTCCACCCACAGATACCTGCGTTTCCTATGTCCATCTGCCAAATCCCTGAGTAGCATACAATCCTGTTGGAGCATACACAGGGTTTGTAATCTTCTACCTTCACTCACAAGAGGTTTTGGGCCTAGTAATTGGTTGAGCACTGCATCTTGGAAAGAGGGGAAAAAATTCTTCCATACCCCTTAAGTACCAAGTATCTTTTGTGGGCTCATACAGAACAGTGTGGTGGGTGAGTGTTGCATGGCGAGTGACAGAAGGGCGGTGAATAGGCAAATGTATCAGATTAGGTGTCCTGATACCAGCCTGTGCCAATTACAATGGGAGTAATTCTTTTGAGGGGTCCACAAAAAAGCAGCAAAACTCACAGTACCTGGGCCTCACGCAGATGGCTACCAGGTTCTGTAGCACTACCTATGGCAGGAGAGTTCTGGCATTAATCAAGTGTTTCTGTGCACTCTTCACATAGAATTGCTATCTACAGTCAGGTCCATAAATATTGGGACATCGACACAATTCTAACATTTTTGGCTCTATACACCAGCACAATGGATTTGAAACTAAATGAACAAGATGTGCTTTAACTGCAGACTGTCAGCTTTAATGTGAGGGTATTTACATCCAAATCAGGTGAACGGTGTAGGAATTACAACAGTTTGCATATGTGCCTCCCACTTGTTAAGGGACCAAAAGTAATGGGACAATTGGCTTCTCAGCTGTTCCATGGCCAGGTGTGTGTTATTCCCTCATTATCCCAATTACAATGAGCAGATAAAAGGTCCTGAGTTAATTTCAAGTGTGCTATTTGCAATCTGGATCTCATCTTGAGAGTTGACAGCAACAAAGAGCTGTCACTATCAGTGAAGCAAGCCATCATTAGGCTGCAAAAACAAAACAAACCCATCAGAGAGAGAAAAAACATTAGGCGTGGCCAAAACAACTGTTTGGAACATTCTTAAAAAGAAGGAACGCACCAGTGAGCTCAGCAACACCAAAAGACCCGGAAGACCACGGAAAACAACTGTGGTGGATGACTGAAGAATTCTTTCCCTGGTGAAGAAAACACCCTTCACAACAGTTGGCCAGATCAAGAACACTCTCCAGGAGGTAGGTGTATGTGTGTCAAAGTCAACAATCAAGAGAAGACTTCACCAGAGTGAATACAGAGGGTCCACCACAAGATGTAAACCATTGGCGAGCCTCAAAAACAGGAAGGCCAGATTAGAGTTTGCCAAACGACATATAAAAAAGCCTTCACAGTTCTGGAACAACATCCTATGGACAGATGAGACCAAGATAAACTTGTACCAGAGTGATGAGAAGAGTATGGAGAAGGAAAGGAACTGCTCATGATACTAAGCATACCATCTCATCAGTGAAGCATGGTGGTGGTAGTGTCATGGCGTGGGCATGTATGGCTGCCAATGGAACTGGTTCTCTTGTATTTATTGATGATGTGACTGCTGACAAAAGCAGCAGGATGAATTCTGAAGTGTTTCGGGCAATACTATCTGCTCATATTCAGCCAAATGCTTCAGAACTCATTGGACGCCACTTCACAGTGCAGATGGACAATGACCCAAAGCATACTGCAAAAGCAACCAAAGAGTTTTTTAAGGGAAAGAAGTGGAATGTTATGCAATGGCCAAGTCAATCACCTGACCTGAATCCGATTGAGCATGCATTTCACTTGCTGAAGACAAAACTGAAGGGAAAATGCCCCAAGAACAAGCAGGAACTGAAGACAGTTGCAGTAGAGGCCTGGCAGAGCATCACCAGGGATGAAACCCAGCGTCTGGTGATATCTATGCGTTCCAGACTTCAGGCTGTAATTGACTGCAAAGGATTTGCAACCAAGTATTAAAAAGTGAAAGTTTGATTTATGATTATTATTCTGTCCCATTACTTTTGGTCCCTTAACAAGTGGGAGGCACATATGCAAACTGTTGTAATTCCTACACCGTTCACCTTATTTAGATGCAAATACCCTCAAATTAAAGCTGACAGTCTGCAGTTAAAGCACATCTTGTTCGTTTCATTTCAAATCCATTGTGCTGGTGTATAGAGCCAAAAATGTTAGAATTGTGTTGATGTCCCATTATTTATGGACCTGACTGTATATCATGTTAAATGTTCTTGCTTAAAGTTTGTTAAATGTTATTGCAAAAATAGTCTGTTCATGTAATGCAAAACTCTTCAGTCAAAATATCTTGCATAACACATTTCATGCATCATGGGCTAAGAATCTGGTAGATCACTGCACCTTAGTCATAAGCCTTATCCAGTTGCTACTTTATTAGTGACTTGGTTTTAAAGGCCAAGTCTATCGTTTGAAGAAAAAAAAAAAAAAGTTTAATACACAAAACGTCCGCTGAAAAAAAATTTTCCGCATAGGAGTCTGCAAAGCACTGTGCCCAGGCTCCAGCAGACTATTCTTCCACCAGCTCTCTCTGTACTGCAGTATGGGCTTTTAGGTTGTAGAACTGGAGGAAGTGTCAATGAACTTTGTGACATTGAGAGCTTCAAGTCTGTCTGCCATGGTTGGGGGGGGGGGGGGGGGGGGTCTCGCTTGGCACTAAATATGGGTGTAACATGTTGGAATTGGCCTTTGACTGGATCATGTAAGAATTTAAGAATCCAACTACAAGGGTGACACTCTGGATAGGTTTAAATGGCATCAGTGGGAGGAGTAGATATGGTAATGTGGTCCTCATCTGTAGAATGCTTAGGGGATGGTAAAAATAAGTGATAGTTTTTCATCCACATTTGTATATTTGTAGTCCTTTAATATACAATAGTTGAACTTTATATATTGCGTGGTTGTCATAACTTGTACTACGTGTGCATATTTGCTGGAACCACATTGTTTTTGCAGCATTGAAAAATACATTGTTTGTTTCAGAAATTTTAATATTTTCTCCAAAGGTGGTATGTGCCACCAAACCAGGTAAGTCATTTATTTTGGGTGTAGGCTTTGTTTGCACAACCTCATGATTGCTGTTTATTCACGTGGTTTTTCCTGGTGAACATTGGTCTTATCTGTAGTGTTGTCATCTCTCCCCTTCCTGCAAAAAAAAAAAATTCCATTTTAGATGGGTAGGCCCAGAAGCAGATCACCTGAATAGTATATTAGGAATAAAAGATGCTGACCCACGCCTGTGTACCAACTGAAAGCATAGCTGACTACTTTGGGAAATGGTACCATGGGCCATTTTAACTTAGCTTTTTTTCTTCAACTGTGAAAGGTAAACCTATGCATGGAAGGGGTAGATGTAAACAACTAAAACAATATATTTTCTGGGTAATGAAAATGGTGGGTTACTGCTCCTTGAAAACTTCATTTTGTTCACTTTTTTTTTTTTTTCCCAATGCTTGACATTGTGTTACAGCTGATCTACTAAATGGTGCAAAAAAAGATATTACTAATAAGGAAGTGACAAGAATTTGGATCAATGATGACCTTAAGATGAGAAGTTTTTCACCAACTAATGTAAGTTGAGTGAAATTGTAAATCTGATTACTCATTGTTCATTTTGGATGCAAAAGACTTCTGGGTTATGAACTCTGCTTACGGGCAAGTAAATACAAAATACATGAGTCTCGCCTCTCCTGGGCTATATACAAAAGTGTGTCCGTCCGTCCGTGTCCAGATTGAGGGGCACAGGTGTGGTGTGTTTTTTTTTTTTTAAACTGAATTTAGCAGAGCTCACATGAGGGTTGCTCAGTCCTGGAGTACTGTAAACTTGCCCGCCAGGGGGGTAGTGTAAACAGACTGGGCTCACTGGAAATGGGCAGAGTTACACAACTCTCATTCTGCCCAAAGAGAATTGCCAGTGCTGTACAGAGGTGGAAGCTCGGGAAATCGCTAGAGTGTATAGAGGTGAAGGTAAAGCGGTTTCTTTTGTACCAGGCAGAGGGGGATAGGGCATTAAACAAATATTAAAGATAAAAAGTGGAGTTGCACTATAATATAAAAATTATTATATAGATATATAAAAATTTAAACTGGGTATACACTAGTAGAATTTCCTTTTGACACTTTGTTGTCATAAGCACATTTTGTAACTTTTCTTTAAATATTAGTGGGGTCAAATCAATGTTCTTGGGGTGTTTTTTTTTTTTTTTTTTTTTTTTTTTTTTTTTTTTTTTTGACCATAGTGAGGAGCTGGGCGATTTTACACCTTCCTGCCCAGGCCAGTTTTTACATTTCAGCGCTCACATTTTGAATGAAAATTGCGCAGTCATACAACACTGTACCCAAACTAAAATGTTATAATTTTCTTCACACAACTAGAGCTTTCTTTTGGTGGTATTTAATCACCGCTGGGGTTTTTATTTTTTGCTAAATTAACAAAAAAAAGACCAGAAATTTTGAAAAAAAACACGTTTTTCTTTGTTTCTGTTATAAAAGTTTACAAATAAATAATTGTTCATAAATTTAGGCCAAGATGTATTCTGCTACATGTCTTTGGGGAAAATAACCCAAATTAGGATGTATTATTTAGTTTGTAGGAAAGTTTTATGGAGTTCACAAACTATGGTATAGATCTGAAAATTAATCAATCCTGAAGTACTGACAGCCAATCTAATTTCTTGAGGTCTAAGAAAGTCAGAATAGTACAGATATCCCCAAATGACCCCTTTTTGCAGAGTAGACAGTCCAACGTACTTCATAGGAGGAATGGCGAGTTTTTTTGAAGTTGTATTTTTTTTTTTTTGTCATTTTTCGGAAAATGAAAAAATTTAAAATATTTTCACTTTTTTTTTTTTACCTACTGTCACCAGTGCAGTACAGCGTTATATAACTGGCATAGCGGTGAACAGGGACACTGACTAGTGACAGTATGAAAAAAAAAAAATATATATATTTTTTTTTTTTTTTTTTTTTTTATTACATTTTGTTTAAGATTTTTTTTTTTTCATATTTTACTATGACCAAAGTAGTACAATGTTAATAGTAACATTGTACTACTTTGGGGAAGTGATCAGTATTTTTTTTTTTTTTTTTTAAACACAATTTGCTTATAGCAAAGAATTACTTTGCTATAAGCAAGCATTTCCCTGAATGACATCGATTCATTCAGGTGGGTTTTTTTTTTTTTTTTTTTTTTTTTTTGTGCTTAGCTGTGATTTGGCCACAGCTAATCACATGACATGTGCATGTGACCTGCTGTGACCATTCACAGCTAGGCACTAGTATACAATGGATGGCATGAATGAAGCCATCCATTGTATACAACTGTCATGTGACCTGCTGTGATTGGTCACAGCAGGTCACATGGTACCAGCAACGGGGGCCGGTACTCAGATCTGTCATCGGCCGTGTCCGAGGTACACGGCCGGTGACAGATTGCGCGGCTCTGCAACCGCGCGAACTGCACATGTGCGGGAGGACACCAAATGGCGTATACCCCGGAAATCTACAGCATTTTTGCGGCCGCCAAACGGCTATAGGTTAAGGAGCTTGATGGAAAACTTTTTTTCTAATTAATTTCTAACAGTGTGTGTGGTTTTTATTTGGTAAAGTCCATTTAATCCAAAATCAAATGTTGAAATCAAACAAAATATTGAACTACTTTCAAATAACATTCAAATGTTCTAAAACATTTTGTGTGAGTTTTCTACTAATGTATTTCAAGCTCAAATGTATAATTTGTCTTGGTTATATCGCCTTATCTGCTGATTTGTATGCATTTGCTTTTTTTTAATTTTGCATCAATATTTTTCTCTAAAATTTTGTTTAAATTCATTATCATCCAACATACATAATTTTTACCTAATCTTTCGTAGTTCTTTTTAACTGTGTGTGTATGTTTGTGTGTATATGTATGTTGGGAATATGCATGTTTGTGTGTATATTTGTGTGTGTGTGTGTGTGTGTGCATATTATTTATTTAGTGGCGGAAATAAGTATTTGCTCCCCTGCTGATTTTGAATGTTTACCCACTCACAAAGACATGACCAGTCTAAAAATCGAATGGTAGGTGTATTGTAACACTGATACAGAATAGCAACAAAAAATTCAAAAGAAATGCATGTCTAACAAATGATGCACTGATTTGCATGTTCATGAGGGAAATAAGTATTTGATCCCCTATCATTCAGCAGGATTTCTGGCTACCAGGTGTCTTTCATACAGGTAACAATCTGAGATTAAAAGCAGTCCTTAAAGGGAGTGCTGCTAATCTCATTTTGTTACCTGTATAAGAGACACCTGTCCACAGGAGCAATCAAACAATCAGATTCCAAACTCTCCACCATGGCAAAGACCAAAGAGCTGTCCAAGGATGTCAGGGACAAGATTGTAGACCTACACAAGGCTGAACTGGGCTACCAAACTGTCGCCAAGCAGCTTGGTGAGAAGGTGACAACAGTTGGTGCAATCATTCGCAAATGGAAGAAACACAAAACGGCTGTCAGTCTCCCTAGGTCTGGTGCACCATGCAAGATCTCACCTCGTTGCGTGTCAGTGATCGTGAGAACAGTGAGGAATCATCCCAGAAGTACATGTGAGGATCTTGTCAATGATCTCCAGGCAGCTGGGACCACAGTCACCAAGAAAACCATTGGTAACACATTTACCCGACAAGGATTAAAATCCTGCACTGCCTGCAGTCTACTCAAGAAAGCACATGTCCAGGCCCATCTGAAGTTTGCCACTGAACATCTGAATGATGCAGAGGAGGACTGGTTGAAAGTGTTGTGTTCAGATGAGACCAAAATCAAGCTCCTTTGGCCTCAACTTGCCATGTTTGGAGGAGGAGGAATGCTGCCTATGACCCCAAGAACACCATCCCAGCTGTCAAAAATGGTGGTGGAAACATTCTGCTTTGGGGATGTTTTTCTGCTAAGGGGACAGGACAACTGCACCGCATCAAAGGGATGATGGACGGGGCAATGTACCGTCAAATCTTGGATGAGAACCTTCTTCCCTCAGCCAGGGCATTGAAACCGGGGCGTGGATGGGTGTTTTAGCATGACAATGACCCAAAACACATGGCCAAGGCATCAGAGGAGTGGCTCAAGAAGAAGCACATTAAGGTCCTGGAATGGCCTAACCAGTCTCCAGACCTTAATCCAATTGAAAATCTGTGGAGGGAGCTGAAAGTTCGAGTTGCTAAATGTCAGCCACCAAACCTTAATGACTTGGAGAGGATCTGCCACAGAGGAGTGGGCCAAAATCCCTCCTGAGATGTGTGCAAACGTGGTGGCCAACTACAGGAAACGTCTGACCTCTGTGATTGCCAACAAGGGATTTGCCACTAAGTACGAAGTCATGTTTTGTGAAGGGGATCAAATACTTATTTCCTTCATGAACCTGCAAATCACTGCATCATTTGTTAGACATGCATTTCTTTTGAATTTTTTTGTTGCTATTCTGTCTTACAATACAACTACCATTTGATTTTTAGACTGATAATTTTTTTGTGAGTGGGCAAACATTCAAAATCTGTGTATGTATGTATGTGGTATAAATATTTTATTATTTTTTTTGCAGAAAGTTAAAGAAGAGGATGAACCAGAGGAAGAAGATGAAGAAGAGATGGGACATGCAGAGACCTATGCTGAATACATGCCAATAAAACGTATGTTATTCCTAGCTAGTTAATCTTTATACTGCTTTATTATTTTTAAACCACTTTTCTATGGGTGGAATATGATTTCTATTGCTTTTGTTTTATCTGATTGATTCTGTTGAAGCCTGAAAACCACATTCGAGCAGCGCTTGTAGCCAACAGATGCAGTGCTGATCTGTGTATTCTGACTTTGTACTCAGAATACAAAGACACAATGGGAGAGGTTCCTGCATCTACATCTTTTGTGTTGATGTGGGAATCTGCAAGTTTTTTTCATTCAATCCAAACGCAAAAAAAACTCAACATTTATACCCACCTTTTTAGTGGTTTTTAGTTTCATAGTTGCCTAAAGAGGAAGATTCTTCATCTATTCTTTTAAATTCAGTAAAGAACACAGGACAGATGTTGTGATAGTTGCATATTTATTTTAACCATTCTGTAAGACAGAACTTTAAACATCAGCTAAATAATTAACCTTTGAACAGAATATGAAAATCCTTTTACATACTAAACATTTTTCAGACCATCCTGAGTTCCACACCTCTTTGAATAGGAAGGCAGGTGACACCAGTATTGGCCTGTTTCAGGCTTGCAGCTTCCTGTGTCTCCTTCACTCACACTAATTAATAAATCATCAGATTGCTGAGCCCTTGTACTCTAATGAAGCAAGAGAAGCTGCAACAAGAAAAACTGGAGTCATTCTAATTTTGAACATTATGCGTAGAAATGTGTACTATATTTGTGTTTACAGAAAACCTTGTTAATATAAGAGACTAAACCTGACATGGAAGGATATGGGCAGATTGAGTTTAAATTCTGTGTTCCAACTGCAGAAGTGTCTGTTTTTATATAAAGCAAACATTATTATTGTAGTGCCAACAGTTTACACAGTGCTTTACAATATAAAGGGAGACAGTACAGTTTAATACACTACACAAGGATTAGGAGGGCCCTGCTCATGGAGCTTACACTCTTAAAAGGAGCAGGGAGATGAGTGGTACAACAGGTAATAGCTTTGGGGGATGAGTTATCTACACAAATATAGAACTGTGCAGCTTGCCTAACGCCTTGCAGTCATGGCCCTTTTTGTTTTAGTTTAATTTTAAGTGCATAAGTGGGCGTACACATTGACTTTTGGCTCTTCTGATCTGGGTACTTATTTTAGTTCAGTAACTGCAAGTATTGAAGCCACATGTCTAGTACATGAGCTAAGCAACTAGTATTTTCAGAAGCTCAGCAGTGGCAGCTCCTTAATTTTAGTCATGAAGCGTTTTATTAGTGTACTTCGTGCTGGCTATTATTCTTTGGTTGAGCTTTTGTTTTAGGGGCTATACACACCACAACGTGGTGTGGGAAACCTGCAATTCCACGCAGGTTTCCCACACTGTGTTCAGAATGCACGTGTGTTTGCCTGCACAGGATCGCATGGCACCGGAGTACCATGCAGCTCACTGTATGAACCAGCCCTTAAATAAGAACTAAACCCACCATTCCATTTAAGGCATGCCTTGATTGATTCCTGTCATTAGTGCGCTTATGTTAGCTCTCAACCAAACTTTTAAGTTCTCAAATGAATGGTGTCATAGCTGATCACATGCAGCACCATGTTAACTGCAGATTAAACAGAGGCTAAGATGGTAGCTTTCTTGACGGTCAACAGGTAGGTTTAGTTTTGCTTTAAGTGCCCTTCCCTCACATAAGAGATGGTTTATTACCCATTAGTAAGTTCTAGTTGACTAAAAACTTGCATGACACTGCATTTATTTATTTATTTATTTTACTCCCCCCTCATATTAGTTAAAGTTGGACTGCGACATCCTGATCCTGTTGTAGAAACCAGCTCCCTGTCCAGTGTGACACCACCAGACGTTTGGTTTCAGACCTCTATCCCTGAGGAATCCATTGACCATGGCTGGCTATCGGCTCTGCAGTTAGAAGCTGTAACTTATGCTGCACAGGTTGGTTACTTGGCAATATGTGACACAAGGTGAACTTTTTTTTGTCTGTCTACCTTTTTGTTGACATTGCATTATTTTTTTATCTTTACAAAGCAACATGAAACCTTTCTTCCTAATGGTGAGAGAGCTGGATTTTTAATCGGTGATGGTGCAGGAGTTGGGAAGGGAAGAACCATTGCTGGAATCATATTTGAAAATTATTTGCTCAGTAGGAAAAGGTCGCTATGGTAAGTTAAATATTTCCCCACCTCTTGTTATAAATTCACTAGATCCTGCCTTTAAAGCTGTTAACAAACAGGCCGTGTGGGTTTTTTTTTCTTCAGCTGCATCAACATCACTTGTGTTGTATTCTGACAGGGGCACCCCCATTCCCCTCCAGAATACACTGATAAAGTGCTGGTGGTCCAGTATGCACTTTCTGCAGAAGCTGGTCATTGGACTGGCTTCTGTTGAATAGTTGGCTATACACCCGAACCGAAAGACCGGTTCCTGACATGTACTGGACTGTTAGCCACGTTTGCTGTGCACCTTTATTTTAAGATGTCATGGACATGGTAATGCTAATGCGATAGGGTAGATAGCTCGAGTATGCTTGGATTTTGTTTCCACATAAACTGTTTTTGTTCTGCAGGTTTAGCGTGTCAAATGACTTAAAGTATGATGCAGAAAGAGATCTAAGAGATATTGGCGCAAAAAACATTCAGGTTCATTCTTTAAATAAGGTTGGTCAAATTAACTCACTAGACAGTTTGTAATTATATTATAGATTTTGTACTAATATTTTTGTTTTCTATCTCTACAGTTTAAATATGGTAAAATCTCATCAAAACATAATGGAAGTGTGAAGAAAGGTGTTATATTTGCTACCTATTCTTCTCTGATTGGTGAAAGTCAATCAGGTGGAAAATATAAAACTCGTTTAAAGCAGCTTCTTCATTGGTGTGGAGAGGACTTTGATGGTGTTGTATCCTTTTCATTGGCCAGATTTCATGTCTTTATTTCCTTTCCCAATCACCTTTTTAACCTCCCTGGCGGTATTCCCGAGTGTAGCTCGGGGTAAAGTTTGTGTACCAAAAGCGGTAACCCCTAACTACACTCGGGCTTACCATGCGGCGCTGCATAGGGAGTCCCTCCAGCACTTACCTTGTCCTGCGCTCCTGCGATGTGTCCCCGGCCATCTCCTCCGGCTGATGCCGGCATCCGGCTTCTGTGTTCCGGTCCCTGTGACGTCGGGACGTACGGGCGCTGCCGGCGGCGGCGGGAAATTTGAAAATTAAAAAGTCTTTTTTTCAAAATGAATTTTACATAGTAAAACATTGCTGTTTCAAACCATTTCACATACATTTTGTCCCTAGTACTTTGTCCTGTCCCCTGTCTGCATTTTGACTGTTCTTTCTGCCTGGAAACTTAGAAAAGTCCATGGCGACCAAAAAGCGTCCCTTTTTAGGTCAAAAGCGGTTTTAGACCGGCTAGAAAACAGCGATACTAAATCAGAACCACTTGCAGAATTGAGTGATAATGATTTGTGGAGAAATTTGTCATCAGACACTGAAAACAATTTTGCGACTTTGCTCAGTGATGTGCGAACGTGGCGCTATATTTCAAATTTCAGTGTTTTTGGTTTGATTATATTATTGAATTAAATGTATTATTATTATATTATTTTTTATGATTATTTATTAAATTATAATTTATGATTTTGTGTTTCAAATTTTATCATATCCGGGATGTTTAATAGACTCTTGTTTGGACAGATTTCAGTGAGTTATTCCTAAATATTACAGCCTACAATAAAAAAACTACATATTTCCATGCAAAATAATGGTACCGCTTTCAGCACCAAAAATTTGAAATAATAATACCGCCAGGGAGGTTAATGTGTACAATGGTGAGAATTCACAAATGTGTACAAAATAAGTCATGGTAACTGAGCGAATGTCTATTTTCTTTTATTATTCCTTAATTTAATTGTAAACAGATTGTGTTTGATGAATGTCACAAGGCTAAAAATCTGTGTCCAGTTGGTTCATCAAAACCAACGAAGACTGGTTTAGCAGTGTTGGAGCTACAGAACAAGCTGCCTAAAGCCAGAGTTATATATGCTAGTGCCACAGGTATGTACGTTTTTATGTTGGCAAGACCACAACGTAACATCTTTCTCCACCTTTTTTTTTTTTTTTTTTTTTTTTTATGAAGCTGCTGTTGTCTTTTCAGGTGCCTCTGAACCAAGAAATATGGCTTATATGAGTCGATTAGGAATTTGGGGTGAAGGTACTCCATTTAGAGAGTTTAATGACTTCATCCAAGCAGTGGAAAGAAGGTAGAATTGTGTATTTGTTTTGTTTTTTTTTTTGACACCCAATTACACTTATAGGGATTTTTTTTTTAACCAAAAGATGTTGCAGAATACATTTTGAACCAAATTCATGAAGAAATTGGATTTATTATTTTTTTGATGGGATGTTTTATAACAAATTAGAAAATATTTTCTTTGTAAAATTATCAGCTTTTTTTCCTTTACATAATAAAATATAAAAAAAAACCTAGCAGTAATTAAATACCACAAGAAAGCTATTTGTGTGGAAAAAAAAATATGATATAAATTGTGTACAGTGTTGCATGACAGCACAAGTGCCAGTTAAAGTTAAAAAAAAGATGCCCTGGTCATGGAGGGGGTAAAACTTTAGGGAGGTCAAGTGGTTAAACTCAGGTGGGTAGACCGTTTTTGCAATTTTTCCATTGGTTTTATATTTTTCCCTTACAACTTTCAGAGTTTGTGATTTTCTGAAAGCATGGGACCAGTAAAATAAAAAGAAATTGCTACTGTGTGGGTTTTTATTTATTTATTTTTTTTTATTTTAAGTTCCTGTGAGATGTGTGCAAATGTTTATCAAAACAATATTTTCGTTAAATACACTAAAATCCTCATTAATAGATACATGGCAAAATTTACCAAATCCCTGATAAATATAAAAGCTAAAACTGTATTAAAAAAACCGTTGTATAAACTGTTAAAGTACGCAAATTTTAAATTGGGGAAGGTGTGCAAAGCTGCACATAACAATAATTCACTGTAAATCTGGAGGTTATTATTTTTCAATAATCTTTCAGAGTTTGTAAAAGACACCCCAAAGCATACATTTTTCTGAAATCACATAACCTGTAGAGCTACTGATTTTTTTTAGGCCCTGCAATAGTTGTACAAAATGTTAAAACTTCAATGTTCCCTAAAAATACATTGAAAGCATTGTGTGCCAGTTTACAGCAACCCCCCCCCCCTCCCCCTCATCTAGCACAGAGCCCTCTCCCCCACCTACAGAGTATCAGAGAAAGACCCTGCTACAGAAGAGCAGCTACAACATACAGTAGGAGTTCAATGTTAAGTGGGGAGAGGGGGCATTAGTGCTAAGAGGGGGATAAGGGATGACATTGGATCCAAGTTAATGAGGCATTGGTGCTAAATGGTGTGGCAATGTGATAATTTCTATTGTGGGGGAGAGGGGGGATATTAGGCATAAGTGAGGGGCGGGGTTTAGTCCCTTGGACAAGTAGTTTTTAAAAAAAAAAAAAAATTCCACACCCCTGATTATACTGGAATTTACATAGCTATGACGCTATACTGGTACAGGCGGTGATCAGCGACTTATAGAGGGGTGGACAATGTGGCGCTAGCTGACAATGGCTGGCAGGTAAACTAGCTGATCGACATCAATAGTGGTACTAATACAGTGATCAATGCTAATACTGAACACTCACTGTACTTATATTGGCTAGGGAGGGGTTAATATCTAGGGGCAATCAAGTGGTTATTTGTGTGCCTAACAATGTGTAATATGTGCTGCTTTTACTTTACTGCATGGTTGTTTTTTCTCTGCTTTGCAGGGAGACAAAACCACCACATGGCTGTTCCCTATACATAGAGTTCTGTGTTTTGTAATCCGCTGCCAAACTCGTGCTCTGTCCAATCACAGCACAGGTTGGCATGGGGCGTGCATGCAGACCCAACAGTCAGTCACGTATACAGCGGTGAAAATAAGTACTGAACACCTCACCATCTTTTCTCCGTAAATGTATTTCTAAAGGTGCTATTGACAATAAATTTTCACCACATGTTGGTAACAATCCATACATACAAAACTAAAGTTTAGAAATCAAGGTTTTTTTTTTTTTGTTTTTTTTTTTTGTGTGCGTAATTAAAATGGAACGGCACAGGGAAAACGTAATGAATACGTTAAGTCAAATTTATTTAATACCTTGCACAAAATCCTTTGTTGGTAATAACTGCTTCAAGACTCCTGTATGGAGAAACTAGTCGCATGCATTGCTCAGGTGTTATTTTGGCCCATTCTTCCACAGTCTTCAAATCTTGGAGGTTCTGTGGGCCTCTTCTAGGAACTCTGATTTTTAATTCTTTCCGTAGTTTTTCTGTTGCATTAAAGTCAGGTGATTGGCTGGGGCCATTCTAGCAGTTTTATTTTCTTTCTTTGAAACCGATAGTTTCCTTGGCTTTGTGTTTTGGGTTTATTGTCTTGTTGAAATGTCCATCCTCATTTCATCTTCATCATCCTGGTAAATGGCAGCAAATTTTTATCAAGAATGTCTCGGTACATTTTTCCATTCATCCTTCCTTCACTGATATGAAGTTTGCCAGCACCGTATGCAGAAAAACTGCCCAACACCGTGATATTCCCACCTCCAAACTTCACTGTTGGTATGGTGTTTTTTGGGGTGATGTGCAGTTTGACCTCCAAATTATGGCATCCAAAGAGTTCAACTTTGGTTACACCTGACCAGACTATATTCTCTCAGTATTTCACAGGCATGTCTAAATGTTGTGCAGCAAACTTTACACAACCTTCAACATGCTTTTTTTTCAGAAATGAAGTCTTGTGTGGTGAGTGTGCATATAGGCCATGGTGGTTAGTGCATTACTTATTTTCTATGAAACAATTGTACTTGCTAATTCCAGGTCTATCTAAAGTTCTCCACAATGGTCCTTGGCTCTTAGACAACTCTTTTGATTCTTTTCACTCCTCTTTCAGAAATCTTGCAAGGCGCATCTTGTCGTGGCCGGTTTATGGTGAAATGTTTTTTCTACTTCCAGATTGTGGCCCCAAGAGTGCTCATTGGAACTTTTTCAGTAGTTTAAAAGTCCTTCTTTAGCAAATGCCATCAGTATGTCAAAGGTTTCGAGAAAGCTTTTTGCTTTTACCCATCAGGAGATGTTTCTTATGTGACACCTTGGTAATGAGACCCCTTTTTATAGACCATCAGTTGAGACTGAACCAGTTAATGTTAATTTGAACTGAAAAGGGGCAGATTGCTTTCTAATTATTGATGGATATCAGCTGATGTCTTGGCTTTCCATGCCTGTTTGCACCTCCCTTTCTTCATGTGTTCAATACTGTTTCCCATTCTATATTTTTTTTTATTACAAATAACTTAATTTATGTAGGAATTGCATGGGTTGTTGCAGACGTGCTAAAAATTTCAGGTCAATAGCACCTTTTAGAAATATATTTTCTAAGAAAAATGGTGATGTGTTCAATACTTATTTTACCTGCTGTGTATATACATGACTGTGCCTGCCCATACTGCCCTGCCAGTGACGTGGTTAAAAGTGGCATGGCAGTAAAAGGGTTAAACTTGCAAGGAACAAACCTCTTATCAGTAGCGTCCTCAGATTTTCAGTTATTTCCCAAATAGATACTTCAAGACTTGTTTCTGATAAAGCCTTAGTTGAAGGGACTTGTTACTGTGTCAAGTGCTGCAAGAAAGTTGGTGCACACATACCTTTTTGGAAACCTTCCAGAGATCTTGAAGGCACCAAACCATGAGTTACTTACTTTCTTCCAGTAGAAAGTTCTGTACACAGACCAGGTGCTTGGTGTGAAGGCAGTAATGCCAACTGTCAACTTCCTAGTGCAAGTCTGTACTCATTAGAATGTCTTTTTTTTTAATTTTAATTTTTTTTGTGAAAACGAAATGAGGAGCTACTCTAGTGAGTACCGCAAAAGAGCAGTGTATCAGTTTACAGCTAAAATGAGTAGTATTTCTAATAATTTACAGGCTAAGCATGGTAGTGTACTTAATTACATTAAAACTGAAACTTTATTTTTAGGGGTGTGGGTGCTATGGAAATTGTTGCCATGGATATGAAACTGCGTGGAATGTACATTGCAAGACAGTTGAGCTTTACTGGTGTGACCTTCAAAATTGAAGAAGTTCCTCTCAGCCATGATTATGTCAAAATGTACAATAAATCTGTGAAACTGGTATGTAGTATATTTTATCTAAATATTTTGTTTGCTGTGTTTTGCACAATATTTTACTGGAACACTTTGTGTGCTAGTTTTGTTGCAACTGGTTGATATTGCATTTTTTTCCCCCCCATCTCTTAAGTGGGTATTGGCCAGAGAGAGGTTTCAACAAGCTGCTGATTTAATTGATGCTGAGCAACGAATGAAGAAATCAATGTGGGGTCAATTCTGGTCAGCACACCAGAGATTTTTCAAATACCTCTGCATAGCATCAAAAGTTAGAAGAGTGGTCCAGCTTGCTCGTGAGGAAATAAAAAATGGAAAGGCAAGTTTAGTGTTTGTTTGATACTGTAGTTCAATGCCTTTTGGCCCAGCCAATTAAAACCTCCTTTTTTATTTATTTTTTGTCTTTCAGTGTGTTGTCATTGGTCTGCAGTCAACTGGAGAGGCAAGAACTCTGGAAGCTTTGGAGGAAGGTGGCGGAGAGCTGAATGACTTTGTGTCTACAGCAAAGTGAGTCATGTTTTATAACATGCTGACGTTTCAGGATATGCAGGTAGAATTAACTTCAGGCATGAATTGTATGACTTGCTTAATCATTTGTTAAATCTGCCATTCCTGAAGAACTTAATCCAAAATTAGTTTGTTTGCTTTTGAATAGACTTTAGAATACCTAATAAAGGGACATTTCCATCCTCATAATTCAGGACAATACAACAGGTTTATATATTCCACACTATCGGCAACATAAATTCAGCTTTTCTTTCCTCCCCTGCTAATACATTTGGTTACTGGGAGAATAAATCACAGGTAAACTACGAGTCCAAGTCACCTCTTTTTGGTAATTGGCTCTGTTCTGTCACATGGGACAACGCACAGGGTTTTTGGTGGCTTTTTTCAATAACTTGTATCCTTTAACTTTCCATGGCCTTACTTGATGTTAAGTCTATCTTTGGGTTTATTTGTAGCATGTTGCTGACAGGCTGGACTCTATGACAAATCTTGACAGCTAATTCACTAGGATTTCAGTTTCACATTTACTAATTAATGAATGCACCTTTTTTCGTGTTTTTAGAGGAGTATTTCAATCTCTAATTGAAAAACATTTCCCTGCTCCTGATCGAAAGAAACTCTTAAACCTGCTAGGAATTGACTTAACAGCACAAAGCAATAATAATTCTCCCAGAGACAGCCCTTCGAAAGACAGCAAAACAAAAAAGAGAAAAGGTGGGTCATTGTTCTTTCTGCTTTATCCATGTAACTTTTGAAATAAGGACATTTTTGTTTAGCATAAAAGCTCAATCCCTTTTACCTGTCATGCTACATGTCTTAATGGTCGTGCGCATTGGGCCCATGAAAATCTATGCATCGGCCATGTTGTTCAGGTCATACGTACCCCATGCAATTTTTTCATAAGAAGAGACTTTGCTGCAGAGACCTTCCCCCTCCCTCTAACTTTATTTCATACAGTCAACAAATTCTTAGCTGCATGCCAAACACCCTTATCGGTACTTTGATAGAATTAGCAGAATCTAACCCTAATACATGTCTCTGTGACCTCATAAAACTGTCAGACTTGCAAGCTTGTGTAAATAGTGTTTAAACAGGTACCTGGCCTGGTCTCAGTCATATCAGTCATTTAAATGTTGTAAATAGCTCAGTTGGTGCAATGGCCAATACACATTCCTGACTGATTGTTAGCAAAGATGCAAAATCTTCAGTGTATTTTATAACTTCTGAAATAATAGTACAGCTAGAATAAGGCCTCTACCAGTACATTGGTAGCATTTTGAGCCCAAACATCTCTATACTAGAAGGTACTAGAGTGGATTAAACCCCAACACCCCTTCTAGGATATCCGACACCTCTCATGTATATCCATTCAAAAGGTAATTGCACGCTGGAGAAAAATATACAAGTTAGCAGGCTGTAACATGTAGATGGTCTTTTACAATAGATTTTATTATAGAAAAGACAACATCGGAGAAACGGTCATAAACAAGATCACTGACCAATAAAAATGAGACATACAAGTTTCTGATGAATAGTACCTTGAATGCACTGAAGTATAAACAAGGAAACAAGCTGAGTACACAAGCGCAGTATATGAGGAGGTAAAATAAAACATGTTAATTTGCGAAAATGGCAGGCAATTTGAAACCAGTGAATTGGTAAACAAAGAGCCAAGATTATCACAAAATCCACAAACAGAAGGAAGGAGAAAAAAAAACACACAGAAGCCTCACTTAGTGTACATTGGTACTCTACACCCAGGACTCCCAAGGAAGTCCGACAGGTAGATACAATATTGCTTTGAAAAGACAAAGAACGAGCTCCAGGGGATCGCGATGGGAAAAAAAAAAATCTTAAATCGACAAAAGGCACTGGTCAAATCTAGACGATTGGGCTATATCAAGGCAGGGGTGCCAGATCTGCAGAAACTTTGTGTGAGTGTCTAACAGCATAGCCATCAGTTTCTCACCTATATAAAATTCATCTGATATATATATATATTTTTTTTTTGGCTGCGTTGCAGCTGATGAAGTGGGTCTTCCAAGCCCTTCGCGATCGTTAATTTGATAGCCATGAATAGATGTGATGCCAGTTGCCACTCAGGATGAAGCAGACCCACTAATGGTTTAAATAATAGCGCCTTGTATGGGTTGGTCTTAATGTACATGTGAAACATAGTGCGGAGAAAGGCATAGACCCTATTCCATAATCTGCGAACCTTATGGCAAGTCCACCAAGTATGGCCCATTGTTCCTATTTGTTGGCAACCCCAAAAGCAAGTCGGGGAGTATGCAGAAATAAAACGGGGCAGACGTGTAATACCATCTATAAAGAACCTTATAGGCATCTTCTAAAATAACATTCCTTGAACATTTAGGCAATGCCTGGGTCATGATCTGCCAGTCTTGCTGATCCAGACTTCCCTCGAGTTCTGACTGCCAATGCTGGTGCTAAGAACGAGCTGGGGGCGTTCTACATGAAATAATAGCGGAGTAAACAAGAGATTAAGCTCGGAGCGTGGGGTCTATGTCTACAGAGAATTTCAAAGGGGGTCAGCCTATAGGGTCCCAGATGAGCCTGTATCAGTGTATTGATAAAGTGTCGGAGTTAAAGGTAGCCAAAGTGCTCCCACAGCGGGATATCATAAGAGGAACGCAGTCTCAAAGGTGAGTATTCGGGTGGGAGAGATCAAAGAATGTACATCGTGGAAGCCGTGGGCTAGCCACCATGCAAACTGTCCGGGATTGTCATGCCTCGGGGGAAATTAATGGATTATGGAGCAATGGCCGGGGGGCGGAAATGAAACCAGTGGAGTATTTAAAAGAATCCCAAAGTCGAAGCGTGTGCGTCAACATCAGACCAAGAGGAGAAGAGTGATGAATAGGTGGAAGCCACGACAGAGTGGTATCGAGTGGGAATCAATCAGGTCAACAGTAGCCACAAGGGGATATTGTGAGATGCGTGAAGATGGGCTAAGGGAGCAATATTAGCCACAAAATAGTAAGCCTGAAGATTGGGAATGTTGGAGACTCAAAACCATAATATTTGTATTTTGCTTGAGGGCACATATATAGCGACGAAATCCAACGCAAAAATGAGGGGCTGAAATCAAAATGGACGCGTGGCTAAGATTTTAGTTAGGATTTTCATGTCGATGTTAATAAGAGAAATTGTCCTGTAATTTGCCCAAGAAGAATGGTCTTGATGAGTTTTCGGGATCATAAACACATTAGCTGTCAGTGAGTCCGGGGAAAGAGTCGAACCTCCCTGCACCACATTGAACATAGCGGCGAGGTGAGGAGCAAGCACATCCGCTAATTTCTTGTAATACAAAGCAGTGTATCTGTCTGGGCCTGGGCGTTTGCTCATCTCCAAATCTGCAATTCAAGACTTCTGATGTTCGAATCATGGTCCATCAAGTCTTTATAGGCCTGAGTCAAAGTAGGCAAGGACAGGCGGGACAAGAAATCAGAAATAGCCTGGGGATCAGCCTGCGTGGCGTCCGTATAAAGTTTAGCAAGGCAATACCAGAATTCCTCCAGCACTGCTACAGGATTACTAGTTAGAACATTATGTTGAGTGCGTAGAGAGATCGGCTTAGGGTGATGCGTAAAGGAGCGCAATCTACGTGCCAACATGGAATCCGGTTTGTTTGGCTTACTGTACCACTTCTGATGCGTCCAGCGCAAAGAGCACTCGGTATCATCTGTCAAACAAAGATCCAGTTCCAGGCGGCCCTGATCCAACAACCTACTGTTAGAAGGGGACGGTGCTTGCTTAAATTGGGCCGATGTAGAAGCTAGCTTTGATTCAAGCTGTTTATATTGCCTCTCTTGCGCCTCAAAGCTACTTGAATAATATGGCCCTGATGGACAGCCTTGTAAGCTTCCCACAGAGTCACTGAAGAAGATACAGAACCCGAGTTAAGCTGAAAATATTCCTGGGATTTGTGCAAGAGTTCCACCTGAACCTCCTTCAGTGAACCTGTAGATATTCAAAGATATTAATACCTATAGAAAACTGTATCTGGGGGCATGGTCATAAACAGTGACATCCCAGCAAACCACACTTTAGACCGGATGATTGGTCAAGTCATTTCTGTCAAACACTCCCTGGAAGTCCAGAACAGGGGACTGCAGCCACAGTTGACTGCTTTAGTTTTAACATCAAACCGAGGAACACCTGTCAAGTTCTATGAGAGTCATTATACCATATTGCTTATTGATTTGGACTTTGCTGAACCAGGACTTGATAAGTATTTCCATTTTTTTTTTTTTTTTTTCTTCCCCACCCCTTTTAGTTTTGCTAGTACCACGTGTCTGTTTCTTTGGAATACCCTTTTCAGTTAATATTTTATTTGCACCCATATTTTGAAAAGTGTTAAAATTGTGTTTAATGCACGAATGCAGGATGTAAAGAATCCCTGTCTCTTGAAGAATGCTACTGTAGTGTATATCTCTGAACACACCTTTCCGTGGTGATTACAGTTGTTTATTCTAAAGTCATAATTGCTATTGCTAATTTTGTGAATGGGTGATAGGCCAATTCTATGTGGTGGCATTTTGGGGATTAGAGTTAATTGTTTAGTTGTTTAAACCCATTTACAATTGCTCAGTCTGTTGGTCCCACAAGCTGGAAAATCTTTGTGCAGGACAAGGCTGACAGCGTGGTGTGAGGTTGACCAGCCATTTGTCACGAATCGAAGAGGGCAGTGGTCTGACCCGCATTTGTCACACATGTCCCATCTTTTTGTAGGTGAGGAGCTGTCTCGTGAAGCCAAAAAACCACGCAAAACTGGTGGACTTGCTGGTAGCAGTTCAGATGAGATGGACAGTGAGTCTGACGCATCTGATAAGGACGTGGAGAGTGAAAGTGAAAGCTTTAAGTCTTTAAGCTCTGGGGATGACGAAGATGATTTTAACCCTTTTAGGGATGAATCCAGTGAAGATGATGAAGATGGTGAGTGCTGCTTCTCGAATACAAAAAATATTTAGTAGTATTGCAAAGGATTTTTTATTTTCTAATATTTAGACATACCACCAAATCAAAGTGTATAATTCAAACACACACATTCCTGCGTTAAAAATGGCTGTGCGTATAAGTGGGTGCTGCAGTGACTGTCGGCTGGAACCGAACAAAATCAGCAAGGAAAAAATGTCACCAGCACACCGAGGATCACCAATATGGGTGCAAAGGTTTTAATAAACCATCACATAGTTACAGCAAGGCAACGTTTCGGAATCTCGCAGGACCCCTTCATCAGGCATGTGACCAAACATGCCTGATGAAGGGGTCCTGCGAAACTCTGAAACGTTGCCTTGCTGTAACTATGTGATGGTTTATTAAAACCTTTGGACCCATATTGGTGATCCTCGGTGTGCTGGTGACATTTTTTCCTTTCCATACCACCAAATCAATCACAGCAATGACTAAGGCCTCATTCACACCATACGTACATAAAAACTGATGAAAACTGACGCACACGTTTCACTTGCAGGAACATCCATTTATATGCACACTTCAGTGAGTTTTATACACGTTGCAGATTCCTGCGCAGAAGAAAAACTGTTTTATAGCTTCCTATAAATCTTTATTAACCTCCCTGGCGGTATTCCCGAGTGTAGCTCGGGGTAAAGTTTCAGTACCACAAGCGGTAACCCCGAGCTACACTCCGGCTTACCATGCGGCTCTGCTGCGTGATCCCTCGATCACTTACCTTGTCCTGCGCTCTCGCGATGTCCCTCCTGTAGTGTTCCCGGCAATGTAATCCGGCGGATGCCGGCATCTGTCGCCTGGGTTCCGTCCCCTGCGAGCGGCGGGACGTACGGGGGACGGAACGGCGAGAAATTTGAAAATGACAAAGTGACATTCACTAAAATCCCATAGTAAAACATTACTGTATCAAACCATTTCCCATACATTTTGTCCATAGTGCTTTGTCTGTGCTCTGCCTGCATTTTTACTGTTCTTTCTGCCTGGAAACTGAGAAACGTCCATGGCGTCCAAAAAGCGTCCCTTTAGGTCAAAAGCGGTTTTAGACCGGCTAGAGAACAGCGATAGTAAATCCGAACCACTTGCAGAATTGAGTGATAATGATTCGTGGGGAAATTTGTCATCAGATACTGAAAACGATTTTGTGACTTTGCTCAGTGGTGTGCGAACTTGGAGCTATATTTCAAATTTTCAGTGTTTTTGGTTTGATATTATTGAATTAAATTTTTTATTATTATTCTTATTATAATATTTTTTACGATTATTAATTATAATTTTATGATTTTGTGTTTCAAGTTTTATCCTACCCGGGATGTTTACTAGACTCGTTACTATCTGTTCGGACAGATTTCAGTGAGTTATTCCTAAAAATTACAGGCCTACAATAAAAAATTACATATTTCCATGCAAAAAATGTACCGCTTTGAGCACAGAAATATGGACGTAGTCAGACCGCTAGGGAGGTTAAACAACAAATGTGTATTTGCACTGACATGGTGTAGGTGGAGTCAAAGATGATTGTCACTAGCTGGTCTACACAATCTTGGCTTACAATGGGGACATACAGAAGATGGGAGGGACAGGTAGGATCAACTATAATTCATTCTAAACGAAATGAATGGTCTAGTGACTTTAAGAGTATACTCAAAGTACAGTCGTCTATAATCTGTCTTACCATGTGTCAAGAACTATCCTTTGGGACAATGGGGATTCTATTTGATGGAGCACTAGTAAAGAATGTTACCCCAGTATTTTCATATTTTTGATATATGTCTGTTGTACCATGTACTTGTGTTTAAAGTATCCTGTTCTTTGTAATTCTTCTTCTGTGTGAAATACCTGGTGATCCTACCAGCCCCCTCTCCTTTCCTATTTCAAACTGACCACATGTTTTGTGGCTGTGTCGGGGGCACAGCCTGTCTTGGCCACTAGAGAAAAGACTCTAAAGCCCCTATGCAGCTGAGAATATAGATTAGGATATCAAATTCTATATACAAATGTTTTTCCTTTCATTTCCATGTTAAAATTTAATAGGTTGTTGTACATAATTTTCCACTTATACTTGTAGTAATATTTTCACCAGTTTTGTGGCTGACTATTATTAACCACTTGCCCTCCAGAGAATTCCAATCCCCCTTCCTGACCAGGCCATTTTTTTGCTATACGGCACTGTTAGTCTGACAATTGCGTGGTCATGCAACTCTGTACATTAAATTTGTCTTTTTTTTTTTTTTTTTTTTTTTGTTCCCCCCACAACTAGAGCTTTTTTCATTGTTGTTTGATCACTTCTGCGGTTTTTTTGAGCTATAAACACTGACAATTTTGAAATAAACCCAATTTTAAAAATCAAAATTTATACTACTAATGGTGGTGATCATCTGGGACTGCGGCGGACATTCTGACACTGGGTGGAAACTAACGGCCACTGACATCCCCAGTGACACTAATAGAGTGATCAGTGCTAAGAAAAAGCACTGACACTACTGACGCTGGGCAGGAAGGGGTTAACATTTGGGTCGAGCAAAGGGTTAACTGTTTTTACTGTGTGCACCAAGTTGTGTTTTACTAGAGACATGCTGTTTTGTATCTCTGTGCAGTGAGATGCAAAGCAGCATGTCCATGCTGACAGGAGAAACCTGTGTTTTGCACACAGGTCTCTCCCCTGTCAGCTTTCTCCGACTATCGCCGAGTGGTGGACTGGAATCACCAGCCGGGACCCGGTGATTGACATCTCTAGCCTTCAATAGCAGCATGGGTAGGGCGGCGCACCCCTACCCAGAATTGCAAATCACTTATATATATACACAGGGCAAGCGTTTTACTGTACTCCAGTCTCACAAAGTGTTAACTTCAATCTCTTTGAGAAGCAGAAGTAGGTGTCCTGGGTCTTAAAGGCGTTCTATAGCCACAGCATACACTTTCATTTTATAACATTAGCACTATGACAATACAAACAATAGTTATTTTTAGCTATCCAATATGGCCATTTTTCTTTTTGCATCTCCCTGGATTCCCTGCATGTTTTCAGCATATCTGCAGTGATTTATTTCTAAGGGCTACATTTTTTTTTATGGTACCTTGCTTGCCTGCAAGCAGTGATTCCTGTTCGGACTCTGCCTCCTGAAACTCCTCCTGCAAGCACCTCTGTAGTTCAGAAGGCAGGCTATGTGAATTCTGTGACACAGCATTGCCTATTCACAGGGCATAGTGAATATGTCAGAATTAAAGTGAAAATATGTGGGGTTCTTCACACAGTACATTTTACAAAATTCAAGATTAAATTTAATAGGAATAGGCTTGAAGTAACTGAAATGCAGTGTGATAAATGTGATTTTTAATAAGTGCCTTTTAGGTTGTCCACCTAAACTGTCCGGATAGTATAGGTTAAATAGGTTTACCTTTTCTCTGTTTTATACATTTTTGCTTTAGCTTGACCAGGAAGAGCTCACCTTTTTTCAGGGCAGAATTTTCAACCTCTAATTATCTAGAGATAATTAACAAAAACACAGCTGGAACTCCGCATTAAGTTTTTAAGTCAGGAGCTACAGAAAACTGCAGCTGCTGACTACACTTGCCTGTCCCGGAGTCCAGCGATTGTTCTCAACCGCGCTTTTCCTTCTTCCCTTCTTTCTTCCACAGCACCAGCATCTCTACTGTGTGCACCAGGCTGTGACAGCTTGTGGCTTCACGGCTTGGTGCCCACTGCACATGCGTGAATCGAGCTGCACTTCCGAATTGGTCCGGCAGTCTTCTCGGACCTTTGAAAGTTCCCAGGAGACTGCGGGAGGGAGGAGGGGGCTGAACTTCTGGCTCACTTTGCCGCAGGGAACTGTGCCAGAAGTGGGAGCCGGTACATGTCAAAAACAGGTATCCACTCTTCCCAAATATGGCAGTGGGGAGAGGAGGCAAATAAGTGGAGCTTTTGAGTGGAACTCCTCTTTAATGTGTAAGGTAAGTTCTTAAACTTATGTGTTTTCCTACTTTGTCCTCATGAACTGCTGTTTGGGAAATCTAACGATTTTATCACTGCACCTGAATCTATTGTAATATACTATCTGCATCATTAAGTGGTGCAGGATTCAGTGTTATGCAAGTCTGCATAGTTCTACTTTGTTCTTGATAATCTGGTGCACAGTTGCCAAACAAACTTTGATTTGCATTTATACAGATCCCTGGCTAATTAGAAAAGAACATAAGAAAAGTAAGAATAAAAAGAAGAAAAAGAAAAGCATTGATCCAGATTCCATACAAAGTGCCTTATTAGCGTCAGGACTTGGGGCTAAACGTCCCAGCTTTTCATCTGTTAAATCTGTTCCCGCAAGTGCTGCTTCTAGCCTTCCAGGTAAGGAATGTTCACTGCAGCCCTATAGTTAGGCCAATTCGTTTGTAGTTGTGTTAACGAATCTTTTATTTTTTCCCCCACAACAGCTGTTTCAAGTAGTGCTTTATCCACAAACTCCAGCAACAGTTGTGTCACTAGTCAAGATTCAGTGGAAAGGGCTCAGCAAATGAAAAAGGAAGTTTTGGACAAACTGGATGAACTGTCAGAAGCCCTTCCTCCAAACACATTGGATGAACTTATCGATGAGCTCGGTGGTCCTGACAATGTGGCAGAGGTAGTTAATGCAGCAGTTGTTTTTTGTTTTTTTGTTTTGTTTTTTTTTTTTGTTTCCATACCATAATCTGCTTCCCCCATGTAACTTGGATGTCCAAATCTTACCAACGTTAGTGAACATCCAATATAACCCATCCTACTCCCAGCATGCCTCCTCCCTCCTCCTCCCTCCTCTTTTCTAGTGTCCTGGGACGCTAGACTCCTTTTTATCTCCGCTACTGCGCCACAGCTCAATGTCCGCTATTGTTTCCAGTGCTGCCTGCCGTTCAACTGTCGTTGCACTTAAAACGTCAACTCTGCTCTTACAGATGCCGTTCGCACTACCTTTAAAGTATAAGTCGAGGCAAAACTTTTTCTAGTTTTGGATAGAGTGGAGTATTATATTAGACAGGAAGTGAGGGCAAAACAGTAAAATATGTGCAGATAAGCACTTCAGCCCTAAAAGTGTGAGCTCACTCAGAGTAAAGTCCACAGTATGAAATGGCCAAATAAGGGGTAAATTCAGAAGCTTCTGAAGAAACAGATCTGGGGATGATCCGATCCATGCATGTGAAAGAACAAAGTTGTCAGGGCACAGGAATTTGTAAAAAGTAATTGCATTTATAGTAGAAAACTCTTCTCACATCAAGGTATATTGTGTGCTGCTGAGATTGCAGAAGGGAATCATGCAGGTATTACCAGAAGTGCCAAGACTGTTGCATCAGTAAACTTCCATGTAAGCACCAGACCTTTCAAAAACTACCAGCAGTGTCTACGTGTGCTGCTCAATGTGGCATCAGAGAAGTGGGCGGGCAGCTTGATTTCAGGGGCCCCACCCCTTCTTTTCTAGAATTGTTTTATACAATTAATGTACCAATTCCTGCACCCTGGCAACTTTGTTTTTCTTTCACAAGCAAAGAAAAGAGGAAGGGGTTTTAACCCTAATGGGTGCTTACTTATGGTGGTGACTATGTACTCTCTACAGTATAGTCCTGAACAGTTTATGATGAATGAGATAGCATATCTCTAAAGTTAATATTACTAAAGAAACTAATATATTAATTGTGACATTATCCGTGAAAAACAGAAAAAATTAATATATTCACCTAATTTCAAAGAAATACAAATTAATTTATACACTCATTAATTGTGAGAAAATATAATAGAAAAATGAAATAATGTATATAGAGATGAAAAAAATTTATATTGTATATTATAATAATGGTAAAGATATGATGTGAATAGAAGTTCCAATGAAAACATTTTTTTCCCTGAAAAAGTGTCTTAACCAACTTATTCCTGCTCTGTTATTCCTCATTTTAGCCATGTAAAAAGAAAAAAAAATGACAGTGTCTTATCATAGATAAATTGTGGATTTTATTAAGTGCCCAGTATGCACTCACATTTGAAAGGATAAAACACGCTTTGTATATAAAAAGCCGCTATAAGCAGTGATGACCAGCCTCTTTAGTGTGTCAGCACACACTGACCATACTCGCCGTGTGGGTAGTCGGATCACTGGTGACCTCTCTGCCCCTCCCCTAAGCGTTATGCCACAGGGACTCGTAGCTTCATCTGGGGGATGTAGTGACATTTACATTTATTAAAACATATAGTCATTTTATACACTATAAATTTGTTTTCTATAAAGATCTAGAACACACTCCAGTGGCTCACAAGTAATCTTTATAAAATTTGTGGGTTTTAACCCTCTATCCAGAATTGGAAAGTCTAGCCGTTCTACTTTAAAGCTTCAGGATCAGTCTGCAATTTCTGCTCACAGTTCCCAGTCTAGGTTCCTTTTAAGTGCCCTAAGACTGGCAAGACCTTTTTCCAGCAGTCCTATTATGGGGATTTGGGAGAACCATGATAAGCTGTTCAGGCCTTCCAAATGGCTGTCCTGTACCTGTTTGAGGCAAGCTTTTGTTTAAAAAAAAACAAAAAAAAGTGCACTTCTTCGCTTTGTGGATCTTTTGGGATCCCTCCTTAAAGCGAAGCTCCAGGCCCCCCCCCCCCCCAAAATAAAGTGCCAAACGTGACAGAGGATGCAAACAAGTGGCACTTCCCCAGTGGGGGGGGGGGGGTAGGATTCTGTTAAGTGACTGGAGATGCATTCTAAAACCATTTTCTCGATCAGGCCCTGCCTTGGCTGTCATGATGGCATATAGCATGTCAATCTCTAGTCAATTGGATGAAAGCTGTAAGAAAGGATCAGGCCCCTTTCCAAGTTGATTCCTTGCATTCTGAACATTTGGGGCTCATGCCTGCAGCCTTAAGCTACTAGTTGGACAGTTTAACTGAAGAGCCTCTTTGTGTTAACAGAAGGCATGTACTAATGTGTTGGGCAGTGGAATAGGTTGACAAAGGTCATCTGCTTTTGAAGGGACAATGTCCCTTTTTTTGAAGCTACCCGGGACACCCTTTAAATTTCTAAAGGCTCAATGTTTGATAGCGTACTGCTTTTCTTGGAAGCCTTTGGCTCCTGATGCGGTCTTTCAAACCCTCCTACTCTTAAGAATTGGTTACCCATCCTGCTTCATGGTCACTGTCTTTAACGGCATGGCTATCAAAGCCCAGGTGTTTAAGGATGGGAATAACGGAATCTGTGACTTCCCACAAGATCCAGCATTGCACATAAAAAGCATACTTTATTTGGTATGAAGAAAAACCTTTACTTTCAGAAAATTGGCATTTGAGGGATACTGGTCTCATCAAGGCAGGAGTGTCCTCCCCCCCCCGGTTCAAATCCTCCTATAGGTGGCAGTATTTCCCTACATTCATTGCATTCTTGTGTCCGCCGATGATCTCAAAGTGTATTTTTATTGGTAAACACAACAATCCTATTTTCCTTATTGCAGAAATTGAGTTTTAAGGCTCCACTTCCTTGGAGATTTGGTACAGCTAATATGTTC
Source organism: Staurois parvus (assembly GCF_062004578.1). Lineage (NCBI taxonomy): Eukaryota > Metazoa > Chordata > Amphibia > Anura > Ranidae > Staurois > Staurois parvus. The sequence continues at coordinate 1,701,936 of NW_028319214.1, read as the reverse complement.
ACAATAATGTGTAAAAAAGTGCTTTATTGAGCTATGGTCTTGTTCTTTGCCCCTATAGATGACTGGTCGGAAGGGCAGGGTGGTCAGCAATGATGATGGAAGCATATCATATGAGTCGCGATCAGAGCTTGATGTCCCTGTAGAAATTCTTAATATCACTGAAAAGCAAAGGTTTATGGATGGTGAAAAGGTAAATATTACCTGCAGTGTTGGTGTTTAATTCTTGGTTAAGTGGTGACTATTTTAACAGTTAATTGTTTTATAGAATATAGCAATCATCTCAGAAGCTGCCAGTTCAGGAATATCTTTGCAAGCTGACCGCAGAGCTAAGAACCAGAGAAGAAGGGTGCACATGACCCTGGAATTGCCTTGGAGTGCAGACCGTGCCATTCAGCAGTTTGGTAAGTTCAGAATCTCTGGAGGCTGTAAAAAAAAAAAAAAAAAAAAAATCATACAGAGCCTATACGCTTTAAAATTCAGCTAATCTGTGTATTGGCTTGGCCCAGCAATATTTTCAGTTCCGCAGATGGAAAGATGTGGGACAGTATTTGGAAAAAAAAAATTAAATGCCCTGTCCCCCCGTGCTCGTGCGCAGTGGTGAACGCATACGTAGGCCACGCCAACATATGTAAACTGTGTTCAAGCCAAACATGAGAACGCCGCAAACGTCAGAGCAAGAGCAATAATTCTAGCACTAGACCTTCTCTTTAAGTTTAAACTGGTAACTTGTAGAAATTTTTAAAAGCATCGCGCATGGAGATTTTTAGGTACCGTAGTGAGACGCCATTCCACGAGCATGCGCAGTTTTAAAGCATAACATGTTGCATATCTATTTACTCGACATAACCTCTTTCATATTTTACAAAGAAATTGGGGTATATATTGTTTTGTATTTTTTAATTCATTAACCACTTGCCCTCCCTGAGGATTCGAACACCCGCCTCCCTTCCTGACCAGGCCATTTTTTAGGCTACTGCGCTGTTACTTTAACTGACAATTGAGCGGCCATGCAACGCTGCACCCAAATGAAATTTATGGCCTTTTTTCCCCCACTAATTGAGCTTTCTTTTGGTGGCATTTGCCTGTGCTGGTTTTTTTTACTTTTTTGCGCTATAAGTAAATACCGACAATTTTTGAGAAAATAAACAATATTTTTTGCTATCAAACCTGTCCAGTGGTCCATCCACAGTGACACCAATACAGTGATGAGTGCTAAAAAAAAAAAAAAGGCACTGACAATGTACTAATGGCACTGGGCTGGAAGGGGTTGTTAACATGAGGGGCGATCAAAGGGTTAACCGTGTTCTGTGTCCGTGTGCTGCACTGTAATCACACTGCTTTGCACAAGCTGACAGGGAGAACTGTTTTGTTTACAAACAGTTCGCCTCCCTGTCGGAGATGCTCAGCAATCATCAGCTGGGACCCGGTGACCGACAGCTGTGAATGGTGGTGTGGATAGGGTGCACGCCCCTTCCCGGAAATGAAAAATCATATACATGATTTTGCGTGTCCTTGATGCCCTTTAGCAGTATATCTGCTATAGGGTTGTTGGGAAGCTGTTAAAGTGTATTTTTTTTTTTTTTCAGAATTTTTCATACATTTTTTTAAAAATTGTCCATTTCAATTTTTGGTTTCGGCACCTGAATTTTCATTTCAGTTCACCACGATTTATAATTTTTTTTTTTTTTTTTTTTTGTACAGGTAGAACGCATAGATCTAATCAAGTGACTGCTCCAGAATATGTCTTCCTCATTTCTGAATTAGCTGGAGAACAAAGATTTGCTTCAATTGTTGCAAAGAGATTAGAAAGTTTGGTATGTTTTTGTGTTAATGTTTTTAACGGTATACTGTACAAAGGATAGCCTTATGTGCAAGATTTTGCAATATATTCTATTTCATGTTTGTTTTTATTTCAACTTTTCAAACCAACCTCTTATACAGAATGATTTAAAAAGGGTGTATGTGGTATGCTTGGTTTAAATTTCTTTAATTTGTTTAAATAAGGGGGCCTTAACGCATGGTGACAGGAGAGCAACAGAATCAAGAGATCTAAGCCGCTTTAACTTTGACAACAAGGTATGTTTGTGGCTTCCTGTTCTGCACTTTTACTACTGTATGAGTTTGATTATTCCTAGCCAGTTACTGCGGTGTGCCATTTGCAGTGCATCATATAGCAGTGGAATATATTCATAAATGTTTTTGGAGCAATTTATGAAACTTTGGCAGATAAGCATGTTTGTAATAAAGCTGACTAAATGCAGCCTGAGATGGAAACACTTTGGTATGCTGCTATCTTCAGGTGATTGGGCACTGGCAAAAGTTTTTTGCTGGGAACACCCCCAGTGCATCCCCAAACCCCACCCACTCTGACTCATCACCCACCTTTCCTCCTCCAAACCTCCATTCTAATGTTGGACCTATTTTTCTTTGTAGATGTTTCTAAACTATCTTAATTGTACAAGACCAAGGCAGAGTATTCCGGTCTAGGCATGTACAGTGCATTCATAAAGTATTCAGATCCCCATTCACTTTTTGCAATGTTATGTTGAGTCTGATACTACTGTTTTTATATTCATTTTTTTTCTCCTTCATCTACACTCCGTACCCCATAATGACAAAGTGAAAACAGAATTTTAGAAATGTCTGTGAATTTATTATAAAGAATAAACTGAAATATCACATTGGCATAATTATTCAGACCCTTTGCAATAACACTTGAAATTTAGCTCAGGTGCCTCCCATTTCTCTTGATCATTGTTAATGTGTCTACACCTTGGCTGGAGTCCAACTGTGGTAAATTCAATTAATTGGAGATGATTTGGAAAGGCATAAAATTCTATAAGGCTAGGTTCACACCTAATGCAGGTTGCGTTTGAGTCGTTTCTGCATTGCGTTTTTTGCACTTGTGTTTTTGCTGTGTTTTTGAGTCTTGCGGTTTTGTTTTTCCACGTTGAAAATTTTTTTTCTTGTTGCTAGGCAGATGCAAAACGCATCAAACGTGGCAAAACGCAATACATTTCTGTAGCGTTTCCATCGAAGTCTGTAAAAACAAACACGCAACTTTTTGCGTGCAAAAAAGTCCCTGACCCCTTCCAAAAAAACTGCACCAGGTGAAAACAAAGGTGTGAACATGTCCCATAGGAAACAATGTTAAATGGACTGTACTGCGATTCTGCAAAATGCTGCAGCAAACAGGTGTGAACCTAGGGTAAAAGACCTCACAGCTGACATGCATACTGTATCAGAGCAAAAGCCATGAGGTCAAAGGAACTGTCTGCAGAGCAGCAGAGGTATAGATTTGGGGAAGGCTATAGAAAAAAAAAAAAAAACCTGCTGAATTGAAGCTTCCCAAGAGCACAGTGGCCTCCACAATTTTCAGATGGAAGAAGTTTGGCATAACTAGGAATCTTTTTTGAGAGCTTGTCACCTGGTCAAACTGGGCAGTCGGGGAAAGGGCCCGAGTAAGAGAAGTGACCAAGAACCCAATGGTAACTCTAAGCTACAGAGATCCTGTGTAGAGATGAGACAGAGTTCCAGAAGGACAGCTATCACTGCAGACCCTCCACTAATCTGGGCTTTATGGCATGGAAACCTCTCCTCGGTGCAAAACACATGAAAGCCTGCTGAGAGTCCTTAACCCCTTCACGCCTAAGGGTAAAACAAATCTAAATGCCTAAGCACAATTCTGCACCTTTGACATGTGATAGCAAAACCGTCCATATCATCACAACTACTTTGCACATCCAGGTGGATTATACCTTGATTTTTTCAGGACAAATTGGGCTTTCATTTGGTGGTAAATGGTAATGGGTATCTCCTGATTTTTTTTTTTATTATCAAAGGAAAACTGGCCAAAAATAGTAAAAAAAAATCCTTTTTTTTTTTATTTAGCTATGTGTTTCTTGTTATGACCATAACCTACCACCAAAGAGCAACCCAAAATAAATTGTCCAGCTCTTGACGATCGCAGCGATACCATATATGTGTATGTTATTTGTTGTTTGTACCCGTAGTACAGCCCAGAAACCATAGTGCGCATTTTTTTTTTTTTTTTACCTAAAACACACTAACACTAACTGACACTGACATTAACACTAACTGACACTGATACCAATTTTTTTTTTTAAATCTTGACCTTTGACCCTGACCTTGACCCTGACCTAAACACTAACCCTGGCACTGAACTAGATCAAACCTTGATCTAGGTATTTTTTTTTATTTTTTTAATATTTATTTCTTTTTTTTTTTTTTTTTTTTTACAAACTTTTTTTTTTCTTCTCTCTGACAGGAGTTCGAGAGATACAATGTATCTCTCTTCTCCATTCATAGAGAGAGAGAGAAAAAAAAAAACAAGGGGGCCGGGCTGCACAGTGACTGACCACTGTGATAGCCAATCAGAGGCTATCACAGCGATCATTAGAACGGGACCCAGTGCTCTCAGTGACACCGCGGTCTCGGTGCTGGGAGCGCGCTGAGGGGCGCGCTCCCAACACAAAGACAGGTACGCAAATATGCGGCCCCACGGAAAAAAGCCCAGGTCCGTGAGGCCGCATATTTGTGTTAAGTCGGCGTCAAGGGGTTAAGGTTGTTTTTTTGCATATTTAATCCACAAAAGCACTTTAAAATATTGATGCATGGCAAACTATTTTGTGTTGATGCCCTAGAGAATGTACTTTGCCAGATCTCTGGGATGACGCTCCTTTTCAAAAATGTGCAGTATTTTGCGTTTAAAGGACCTTGCTTACAAAAAGGCTTGTTTTACGCATGCCTTTTGATGGCAAATGCCTGTTTGGTGAATTCTTTGATAAATGTATCAAGGTACAGGGAGGAAAAAGTGCTTCTAGCCCACAAAAACAGCCTAAGCCTACTACCTCTTTCAACCAAAGGGGTCCTTTTGTTCCACCCAGGCATCCTCCGTGAAGTTAAAACTCCTCTTTCTGGAGTTGGATATCATCTGTTGGCCTTTGCACCAGAATGGATCAGAGATATTGTAACCTCTAGGCCATTTTCTGGGGAGTACAAAATGGAATTTGTTCCTCTGCCCCTCCTCAATTCCTAACCTAAGCTACCAGCTTCTCTGCAAACAGGCAGACTTGTGGGCCTCCCAAGGTGAATTTCAGACACAAGGAGTAATCATCCCAGTTCCTCGAGAGGAAATACATTTGCTTTTTTTTACCAAAGCTGAATAAAGGCATTATCTCTGTTTTGGATCTAAAATCCCCAAACATATCTTCATGGTCAGCACTTCTTAGATTGGGGAATTAGGGCATCAGTGAACATCCAAGATGTGAGTGTGCTGCAGGTGAATATTAGAGAAGGAGACCTCCTGTGACTCTTCTGCCTAAGGGTCCAGGGCCTCATGGTAAACGTCTTCAAGGTTGACCCCTTCACTTTCTTTTCAAGACCTGTGCAGATCAACATTCTCAGGACATGAAACAAGGAGATCTCTCTATTGTCTACTTCTGTTCAGCCAGGCAATAATCTCCATGGTATGGTGGATTTCCAACTCTGCCACAGAATTTTGAAAATTATATCTTCCCTCCTTCCTGGAAGGTAGTAAGGATGGATTCAAGCCTGACAGGCTGGGGCAGGGTATAGAATTCCCTGGCTGTCAGGGAACCTGATCCTGACAGGAGTCCTTGCTCCCTATCAACATTCTGACACTGTGTCTTAAAACTGACTCTCCCAAACTTCATACCTCTCCTACATGGTCAGGGTGAAGTCTTACAACACCATGGCTGTGGCCTACGTACATTTCCAAGGGGGTACCAGAAATCCGGCTACCATGAAGGAAGCGACCCGGATTCTCTCCTGAGAACCATAACACTTTCTGCTTTCTATATGCTGGGTGTGGAAAATTGGCAGGCATGCTCCCTAATTCAGCAACACCTGGTAAGTGGTACCTAAATCTGGAGATTTTCCTGATCCCTTGTCAGAAATGAGTAATGTCAGATGTGGACATCATGGCCTCCAGATTAAACAAAAAAATTAGACAAGGATTGTGGCCAGGCCTAGGCATTCCCTTGCTTTTTCAGTGGATGTCCTGATGATTCTTAGGTCCATGGTTAGATTGGCGTATACTTTCTCTCCAGTGAGGATTCTTCCTCACTTCACAAGATAGAGAACAAATTCTGATGATCCTCATTGTGCAAGATTGGCCCAGGAGACTTTGGACATGCCATGGCCTCTTCCACATAGGCCAGACCACGAGTCACAAGTCCCTCTCTTCCATCGTGCTTCTTGCTCTCTGGCATTTAGTGGCATGGCTGTTGAAACCCAGGTCCTAAATAGGGGCATTTCAGACTTCTTCCCACATTATTAAAGGCAAAGAACTACCTTTTCTCAGCATCTACCATTGGTTCTCTGTTACTTGCATTCTAGCCTTCCTCCAGTCTGACCTGGACCCCCTTCTGGGCTTTAGGTTTCTAAAGGGACACATTTCTACTTTTTTTTTTTTTTTTTTTTTTTTTTATAAATTATATTCCAGAAACCTTTTGAACTCTTAAGACCTTTGTACAGGACGTTGCTCATATCAGTCCCATACTTAGACCTCACATGTCTTTTTAGGCTCTGAATCTTGTGCTTTCGGTTATTCTAAAACTTCCCCTTGAACAAATTCAGGATATCCTGTGGGATCATCTCACCAGTAAGATGACCTATTTAGTAGCTGTTACCTCCAAGCGTTTCTCGAAGTTGGCAGCCCTTTATTGTAAGGAACTTATCTTGTATAGACAAGGTGATCCTTGGACCCAGACCCTACTTCCTTCCCGAGATGGGTCTCCAATTCTCATCAGTGAGTGCTTTCTCGCTTCACTGTGCCCTGCCCTGAAGCATACCAAACAGATTCCACTCCACTGCCTAAATGTGTTCAGAGCAGTTAGAGGGACTCAATTTTTCTGAAGTAAGCTAGGTGTAGACCCTTTGTCCTCCCTGAAGGTCCCAAAAGCAGCATCCTGCTTTCTCTTCTACCATTGCTAGGTGGTTCAGCCAGTTCATTTCCAGAGCTTATGCCCTCAAGGAATGTGTCCCTCCCTTTGCTACCAAGGTTCATTCCACCAGATCTGTCAGTGTTTGTTAGGCCTTACAGCATTAAGCATTTGTTTCATGGGTTACGAAGGCTACCACCTTGTCTTTTTTGTTCTTGCCTTCTCAGTTATACCAGGTGGATCTCTACTAATGTGAGCTTTGGACGTAAGGTGCTTTAAGGTGTACTTTTGAGTGTTTGGTCCTGTTGAACCTTGTTTTCTGTGGGTCTGTTTGCTTTTATTTACTATATTGTTGCCCACAGTTTACTGCTTGCAGGTTTCCCATCGTCTGCAACTAGTCCAGTACTGTACACTTAAGATGATGGAAATTTTGGCTTACCTGTAAATTTCATATCTTGAGTACAGTACAGGACACAGATCTCTCCCCTCTGTCACTTATTTGCTACAAAACTGCAGGCCCACTGAGTCCGTGGGGTTTTATCAAGGTGCATTGGTGGTGTTCCCAGTAAAGCTGTTGCCAGTGTCCAGTCGCTGAAGGTAGCCACATGTAACCCCTGGTCTATGACTAAAAGTCCTCTACTGTAAGATAAAGAATTTAGTCAAGTCAAAATTCCCATTTTTCCATTTCAAGTAGTTGTACAACATAGATGCTGTAAAAGGAATGTTTAAGACGGCTTCTCTAACAACCCCTTAGTTTAACTATCACTGTGAAATACTTGCCTCCAGACCAGCTCCCAAGATATTCACTAAAAGTGTAGTTTTGTTACACTAGCACTCCACTGCTTCTGAACAACAGACAAATGAAATAAAAAGCTGAATAACCAGGATAATTTGTTATGCGTTTTCGTTAGTTATTAATTCTATGTAATTCTCTTGCAGTATGGAAGAAATGCTTTGGAGATTGTCATGAAATCAATTGTGAGTTTGGATGCTCCTTTGGTTTCACCACCTCCAGATTATCCTGGTGACTTTTTCAAAGGTGAGTTATATAACACTGTGTGATCAGCTCAATTTAAATGATTTAGAACTATAATTTTAAAAGCTATATGAGTAAATCTTTCTTATGCCTGGTCTAAAACCTAAGCTCTCGAGTCTCTTCCTTTTTTTGGTGCACTTCTAAAAATTAGAAACTTCTTCAGCTTTTGTTTTCTGTGCTTTTCGAAGTAGAACAAATATTTTTTCTATATGTTCAATTTCAGATGTTCGTCAAGGGTTAATTGGCGTTGGGCTTATAAATGTTGAAGACCGTTCAGGAATTTTGACTCTTGATAAAGGTATATTTTGCGTAGTTTTATATGTAAAAGCTTTTATTAACAATATTAAAATGTAACTCTGAATGTTTAAGATATTTTTGATAACATATTTGTCAGAATACCAAAAATAAAGTAGCTGTTTAAATTTGTAGGGCAATCGTGCCCTTCAGCTTATCCTACTTGTACAACCACAATTCCAAGGAAGTTGGGACACTGAGTATTTTGAGATTTGCAAATCATTGCATTCAGTTTTTTATAGATTTTACACAAATACAAGGACATATTTTATTCACAATAGAAAACGTCAAATTTTTAAACTGAGAGAAGGTACCATTTTTAGAAGAGATAATTTTGAAATTGATGGCAGCAACACTTCTCAAAGTTGGGACGGCAATAAAAAATCTGGCAAAGTAAATGCTACTAACCAGGAAGAGCTGGAAGGAAATATTGAAAGTAGGTTAATTGGCAACTGGGCAGTAACATGATTAGGTGTAAAAAGGCATCTTAGAGAGTCGATGTCTTAGAGTAGAGTAAAGGTGTGCAGAGGTTCACCAATCTTTAAAAGATGCTTCTACAAATTGTCGAACAATTTCAGAATGTTTCTCAACGTAAAATTGCAAATACTTTAAATATATCCTCATCTTCAGTACATAATATCACAAGATTCTGAGAATCTGGAGATATCTTTGTGCACAAGGGACTAGGCCAACATGCAGTATTGGATGCCCATGATATTAGGGCCCTGAAACTGCAGTGCATTAAAATCAGAAATGATTCTGTGATTGACATCATTGCTTGCGTTCTCAGGAATGCTTCTAAAAATCAATGTCTGTTAACATAGTTAAAATGCATGTGAAATCTATTTCATGCAAAATAAGAAGCAATATATTTACATGATCCAAAAACACTGCTGTCTTCTCTGGGCCAAAGCTTTTTTTTAAATGGTCTTTTGCAGACTGTGGAAAACTGTTGTTTGTGTTTGAACAAAAATTAACTTTTTTCTTTTATTAGTAATAATGGGCACTGCGTCCTCTAGACTAAAGAGCAGAAGGACCTTCCAGCTTATTATCAGCACTCAATCTTTTCAGCTTGCACCTCTGGAAAAGGATCAGTGCTGTAAAAAAAATATATATATATCTAAGTTTTAGAGCAGCATATGCTCCCACCCAGACAACCATTTTCAGGGAAGGCCTTGCATATTTCAGCAAGACAATGCTAAACTACATACTGCATCTATTGACAATGGCATGGCTTTGTAATGGAAGAGTCCAGATGCCTATTTGTCCTGGCTGCAGTCCAGAACTTTCACCAATTGAAAATACTTGACGCATTTTGAAATGAAAAATACAAAACTCAACATCCAAAACATAAAATGACCCAGGACTGTTGAGCAGTTAGAATCCTATATCTGGCAAGAATGGGATAACATTCCTCTCCCATAACTTCACTGGTCTTGCACAATGTATACATTAAATTAATTTATTTTAGGTTCTAAAAAAGTTTGTTTGTTTTTTTTAATACAGATTACAACAACATTGGGAAGTTTCTTAACCGTATTCTGGGTATGGAAGTCCACCAACAGAATGCCCTCTTTCAGTACTTCTCTGACACACTCAATGCTGTTATACAGAATGCAAAGAAAAATGGCAGATATGACATGGGAATTCTAGGTACACAAAAATGCTTAACTTGCATACTTGTAGAATTTTAAAACACCTGTACTGTTGAAACCATTTTTTTTTTTCCCACTTTTTTTTTTTTTCCAGATCTTGGCTCTGGGGATGAAAAGGTTTCCAAGGCTGAAGTTAAGAAGTTCCTGACACCGGGATATTCCACTTCAGGCCATGTAGAATTGTACACAGTAAGTTCTGGTTAAAAATGATAGGGTAGCTTGTACTGTTTTAAAAAAATGGTTTGTTTTTAAAAATCTGTGTGTGTGTTTAGTTTCTTTGGGTTCGTATGCTCCTGACTGGCAAATAGAAAAGAGTTGTGAAATAATGGTGCTTGGTGTGGCTTTTTCTTCTCTGTACAGACCCAAAGCTTGACTCCCAATGGCCTTATGTCACAGGTGGGCACACACCAAAAAGACTTTGTTCTTTGTCAGCTGTTTCTAATTGCAGCAATCTGAGATTGCTATAATGTTAAAGTTTAGCAAAGTTTTGAAATCATATACTTTGTATTTTTACACATTGTGCATGTATACTTCTCAGATACCCAGAAGGCCATAGTGACAGCTCTTAAAGTGGTAGTAAAACCACTTTGTTAATTGTTATCTACACGTAAAATTATAATAAAGCTGACCTATTGGTAAAATTAATATCTCCTAAGCGTGCACTGCTTAGGTGATATTCGGGGAATTTTTAGCTGCGCATGTGCTCTGAAGGAACGGTATACCTGTGCCATTCCTTCAGAGCACTGTGCCGTGGCCCGTGACTCCTGTGTGCATGCGTGGGAGAGATGTCATCGCTGCTTAGCCAGTCAGATAGCCGGAGCTCGCGAACCGGGAAAGAACGCCGGGTGAAGATGGAAGCCTTTACAGTGGTCACAGTGCACCGCTGGTGGGCTTTTGTTTTATGGTACATTTTACATATTGTGCTAGTATGCTATGCATACTAGTACATTATGCTATTGCCTTGTAGGGAACGTTTTTTATTTTTGATGCGATTTACTACCACTTTACCCATGTTCTTTATTATGTACAGATAAGTGTAGAAAGAGGAATGTCTTGGGAAGATGCAACTAAAATATGGGCTGAGCAAAGTGGACCAGAAGATGGCTTTTACTTGTCACAGCAGGTAAGCGTTATTAATTCTCCACGTAAAGCAAAAATTCAGGCACAGGTTTTCTTTTACCAGTGTGTAAGTACAGTTGTGTTCAAAATAATAGCAGTCAGACATCACTAACCTGATCAATCACTGTTTTTGGTAGAAATGATATTTCTACATGGCAAATAATTTACTAGCAGGTGTAGTAGAGTAAAAGAAATTCGACAGACCCAACAGTCATGACATGCATGCTGCTGATTCTGTGTAATTGAATCACTAATTAAAAGGGGCATGTTCAAAATAATAGCAGTGTGGAGTTCTATTAGTGAGGTCATTCATTCTTTGAAAAACAGGTAGCAATTATTGCCCTTATTTAAGGAAGGAAGGCAGCAAATGGTGTACATGCTGGTTACAGTGCATTTCTCTCTGAAATTCTGAGGAAAATGGGTCGTTCCAGACATTGTTCAGAAGAACAGTGTACCTTGATTAAAAAGTTGATTGGAGAGGGGAAAACATATAAAGAAGTGCAGAAAATGATAGGCTGCTCAGCTAAAGTGATCGCAAATGCTTTAAAATGGCAACCAAAACCTGAAAGACGTGGAAGAAAGCGAAAAACTACCATTCGAATGGATAGAAGAATAGCCAAAATGGCGAGGACTCGGCCAACAATCCGCTCCAGGAAGATCAAAGAAGGTGTAAAGTTCCCTGTGAGTACTGTTACAATTAGAAGACGCCTATGTGAAGCCAAGCTATCTGCAAGAAGCCCCCGCAAAGTCCCACTGTTGAAAAAAAGATGTGCTAAAGAGGTTACAATTTGCCAATGAGCACATTGACTGGCCTAAACAGAAATGGCGCAACATTTTGTGGACTGATGAAAGTAAGATTGTTCTTTTTGGGTCTAGTGGCCGGAGACAATTTGTCAGACGACCCCCAAACACTGAATTCAAGCCACAGTACACTGTGAAAACAATGAAGCATGGTTGCGCAAGCATCATGATATGGGGATGTTTCTCATACTACGGTGTTGGGCCTATTTATCGCATACCAGGGATCATGGATCAATTTGAATACATCAGAATACTTGAAGAGGTCATGCTGCCTTATGCTGAAGAGGAAATGCCCTTGAAATGGGTGTTCCAACAAGACAACGACCCCAAACACACCAGTAAACTTGCAACATCTTGGTTCCAGACCAACAAGATTGACGTTCTGGAGTGGCCAGCCCAATCCCCGGATCTTAATCCAATAGAAAACTTGTGGGGTGACATCAAAAATGCAGTTTCTGAGGCAAAACCAAGAAATGGAGAAGAACTGTGGAATGTAGTCCAATCATCCTGGGCTGGAATACCTGTTCACAGGTGCCAGAAGTTGGTTGACTCCATGCAACACAGATGTACAGCAGTTCTCAGAAACAGTGCTTATACAACGAAATATTAAGTGATTCAAAGGAAAGCAAAATCTTCAAACACTTTTCAGTTTATATAGTGAATGTTTGAGTTTGTAAAGAAGAATACAAACACTGCTATTTTTTTGAACAGTCTAATATTCACTTTTCTTCAATTTTTTTAGAGGAACAACACAAATTTGATATATTTTTCTTCATGTTTTGATTTGGAATAGAATGTGTAGTGTTCCCAATGCATTTGTGTGTATGGAAATAAAAGCTATTAGAAGGATTTTGAGCTTTTATTCACTTTTTTCAACACACTATTATTTTGAACACAACTGTATATACAAATATTTCTGCTGCAGGGGTGTATGCTATGGCCAGAACCATAGCTTTGTTCTTTTAAAAATTTCACTTTTCTTTATGCCATGTAGTATAGCCCTGCTGTACTCTATTACCTAAATGTGTGAGAGCCAGCTCTCACATCAACAGCAGGCCAGTGATCTTTATCTGCTGTCCTTGTATTTTAATATTTTGAGTTTTATCTATTACACTGCCTATTACCATGGCAGCTATAGTAGGTTTTGAGTTATCTGCCCAAAAACAAAAAAGCGTGAAGGATCATAGGAAGAATCTAATGCTCAAGCCAGAAGTTCTTCCAATTATAGAGGCTGAGCATCACATGTTGGTGTTATCTAGGTTAGTCTGCATCAAACGTTAGGCCTAGGAATGACTACTTCTCCAGGCTGACATTCATTCATCAAAGCATTTTGATATTTGCTTAACTCTTCCCAAGAACAAGCCCACTGCTTGAGTTAGGGGTTATGGCTTTTGACAGGACTACAGGAAGCCATGTACAGCATGATCTGCCTTCATTGCAGCGATGAGTTGATATTACTAAATTTTAAATAAGGTATGTAATTAACTTCTTTTTTTTTTTAAAAAAGTAGCAAATTGGGGAAGTGGGGTGGTGAGGAACCTGGGCAGGGTAGCATATTCATTTAAAAATACCCCCCCCCCCCGCAAATTCTTTGGTCAGGCTGTGCATAGAACCTTCACCTTTTTCCAATTCTAAATACAAGAACCAACATGTAATGTATTTACTTACCATTTCTTAGAGGTGCTGGCTGCATTGATGTTCTTTTCAGGCTTTTTACCTGGTTAATATGCCTGTTACACACTTTTTGCTCTATGGTAGCAATGCTCACTTAATGTATCTATGAAGGAGCAGTGCTGTCACTCTGATACAGGGAGTGTTTTGCAGTTAACAAATGTGAACGTGACAGGTCTGATGACATCACTTGGGATAACACTACAACATCATAGGACAGCAGTGGATTTCTGGCAGATTAAACAGGTGTTTTTCTTTCTCATTCATCAAAGGACACAGGAATCCAAACTCCTCCAGCAGTGGGGGTGGCGAAAAGGTGTACAGTAAAAAAAACAAAAAAACCCTGAGCATACTTCCCTTCTACTCAGCACACACATGCCACAGTCCTTTTACCCACAAAACTCCAGAAGGGGTTGTTAGACCCTCTTTCCTGCTATATTCAATGCTGTTTGAAACCTGTTTTGATAAAAATAAAAAAGGTGATGTGGCAGTCCCCGTATTTCTATTTTTTTTTTTTTTTACATTCCTAATTGTCTGGCTGTTAAGATGACTTTGACCCAGGTCAAGAAAATCATCTGCATGCTGCTTCTTGGTCAGTGCCTTAGTCTTGAATTTTTAGGATTAATATGGTGGCCTGCCAACTGCCATTGATCTGTAATGGCAGCCTCACTGTTTGGCTCATGACAGGGCTGCTTTAATACCATGTAGGAGGGAATGTGATGTTATATAGTCACAGATTGAGACGCGATTATTTTTATACTATTTTAAGATTTAGATATGTTTCCTTTTGCAATTTGATTTAACAGATTTGTTTTTCCTTTTTTAGATCAGAAATAATAAGAAAACTGCAATTTTAGTTAAAGAGATCAACCCAAAAAAGAAACTTTTCCTTGTGTACAGACCCAATACTGGAAAGCAGCTGAAACTAGAAACCTTATCAGACTTGAAAAAGAAATACAAGAAGGTAATTTTGAGTTTTTGCTTTTAACAAATATTTCAAGGCTATTTTAAGTGTTTGTAAAACACATCGATTGGGGAAAGAAATTCAGGTGATTGGACACTGACAAAGCTTTAGAAGACATGCCCCATGGACGCCTCCCTTTTAATCCTACCTCACTCCTTGAGTCCTCAGTTTCGTGCTAGTGTCTGACAGAGAAAATCGCCCTTAGCTTAACTGGTTTATTGTTTTTCTTTTATATTCCTGCAATCAAGCCCTCACTTTCTTCTAATGTCGGCATAGAAGCAGTGCATCTGGATCAGCACAAGCATGGTAAAACCTTGGGAGTCGTACCTGGACCCAAACTTTGTGGACAGCCTGTGATGTTGCTTTGGGCAATGGGCCCTGCATAGGTGTTCGCCTTTGTGCTCGGTGCAACTTAGTGTTGCCTGCAGGGCGCTATGCAGGTCCAGGACCATGGTCCTTCGATTTTGAACTCCGTTCCTTAAGACCCCTTTTAGGGTCTCTGTTGAAAGCCTACACAACACTCAGTGTTTAAAGTGACCTTGCGTCCCATGCACTGGAGCAAGCATCAGCTCTAACCCTGGCCTAAGCATCTGATTCTAGCTTTGTCTCGCATGCACCATGTAGGCTATTTGACTAAAGCAGAATTCTCTGCATCTGTCATATTTCTTTGGACAGATGACAGCCTTATTACAGCTGTCTTTGTCCAGGGACCAAAACAAGTAGCCTCTACTACTCCTCCTGTTTTTCAAACAGAGAGGGATCCTGATTTGCTGGTCCTAGAGATGCAGACCCTGAAATGAATGATTGTAAGCTCGAAAGAGCAGGGCCCTTGACCCCCTCATGTTTTGTTACTGTATTGTCTCATGTTCTGTCCTTCACTATAATGTACAGCGCTGAGCAAACCTTTTTAGCGCTATATAAAAATACTGTATAATATAATAATAATGAGGCAGTATTGAAGTAACCTGTGAAACATTTTCTTCCCTGGATTGTAACTAGACTGAAGAGGGATCTCCTTGTCTACCGTTGAAAATTGTCTTTGTCCAAAAAAAACCTTGCCATTGTGCAGCCTGACTCTCCTCCATCTCGCCATGCTTCTTTGGTCACATATCTGTTTTTCTCTCTGGGTTACAGACATCCCAGATCAGCAGGTTCCATTTGGTGGTTTTGAAATGGTAACAAACTAGTTTAAAACTAGCGGAGTCTTGGGATCAGACTCATCTCAGCGTTGCTGGACTCCAGAAAAGGCTTGGCTGCCCATCAATGTTGTGGAGCTTCGGGCGATCCGGTTGTCGCTGACTCATCGGATGGATCACCTTCAGGGTCTGCCGATCCGGATCCAGTTGGACAATGTCAATCATTAGGGGGGCATAAGAAGTGCAGCAGCGGCACTGGAGGCATCTCACATCCTGGGGTGGGTGGAAAGGTTTGTTTCGGCTCTGTCCGCCGTACATATTTCAGGGGTTGAAAACTGGCAAGCAGATTATTTTAGCTGTCAGATGCTGGATCAGGGTGAGTGGTCCCTGCACCTAGAGGTGTTCCATCAGCTCTGCCTTTGCTGGGGGACTCTCAACTGAAAGGTTCCAAGATTAGTGTCAAGATCTCTGGCGGATGCAACAAATGCACTAGTGGCGTTGTGGGATCAGTACAATCTCACTATACCTTTCCAATCCTCTATCCTGCGTATTAAACGAAGAATCAGTCAGAGGAAAGGATTCTGGTTATTCTGGTGGCTCCAAACTGGCCATGCCGTACATGGTATGCTGATGTGGTGTGATTGATGGTAGACACTCCCTGGCCGCTGCCTCTTTGCGAGGACCTTCTGTCTCGGGCCAGTGTTCCATCCTGCTTTACAGTTGCTGGCTCTGACTGCGTGGCTATTGAAAGCCAGGTTCTGAAGGACAAGAGTCTGTCTGTCTGGCTTAGTGATTCCGGCTGTTAAAGGCTCGTAAGTCTACTTCACGGAAGAGTTGGCACCTGAAGAGTGCTGTTTGGTATGAAGCTTTGGGGTTCCATCCTCGTTCTTTTTCGGGGGCTCGGGTCTTGGCCTCCAACGTGGTCAGGATCAGAAACTGAGCACGCTTTAAGGGTCAAGTCTCTGCTCTAGCTGTCTTCTTTCAGCGTCCCTTGGCCATGCATTCCTTGGTTCGCACTTTCAGGGGGTTCGTCATGTGGTGCCCCCTGTGTGCTCCCCGTGGGACTTGGATTTTGTGCTGTCAGCTTTTCAGAAGCCCCCCCTTTGAGAGCATTCAAGATTTTCCTTTATTGCCCTCGCTTTCACTTCGGCTCAGAGTTTTGGAGTTGGCAGCTTTGTCCTGTAAGCTGCCTTACCTTATTTTACACAAGGAGAAGGTGGTGCTTCGACCTTTCCCTTTTCTGCCAAAGGTGGTGTCAGATTTTCACTTAAATGAGGACATTGTCCTTCCTTCTCTGTGTCAGCTGTTTCACCCCAAGGAGGTGGCTATAAACGCTCTGGATGTGGTTCGCGTGTTCCTTTTCTGTGATGGCTTCCTTTCAGAGGTCCGATTTTTCTCACAGATGGTACAAAGAAGAGTTTGGTGGCCTCTTCTACCACTATTTCCCGTTTTGGAAGACTATTGTGCAAGCTTATGTCATTTAAAGAGCAGGAACCTCCCTTCCCTGTTACAGTGTACTCCACCAGGGCAGTTAGTGCCTCCTGGGCATTCTGACATCAGGCGTCTGTTTCTCTAGTTTGCAAGACAGCGACCTGGTCATCTGTGCACAGGTTTACGAAGTTCTATAAAATTGATGTGTTGGCATCCCCCGATGCTAGAGTGCCAAGGTTTCATAGGTGGTTGTTTAGGATTTCTGGGCACCTCTTGGGGTTGTTCGACGTGCTGGCATTTTGCCATGAGTTTTTACCTCCCTTTTTTTTTTTTTTTCTGTTAATTGATTTGCCTACCCCTCATTATGGCTTTGGGGCATCTGTTTGCTCATTTATAGAGAGGAGGCTGTAAATGAACGTAAGATAAAATGTTTGGGGGGGGGGGGGTTGTTTTTTTGTTACCGTAAAGTTTTTCTGAGTTCATTGATGGACATGGCACCCATTTGGCAGTCAGTGAACTCCAGAGGGATTTTATGGCGAGTAACCTATTCCATTATTATTTTAAGTTAATCGTAAAGGATTACAGCATGGCTTGCTGTTTTTTGGTATTTTTATCAAGGAATAAAGGAAACCTATAGCAAGAAATATGGTGCCTGCCATTATTCATTTCTCCTGACAACTGTAAAGCATATGCTGGTTCATTGGCTTCCAACACTTTTTTTTCATTGACATTGCCTGGCCTGAAAAAAAATATGCAGATGCATTTTCACTTTTCTGCATGTTTATTTAAGTCAGTGTTTCAATTTTTGGAGCCAGAGACTAACAAGTGGCTATCTTTTTCATAGCCAGATTTGTTCTGACAGAAATACATAGGCTGTCACTGCTAGTTTCCTCTAAGATCTAGGACAGACATACACACACTGTATGTGATAAGGGGCTGCAGTGCTGCATAAATTACTGATTGCTTTTTTATTCTTGCTGTTAAGCTTATGGGAATGGTCCTAAACACACAGGACCTGGGAAGCTTGCTTTGTGTGTTTGACTTTGAGGCCAAAATGTATTTCTAATGCATTATAGACCAACCTGTTTGTATATTGGTTTTGTCTGGTCTGTTGTAATGTTGACTGTATGGAGGTTTGATGTAATATATGGATTTAAGACTATGCGATAGCACGAACTACAAATGTACCTTCATCAAATGCTGTTCAGCAGAATGTTTTAAGTGAAGCTGTGTACTTTTGTATCATTTCATAAAACATTTTGTTTTCTTTAAACCTACCTTGTAGCAAATGTCTTTGTAATTTGCATTAGACAAACAGTAAAAATATACATATTGGATTCAGTGGTTAATCTTCAATTAAAACTGCATAATTTAAATTAGTGTTATTGTTAGTGTTAAATTAGTGTTATTAGTGGTGTTATTTTATTTTTTAAAATACAGGCTGCCTTAAAGTGGTTGTAAAGGCTCAAGGTTTTTTACCTTCATGCATTCTATGCATGAAGGTAAAAAAACTTCTGTGTAGCAGCCCCCCTAACACTTACCTGAGTTCCATCCCTATTCAGCGATGTCCACAGGAACATTGATTCTCTGAGGACTCACTCCTGATTGGCTGAGGCAGCAGTGGGAGCCGTTGGCACCCGACTAGGAGGTAGGGACCAGGAGCACCGGCAGGTGACTAGAGAAGAGAAGGATCTGGGTTGCTCTGTGCAAAACCACTGCACAGAACAGGCAATAATACCATGGTGTGTTTGTTGTGTTTTTTTTTAAAGACTTTAGTATCACTTTAACCTCTTCAGCTCCTTTGGATGATGTCTAGCACGTCCAAAATCTTAAAAGGTTAAACAAGTGCCTGGCTTTTATGTCAGTGATCTGGGCAGCTGTAGATCCATTCTATTAATTTTATGTGATTCGTGGGTCAGCCTCTTCCCCCCTCTCCAGTCAAGTGTTGCTCAGGGAGCTAGAGCACTGGTAATTGTTCCACTTTGACTCTTCAAGGTATTGCCAGCACATGGTATTTTAACCCTTTATGCCGGCAACTAAAAAAGAAAGGAGTATTATTATGCAGCCAGATTGCATTACAGTAACGCAGAGCGTTCAGTTGTGCTTTCACATCTAGTGGCATGGTGTAGAAAGTATCAAAGGGAGTTCAGTTTTGGCCAGTGTTTAGACTACGAGATAGTCCTAGTAACATTTTTGTTGGGTTACATGGGATTTTTTCTTTTTTTGCTTAGGAGGTAAAGTATTTATCAGGTGTTTTTTGGTTTTTTTTTGGTTTAATTTTATCTATGTAGTAAAGGTATTTGTTTTCATTTTCCAGGTACTCTCTGACGATGCTTATGCTCACTGGAAAGAACAATATACGTCTTCTGCTGAAACATGTACACATGCTTATTGGTGAGTAACCTCAGCAAATGCATGGCTGTCATTTATTAAATATTTCTCAATCATCTATTTGGGAGGACAAGTATTCAGAAACATCTGGGGTATAGTGCATCCTACAGGAGGTTTGGACACGGGCAAATAAACTCATAAGCCAGCCCCTGTATAACAGCTACTCAACCCAGCATGCCTACAGTTTTTTGCTACGGTCTTAGAATGTTGGACTCCTTTCCTAAGCTCTACTGAAAAAAAAAGTATAACTATCTTTTCCTTGATTGTTTCAGTAAAGATTTTGTGATATACCAGTATTTTTTTTTTTTTTTTATGGTTTTGGTAACTCCAGGAAAAACTCCATGCTTCATCACTGGTTGAGTTAATTTCTACATGGCAGCTATCCAGATCAGAATATCCTCAGCCATTGCTTTGGAGGCTGCTGTAAATGGCCCCTGTTGGACTGGACATGGCAGCCTAGATTTTTCATTCCATTGGCCATTAGGCTGTGCATTGGGAGGATCTTTGAGACTTCAGTGTTCTGGGTTGGTTAGCCACAAAGCATTTTCTATGTCCTTGGCTCATATTGGACCTAGTTTACTGCTGAGTGGAGCAACATATCTTTCCAAAGACATGCCCAGCTGCCATTGGTGAACCCAACCTGTACTCTCCTAGTGGTTTTAGGGGTGTTTATTGGGTATCCCTAAAAGGGACCTTCCTCTGTAATCTGAAGACAACCTTACAAGGGTTTTAGGTTCAAGTGTCCTCTGCAATACTGAAGGGCATGAATTCTTGGGGTCTACCGGTTTAGAGTTCTTCTGTATATTCATCTGCATCTTTTACGGTGAGGACTCCCTCTCTAGTTGCAAGTTTTGCCTGAGTAGGTATCCATTTCTTCATCTCATCTTGTAATCTCATTTTCTATGAAATGGAAGGGTTGAGCCTCCCTCTTTTGGTCATACAGTATTTCTTTCTGTACATGCTTGGCCAAACTTCTCTCTAAGGGTGGTCAAACTGCGTCCTTCCAGCTGGTGTGGAACTACATGTGTCAGATTTGTAATTCCACAACAGTTCCCCTGTTAGAACACAATAGCACAGGGGGGGAGATTGTCGCACTAACATTGATTTGTGTTGGCAATCCTATTGTTTTTTTTCTTTTTCCAGCTCCCTGGGTTGAATGGGAAAAAAAACTGGACCCAGGTTAAAAACTAAGTTCACCTTTCTTAACATGTTATATGTTACACCCATATTCAGGGTGTAACGTGTTACTGTTGGGCCAGCCCCTGTACCCCTGATGGTCACTGGTGCAATGCTTTCCATGCTCCTAAAACAAAAAACAGCAAATGGCCATTTTTTCCTGCAAAAATATATTTTGTTAAAAGGTGGACTTATCCTTTTTGATAGCTGATGAGCAAACTAAAATCTGAAAAAAAAAACACTGAAATTTGCGATCTATTCTTTTGTATGGAAGATTTGATTTAGCTCTGTAAATGTTTACTTTCAATAAACTTTTATTGACATTTCAACATAACACAACCATCAGTGTCAAATCAGCCTAGTACAAGAGAAGGAATGATAACAAACACGCATGAGTGCTCAAAGTCTCATAGTGTCAAGCGTTAAATAGACTCCATGTATACCCAAACACATATAGAAATAGGGAGGGTATTGTTAAACATCCCAGAAACCCCAAAAAAAACAAGCAAGCGCTAGTCACCCCAAACAGCTTCCTGCGATACCCTCCTTAACACCAGAAGCTGGTAACAGAATACCAGAGAGGAAAGAAGAAAAGGAGTCAGACTGGTCTGGAAAGGGATGTCAAGGAGGCGTCCACCCCCCCTCTCCCGAGTAGAGCAAATCACAATGCAACATTCATATATTTAGCACAGGGTTCCCACATTTGTTCAGATCTAGCCACTTTATCATGGAGCACACTGATAGCGCTCTCCTGTATCATAATCCAGGTGATTTTCTTCTTCACCTGGGTCACAGACAGAGGATTGCTTCTAAGGCCTTAGCAATGGTCATCTTTGCACCTAATAAAACATAGAAAATCAGGTGTTGCAAATGTCGAGGAACATCCTCCACTGATGCGTTAAGTAAAGCAACAAAAGGGGTCTGAGGAATGGGCACCCCATAACTATGCAACAGAACAAAGATACAATTCCAAAAGCCGTGGAGCCATGTACATTCCCACCACATATGACACATGGATCCACTCATGCCACATCTTCTAAAACAGAGGAGAAGCAGATGGATAAATTTTATCTAAACGCATGGGAACCAGGTACCATCGTTTAAGTATTTTCACATTGGCTTCTATCAAGGTTACATTCATAATGCCAGAGTAGGATCTGACGAAGCACTTATGCCATTCTTCAACCTCTATCTCTTCCCCAAGATTTTTCTCCCAGTCCGACATAAAAGAAAACTTAGAAGGCGAACCCAGTAGCAGTCCATATACGAAAGAAATATCCCCTCTTTGGCCCAAGTCCTGTGTGCACCACTTTTTATATGAAGTAACCCTATATTGGTCCTGCCTATCAGGCACAAGGGAATGCAAAAATTGTGAGATTTCTGGGGCATTTCAAAAACCTCAACACGGTGACGTAGCTTAAATGGCCCTTTGTGGGTAAAAAAACTGCCCAATCCTATAAAGCCCCTTGTCAAGCTGCCATTTTAAATGCCTTTTAAGATCCATCCCTGGTTGGAATTTAGGATTATTGAAAATATGGGCCAGTGGATAGAGCGGAAACTAATGCAGAGTTATCTCGGCGCCTATCCCATAATGTAACATAGGCAGGCAGTTCCTGGTGGGGTAACACCAAAGTAGAGTCCAGCATATAACCGGTGACCGCCATCCTCTCCATATAAATCCAGTCCGGTTTAGAGCGTCTCGAATAAACCGCCTAGAGTTTTGAATTGTGCCACCTGATTTTATCGATTGAAATCCAGCAGACCCAACCCACCCCTTGTCTTGGGGCAGAAGAGGATCTTTTTAGCAAATCTGTGGCCCTTATTGCCCCAAACATACATAAACATACCTAATCGCTGAGGATTGGAATTTCGCTAACACCAATCGTGAGACAGGAATGGGGAGAGACCTAAAGTAATGGAGGAGCATTGGAAGTAAGGTCATCTTGACTGAGTGCAGCTAGGAAAGATTGTGTGCTGACCACTGCTGTAGATCTGCCTCAAGCTTACATAAAAGTGGTGGATAATTTAATTTAGAAAGGGATTCCACAGTCAGTGAGCTGCACCCCTAAATACAGACTATGGGTGTCACTCCAGACAAAAAAAAAGGAATCCTGTATGTGTGCAATCAATCTGGCTGGAACAGAGACATTCAGAGCTAACAACTCGGTCATATTTACTTCCAGTCCCAACACCTTCCCAAAGTCCCGTAGTAAGCAAACTAGTTTAGGCGTAGAGGTCAATGGGAATGGTCAGGAACCCCAAAAGGTTATCTGCAGACAGCGCGCATTTATGTTCCTGCTGACTGCAGCG
Source organism: Staurois parvus (assembly GCF_062004578.1). Classification (NCBI taxonomy): domain Eukaryota; kingdom Metazoa; phylum Chordata; class Amphibia; order Anura; family Ranidae; genus Staurois; species Staurois parvus. Next base: position 1,679,026 of record NW_028319214.1, on the reverse strand, counting down.
TACACCTCATATGTCGGGGTCAGTCCGAATTGCCCCTGCCAGGGTCTCAATTGCTATAAAAAAGATCAGGGGAGACGGGACAGAGTTGCAGAGTACCCCAAGCAATCTGGATTGAATGGGAGTACTGACCTTGCAAATAGACCTTCGCTAGCAAGATAAACGGCATGAGGTATACTCCAAAAAAAAAAAAAACCCCCCCCAAACTTCCCAAGATCTAGTAAAGGTAGGGCCAAGACACTATATCAAAAGCCTTCTGTAGAGCTATGGAAAGTATAAGTCCTTCTTGAGGGGGTCCTCCATCCCATTGGGAACGCAGGAGACACTACATCGATTGCTCTACGGATCTGGTCCGGGCCCTGTCTCCCTGGTATAAATCCTACCTGATCCTTGTGTATATAAGAATTTATAAATGAAGATATACAATTGGCCAGGAGTTTAGCAAAAGTTTCAAATCATTATTGATCAATGATATGGGTCTATGGTTACTAAATTCCCCAGGGTCCTTAGCTGGCTTGGGAACAACTGTAATATATACTGTATCCAGTGAGGATTCCAAAGGCTCCCCATCCCATAGGGAATTGAAAAAAGCCTCTGTAAATGTTTTTACTGTAACCTATTATGTTAGCCTCAAATGGCTAAAAGCATAAAGAGATGCTCTCAAACATATTTATTAAAATTATGATGCTGGTTTTGAGGATATTACTGAATAGGGATCGGTTCCTGCAGCATTGATGTAAAAGGCAATGTGAACTTGGAGACATTCCTTTTCCCACATACTTAAAAAGAAAAAAATATCTGATCTTTTACCGGTGGACACACAACATCACTGGATTGTTGACCCCCTATTTTGGTGATTGACATATTTGAAAACTGTTCTCTTAATGTTCTTGCTGGCTGTGCCTCGACTGGCTGGATCAAGCCACAACCATCTAATATCTGGGGCACATTAAATGTATAAACGTCTTTAAGCAGATGCTTAAAATGTAATCCTTGTGACATTCTCTCTAGGAGAGGCAACTGCAAGAAAGCAAGCCTGGGACTGGTGTGTGAAATTGGTCTTCGCTGCCGGACGTATTACGTTCTCTGTGGATCTGTCCTAAGTGTGTGGACTAAAGTGGAAGGAGTTCTTGCCTCAGTCAGTGGCACCAATGTAAAAATGCAAATCGTAAGATTACGAGCTGAAGATGGACAAAGAATTGTTGGTAAGTGATTTGGAGTGGAGCATGGTGGGGTCAAATACAAACCGTCCCCTTTTCTAGTGTCCATGTGAATGTAGTTTAGATGTGACCAAAGTGTGCTATATATAAAATAAAAGTACAGTTCTCAGGTAGGTGTGGAACTGAAATGAATATGAGCAAAAAAGTGTAATTAGATTTGGAAATCATCCAGAATATGAACTTATTTCTTTACCAGTGGGTCTGCATTGTTTCAAGCTTAAATTTGCCATTACCACAACGTTGCTTCTTTGTGATTTACTCGTATCTAGCTTTATAATTACTTTTTACACGGCAGCCTATGTTTTTGCTTTGTTTAACCACTTGCCCTGCTGAGGATTTACCCCCCCCCCCCCCCCCTTCCTGACAAGGCCATTTTTTGCGTTACGGTGCTGTGTAACTGACAATTGCGCGGTCATGCAACGCTGCACCCAAATGAAATTTGTCCTCTTCACCCGCCCCCCCCCCCCCCCACGAATTGAGCTCTCTTTTGGTATTTAATCGCCTGTGCAGTTTTTATTTTTTGCGTTTAAAAAAAAAAAAAAAAACTAATTTTGAGAACTATATTTTTGACTTTCTGCTATTAAACATGTCCAGTAAAAAATTTAAAAAAAAAAAAAAAAATCAGATTTAGTCATAAATTTAGACCAAAATGTATTCTGCTACATGTCTTTCCTAATAAAAAAAAAAAAAAAAAAAAAATCCCAATACATGTAAATTAATTGGTTTACATGAAAGTTATAGCGTTTACAAATGGGATACTGGGATTTAAAATAAAAAAAAAGTACTAGTTATGGCGGCGGTCAGCGACTTATAGCAGAACTGCGGTGGGGGAACTGACTTGGTGTCACTGACATCCCCAGTGACACCAATACAGTGATCAGTGCTCAAAAAAAAAAAAAAAACAAGCAGTGACACTGTACTAATGGCACTGGGCAGGAATGGGTTAACATGAGGGGTAATCAAAGGGTTAACTGTGTGCAGGGAGTGTTTTACTAGGGGGCGGTATCCGTGTGCTTCACTGTAATCACACTGTATATGTGATTTTGCACACCTGTGCCGCCCTGTAGCAGTATTTCTGCTATAGGGCGGTCAGGAAGCGGTTAAGAATTCAGTACCTAGGATTTACATCTCAACTGTGCTTTTCCCTATTCGTTGGTAACAAAGTTGAGACATACAAGGATGGTCTGTTCAGGTGAGGTCGGACTAATTATGGACAGAAACTAGGGGTGGTTAGCAGGTAATTTTCAGGCAAATTTGGCCAGTGCTTCCTTAACCTCTTTCCGTCCACCCATTCTACATAGATGGCGGACAGGAATTAGCGCCCATGTGGGCTAACGTTCTTGTATGTCAGCCTGCATCAGTGGCTCATGCGCGGCTCACAGAGCGTGCACCCCGGTGATCGGTGGGTCGCCTGTATACAACAGATCACATTACCTCTGTCTTTGGGCAATCACATGGTGTTTTACCATGTTACTGCTGTGACCAATCACAGTACTTGCATCGTAAACAATGACACTTAAAGTAAAGATTGTTTTGAGCACACTGAGAGCAGAGAGAAGTGATCGTGCAGTGTGAGCCACCCTAGTGTCTCTGATCACTGCCCCAAAATATCTGTTAAATATAAGGAGGCCCTGTCACCTGTCCCAGTGCACACAAAACACCCCCATACACCATGCAATGTCCTGATCACTGCCATGACTAGGATTTGTAAAAATTTGTGCATGCTTAAGCTATGTGTGTGAAGATGCATGTTGGGTTTAGTGTTCTGCATTTCTGGAAACTTATGAGTTGTATTGAGTAGTTCTGTTTGGGTTAGCCAATCTTTGGCAGACCCTAGAATCCACAGAGATTTTCAGCGGTTTGACACCAACAACATACTAATAGGGCAGCTAATTTGGTTAGGCTTTTTGGAGTCCCACTGTATGCCATTAGTTAACAAATGGTTTGTAAAATAAAGACAAGGAAAAATAAAATTGCAGAATGAAGACTTGCAGTGGCAGCCTTTTCCTTCATTCAAAGTATGTAAACTATCTGTCCAAGTTTGTGCCCATCAATAGACACAGGGACACTTGTTCTCATCTTTTCTCACTAAATATAATTGGGCCTTTTAACTCTTGCTGCTACACACTGTTACCTTTGCAGAATACATTGCAAACAGTATGGTGATAATTTGAGATAAAATATAGCTCATTCTCCTATTTCTAGTGCATCCCTTGGCACTGTTCTATCAGAAGGTGTGGGGGTGTACAGCTTCTTCCCTTGACTTTGCTGGTTACTTCAAACTGTGTTCCTTTTGCTTGGCAGTGATAACTGGCTCTGGCAGAGGCCAGAGAAGAGATGAAACAGCAGAAGATAAATTGTATTTTTCAATTCTGCACCATCTTTGAGTGCAGGATTCACTTACAATCTTGTGCTTTCTCTGCAGTGTCAGTTGTCTGCACTGCATCATGTTGGCGAAATGATGGTCAATGAATAGCTATGACATAAAAGAAAGCTAAATATTTAAAGGAAAGTATAATCGCACATTAGATACCAGCTTAAGCCTAGGTTCATACATGCGGTGCGTGAAACGCCACAATCCCTTTGCATTTCCTGCACCGCATTGCTGTCTCACTGTTTTGCGATCTGCTGTAGATTTCAGTTCAAAGTTAATGACACCCCAAGCACAGGTTGCAAACGCAGTTTGCCTGCCCTGGGTTGCATGGTACAAAATTACCATGGGGTTGGGTTCTCCAGTGTGGCTAAAAAAAGGTGCGATTCATATGCAAGCTATAGTGTGAACTGGGGTTTAATGTTTGACATTCTGCTAAGCAGCATGTTAATTGTCTTCAACTTTTTGCAGCTCTCAGCTGGAGTTAGTGTTCGGTCCTTAGACCACATTATTAGGTTTATGATGAAATCACAAATCTGCTGTTGCACATAGAAACTTGGTATGTTTTCCAGTCCAGTGTCTTCAGAGGTGAAATAGGTGTATCCATTACTACACTGAAGTATGAGAGATTCTCCTCCTGCCTGCATGTCTCCTACATGGGGCTTATGAAATATATTCCACTGATGAAAACAGACTGATCAGAGATGTTTGTATACTAATCTGTTTTTTTTTTTTTTTGTTTTTTGTTTTCTTTCCCTGACAGGTTTAATCATCCCAGCAAATTGTGTCTCATCACTAGTAACATTGCTATCCACTTCAGACCAATCTCAGCAGATTGCAGTACAGCAGCAGCAGATGTGGCAACAGCTTCATCCTCAGAGTATCAGTAATTTCAGCACCCTGTAGGAAATATCCCCAGTAGAGACTCTGACATAATACAGAGGAACTGGAAATGCTGACAGTGCACACAAATCAGGGCCAGATTCCAAAGAAGTTAAGTCTACTCGTGCATAGACAGACGCTCTGTTTTGCTGGACACCTGGACTTTCTAAGTCTTTGTGGCAATCTGCAAGTTCCTTTAAAGTGGCACATACATCTGTTTTGGTTTTCTTTTCTTTTGCTGCTTTCCGTCTGTATTTATAGTCCATAAGCGTTTTATTTTTTTCGTTTGGTCCTTTTTATGGATCCAAGGGTGTTTTTTTTTGTTTTTTTTGTTTTTTGTTTTTTGTTTTTTTTTTTCTTGAATGCTGTACCTCATTGTTTTCTGTTCAGTTATTTCCCATACAGTGCTCAGGGTCTTGGTAATCATTTTACAAAGGGGAGTTTTCCCTTCATGCATGTACATTAGCGGTATGATGCATATACCAATATATGTATATATAAGGTTTTCCTCACTCGTGTAATAAGGATGCATGCTTTCATAAATGCACTGTATTTAAAAAGGGTATATTTGTGTTCTTCCCCATATTGGTTAATGCAGCGCATGTCTCCGAAAGCATGACTAAAAGGACTTGGAAAGTTCAAGTCTACAGGGAACGATCAGTTCCTCCGCTCCAGTTATATAATTTTATTTTTACATAGTATTTTAAATATTTAAGTTGATTTTTTTTTTTTTTTTCTGTGTAAGATTCTTTCAACACATTTGCTCTTAAAATTTGTGACGTAATATTTTAAGTGTAAAAATGACATTTTCTAATGTGCTGCAGAAAAGGGCTTGTGCCTTTTTTTTACATTTGTTTTTTTTTTTTCCCAGTCATGACAAAGGGGAACAATACAATTCCAGATTTTTCATTGCTTCTTGTAATTTAATAGACATTTGACTAGTAAACAAAGACACCTCTTGAGTTGTACAATGTTCTGTAGTTCACTCAAGGCTCCCTGCTGTGTGTGGTTTTTGCCTTCTCTGTAACTTGAATACAATTTACTATGTTGTAAGACATTGTAGAGTTTCTTGAGCTGTTTAAAATGTTAATGTACAAATGTGAATAGCTATCGATAATATGGGTAAGGTTTTTTCCTTTCACCTCCAATAGTACTTGTTTATAAGGATGTGAAAAGGACAATGTTTGTCATTTCTTGCTTGCACAGGTTGCACTATTGAACGTTTTCAGACTGTATAAACCTGCTTAGGGAAAAAAAAGAACCCTTCAAGGTGTTGAAACCTTGGAAGGAACAAATAAAACTCATTGTACTAACATGCTCTAAACCTTTGTTATTTGAGTCTATTTTTTTGTCATGGATAAATTTCAGTTTCTACACTGTAAATATAGTAGAAATTAGTCAAGTATTAAAACAGGTGAAACGCTTTAGGTTAGCTGCAGATTTTTTTTTTTCCAGTAGAAATAAGAGCACAATTGTATATACTGACAGGTAATAATTGGCATATTATGTATGTAGGTACAACATCTGAAATTCTGAAAATGGGGACTTGAGAATGTAAACTAGAGATTAAAGAAAAGGGACAAATACTGGCGAAAATTGTGTTTATTACACAAAACACTAAATTTACACTCTGAAAGCACATATTCAACTTTAATGTGCAACTATAAAACAGTTGTGACCTGCCTAAGAACAGGTACAGGAAGATGTTTGCTATTAACCTTTAATGGCTAGACAGCACAGCGCTCAAATTATGTATGAATGACTGCTACTACATACGAATTATGTAGTTCACACCAGGAAAAAATGGTAGCCGTTTAACTAATAGAAAAAAAAAAAACACCTCTTGGCAAACAAATGGCCCTATGTAGGAGGGAAGATTTTACAGGTCAAGACAGTTTTTTCCTAGACCTTAACCTCCCTGGCAGTGTTCCCAAGTGTAGCTCGGGGTAAACTTTCAGTACCAAAAGCGGTAACCCCGAGCTACACTCGGGATTACCCTGCGGCATTGCTCCGGGATCCCTCTTGCACTTACCTTGTCCTTCGGTTCAGCAATGCCCCCCCTACAGCAGCCCTGGACATCTTCTCCGGCCGATGCCGGGTTCCAGTCCCTGCGAGCGTTGGGACGTAAGGGGGATGGAACCGGTGGGAAATTCAAAACTTTTAAGTGCCATTCACTCAATACACTAAAATCACATAGTAAAACATTACTGTATCAAACCATTTCACATACATTTTGTCCTGTGCCCTGCCTGCATATTTACTATTCTTTCTGCCTGGAAACTGAGAAATGTCCATGGCATCCAAAAAGCGTCCCTTTAGATCAAAAGCGGTTTTAGACCAGCTAGAGAACAGCGATAGTAAATTAGAACCACTTGCAAAATTGAGTGATGATTCGTGGGGAAATTCGTCGTCAGACACTGAAAACGATTTTGCGACTGAGCTCAGTGATGTGTGAACTTGGCGCTCTATTTCAAATTTCAGTTTTTGATTTGATTACATTATTGAATTACATTTTATTATATTTTTTATGATTATTATAACTTATGATTTTGTGTTTAAAATTTTATCATACCTGGGATGTTTACTAGACTCTTGTTCAGACAGATTTCAGTGAGTTATTCCTAAAAATTACATGCCTACAATAAAAAAACTACATATTTCCATGCAAAAAAGTACCGCTTTTAGCACCGAAATATTGACATAATCAGATCGCTAGGGAGGTTAAAGGCTGTTTGCCTTTTGGAACATGTTACAGCCTTATCTAGGGTGTAACATGTCCCTAAGCACCTGCTTTTGCTTCCCACCCCCCGAGCTCCCTCCTGTGACAACGTGCAAGGATTGTGCACAACTGGGCTTCTGTCACACTTAAAATTGGAGTGGCTATATGGGGCTACACCTGCATAGCCATGTCATTCATTCACAGAGAACTGTGAATGAACAAACTACTGGTCCCATCTGGTCACCGCAGCAGACAGACTTGTAGGATTCAATGGACTACAAATGCTGCAATCGGCTTACTAGTCCATTAACAGTTCCTCCAACTCTGTTATGAGTATCTGCTGGCTCTGAGTTTGAGGAAAATACCCCCTTCTGTTGCCAGCTAGCTTCTGCATGACAAACCGGAAAAATGACTTACAGAATGAGAAACCAGCAGCAGTGTCATGATTTTCTTTCACATTAATTTTATTGGTATTTTGAAAGTTGACAGAGGTTTTAAACATAATATCTAGGTGTTAAAAACATGGTACATACCAAAAAATGAGAAAAGTAAAGTACTTTCCAAAACCTACAGAGGACCCATAATAGCTGGCCTGTTCCACTATATACTGTATAACATGCTTTCTGTCAGTGGTTATGATGTCTCAAGACACATTCTGGTGAAGTGTACGAAGTGATGTCAGAAAAACATAGTCTGGGCAGCAGTGACCAAGATTGCAAAGGTAGTACAATGGGTGGGGGAGAGATCGGTGTCACTGTCCATTTCCTGAAAGAGTGTGTGGTAGACTGAAAGAGACAAAAATTAGAAGAAAAAGGGGGCAAAAGCAATAAGGAGCATGGGAGAGAATGTAGGGGAGAAAAGGATAAGTACCCCAGAGGCCAATAGTCATCAAATACAGCAGCTCAAGCCTACAACTCCAGTAGGCGTGCGGTTGACTTAGAAGTTGGAAAGCGGTTGTAACGGAACCGACCCAGACTGCGCTTGAGTACTTCTGTTACAATACAGCTTCCCTGTCCGAACACCGACAACAGACACCACAGCCAACCATACAAGACTAGACGACAGCAGTCTTGAAGTAAACAAGGAGATAGACTAGTTTATTTGAACACAGATACAAGATACAGTTGTGTTCAAAATAATAGCAGTCAGACATCACTAACCGGATCAATCACTGTTTTTGGTAGACATGATATTTCTACATGGCAAATTTACTAGCAGGTGTAGTAGAGTAATAGAAATCCAACAGTCATGACATGCATGCTGCTGATTCTTTGTAATTGAATCACTAATTGAAAGGGGCATGTTCAAAATAATAGCAGTGTGGAGTTCTATTAGTGAGGTCATTCATTCTTTGAAAAACAGGTGGCAATTATTGCCCTTTAAGGAAGGAAGGAAGGCAGCAAATGTTGTACATGCTGGTTACAGTGCATTTCTCTCTGAAATTCTGAGGAAAATGGGTCGTTCCAGACATTGTTCAGAAGAACAGCGTACCTTGATTAAAAAGTTGATTGGAGAGGGGAAAACATATAAAGAAGTGCAGAAAATGATAGGCTGCTCCGCTAAAATGATCGCAAATGCTTTAAAATGGCAACCAAAACCTGAAAGACGTGGAAGAAAGCGAAAAACTACCATTCGAATGGATAGAAGAATAGCCAAAATGGCAAGGACTCAGCCAACAATCAGCTCCAGGAAGATCAAAGAAGGTCTAAAGTTCCTTGTGAGTACTGTTACAATTAGAAGACGCCTATGTAAAGCCAAGCTATCTGCAAGAAGCCCCCGCAAAGTCCCACTGTTGAAAAAAAGACGTGCTGAAGAGGTTACAATTTGCCAAAGAGCACACTGACTGGCCTAAAGAGAAATGGCGCAACATTTTGTGGACTGATGAAAGTAAGATTGTTCTTTTTGGGTCTAGTGGCCGGAGACAGTTTGTCAGACAACCCCCAAACACTGAATTCAAGCCACAGTACACTGTGAAGACAGTGAAGCATGGTTGCGCAAGCATTATGATATGGGGATGTTTCTCATACTACGGTGTTGGGCCTATTTATCGCATACCAGGGATCATGGATCAGTTTGAATACATCAGAATACTTGAAGAGGTCATGCTGCCTTATGCTGAAGAGGAAATGCCCTTGAAATGGGTGTTCCAACAAGACAACGACCCCAAACACACCAGTAAACGTGCAACATCTTGGTTCCAGACCAACAAGATTGATGTTATGGAGTGGCCAGCCCAATCCCCGGATCTTAATCCAATAGAAAACTTGTGGGGTGACATCAAAAATGCAGTTTCTGAGGCAAAACCAAGAAATAGAGAAGAACTGTGGAATGTAGTCCAATCATCCTGGGCTGGAATACCTGTTCACAGGTGCCAGAAGTTGGTTGACTCCATGCAACACAGATGTACAGCAGTTCTCAGAAACAGTGCTTATACAACAAAATATTCATTAAGTGATTCAAAGGAACGCAAAATCTTCAAACATTTTTCAGTTTATATAGTGAATGTTTGAGTTTGTAAAGAAGAATACAAACACTGCTATTTTTTTGAACAGTCTAATCACGTTTCTTCAATTTTTTTTTTTAGAGGAACACGTGATATATTTTTCTTCATGTTTTGATTTGGAATATAACGTGTAGTGTTCCCAATGCATTTGTGTGTATGGAAATAAAAGCTCTTGGAAGGATTTTGAGCTTTATTCACTTTTTTCAACACACTATTATTTTGAACACAACTGTATATACACTCAGGGGAGAAAACCCCCTCCCTGCATAATGACACAGGGTGGAGGCAATCTACATGTAGTAACAAGAGACACAGGTATTCAAACTTCACACCAGCAGGCAGTCCCATAAGGGCGAGGGCTGCTGGAGACACTCCCTTCCCCACCACTAAGCTAATGCATAATAGAACAATGGGATGCAAATATTATGGGATATGTGTTTGTTTAATGTGATGTGGTTGCTCCCAAACCAGACACAATCAACAGCCCCCACACAATATTAGGACAGATCACCCTGTACCCTTAACGGGCACAGTGTGATTTACACATAAGAGGGATATGGGGAGCTGAAACAGGGGTCTCCCCACCTCTCCAAAGTGAGCTGGGTTCCATGGGCCCCCCACCCAAAGTGACTACCGTCACAGCGGTCAAACCAGGGTTGTCAACTCTGCAGGAATTTATCATGTTTGCTGTTGGTTCTTCATTTGAGTGTCATTGATTTCCATTCGCAATTGATTGCTTTGTGTCCACAAAGATGAGTGATTAAACACGCGTTTCTGACGAAGGTTGTCTATAGGTATACAATTAGGTCCATATACTGTATATTTGGACACAGGCACAATTTTAGATTTTTTTCAGGTATTTACCAAAACATATTCAAGCTATAGTTATAAAATGGTTATGGGCTCAAAAAGCACACTCTCAGATTTAATTTGAGGGTATGTACATCCAAATTGGAGGAAAGGTTTAGGAATTACAGCTCTTAAGAGTAGCCATCCCCCCTTTTTCAAGGGACCAAAAGTAATTTATACAATTGAATATAATCATAAATAAAATGTTCATTTGTAATAATTTGTTGAGAATCCTTTACTGGCAATGACTGCCTGAAGTCTGGAACCCATGGGCATTACTAAAGACTGGGTTTCCTCCTTTCTGATGCTTTGCCAGGCTCTAACTGCAGCTGTCTTTAGTTGTTCTTTGTTTGTGGGCCTGTCTGCCTTTTACGCTACTGCAAGGGTGGGCAACCATGGCCCTCCAGCTGTTGTAGAAGTAAAAGTCCCATGAGGTATTGCAAAACTGACAGTTACACGCATGACTCCCAAAGGCAGAGGCATGATGGGACTTGTAGTTCACCAACAGCTGGAGGGCCACAGTTTCCCACCCCTGCGCTACGTTGTATTTGATGATGTAAGCCTTGGGTGCAGCTGCTCGGCCATGGAAACCCATTCCATGAAGCTTTCTATGCACTGTTGTTCTAATCTGAAGGCCACAAGAAGTTTGGAGGTCTTTAGTTATTGACTCTGCAGACAGTTGGCAACTTCTGCGCACTGTGCGGTTCAGCATGCACTGACCCCGCTCTGTCATTTTACGTGGCCTACCACTTCATGGCTGAATTGTTGCTGTTCCCGATTGCTTCCACTTTGTTATAATACCACTAACGGTTGACCGTGGAATATTTCGTAGCCAGGAAATGTCACGGATTGACTTATTGCACAGGTGGCAACCTATCACGGTACCACGCTTGAATTCACTGAGCTCCTGAGAGCGACGTATTTCATAAATGTGGAAGCAGTCTGCATGCCTAGGTGCTTGATTTTATACACCTGTGGCCACTGAGGTGATTAGAACATCTCAATCCAATTATTTGGAGGGATGTCCAAATACTTTTGGCAATATAGAGTATGTGCAGTATCTCACAGAAGTGAGTACACCCCTCACATTTTTGTAAATATTTTATTCTCTTTTCATGTGACAACACTTTAGAAATGACACTTTGCTACAATGTGAAGTAGTGAGTGTACAGCTTGTATAACAGTGTAAATTTACTGTCCCCTCAAAATAACTCAACACACAGCCATTAATGTCTAAACCATTGGCAACAAAAGTGAGTACACCCCTAAGTGAAGATGTCCAAACTGGGACCAATTAGCCATTTTCCCTCCCCGGAGTCACGTGACTCGTTAGTGTTACAAGGTCTCAGCTGTGAATGGGGAGCAGGTGTGTTAAATTTGGTGTTATCGCTGTCACTCTGAGGCTAGGTTCAGATACAGTATATATAGTTATAAGTAATGCACTTACATAAATGCAGGTTAAAAACTGGCCTTATATAGTACAAACAAATCGGCTGTAGTATCAGCTGACATTCTGGTGCATGATGACGTCACCCTCAGACTGTGCGGGAGAAAAGGTGACTGGGGAAAGACTTTCAGCACACAGCATCGGAGCTGAGGCTGGCAATCATAGGCTGTGTGTAGAGGGGTGTGTCACTTCCCTCCAATCAGCTGTCAGAGCACACTTCACTGGATATATGTGTTTACAACCACTTTAACCCCTTTGGTGCCACATTTATGCAGCCTCACTGAAGTGGGTCTTTATCCTTTATGCCACACAGTGTGCTTCCTCTGAGATCCCCGTACTAACAATCCAGACCCTGGATTCCCAGTTTCTGCTCAGCTGATCACTGTGATAGCCTCTGATTGGCTATCTCAGTGATCAGTCATTATGCAGCCGCCCATGTATTTTCTTTCTCTTCTGAATAGAGAGAAAGATAAATTGCATCTAGGCAGAAGTAACCTGTGGGAGCAATTTACATACCAGCTCTCTTTCCTTCTAATGGAATTGAAGCAGGTTAAATAGATCAGAAAGGCTATTTGTTTCTCATTTGGAGAGTAAAATGTATAGAAGGAAGTGTCAGAGCTCCTTGGAGAAATAAATAACAGCCCTAAGTGGCTTATGGAAGGCTATTAAAACCGTGGGTTGCTTACAACATGGAACATCTGCTGGTAGCAAATAGATATGGCTTGCTTGCAAGAGATTCAATCAGGTGGGAGCAAATTAATCTAAATACCTTTTATTCTTTTCTGAGGTGAATTTAGACCCTGAACAATCAAAAACAGCCAATCACAAGCCATAAAAGTAAAGCATATATATTATTGTTGAGAGTGGGACAAATGACTTCTGGGTTAGGGGAAAGATAAGCGGAGGAACAAGTTATAGGAAAAGGGTAGATTAATGCAGAGAAATGAAGAAGGAAGCAAGAGAGAAACCAGAGCAGCAGTATTGTAAAGAATCCCACGTGTTCTGGAACTTGGCAACATACGTGTGGGAGGCCCCCAGAAAAAGAAGTAGAGTGAACTAAAAGGATCCCAAAATAAAATAATGTGATCACCATCACCAGGCTTAGTAAATCTGTGGTATCACTTGTATAACTGCACAGAGGGAAAGGGCAAAAGAGGAGGGGAGAAGGAATATGGGAATGGATGAGGAGGGAGGCACAGTCAAACAGGAACCCGGATGATTAGGCGGTTACAGATTGGATCAATAAAGCTGTTTCCATGAGCAGAGGGATTTGCTTACAACAACCCCATAAACGAGGAGGTTGCCTTAGTCCTTAAGTGTGTAAATGAAGACGTAGGTGTGCCGAGGCAACTTCCTTAACCCAAGATGCAAAAACAGTGCATAGCTCATCAAGTAATAACATGACCTTCATGATTTTTCATCAAGGCAACACGTAGGAGCAAGTAAACATTAAAGAAGAGCCAATGCAGTAAAATGTAGAAGCAACCCTGCATGGTTCATAAGAGCAGCAATAAACTGGAGGTCTCTAACAAGCTACAAAGAAAAGAACTGTAGTCATAATTAAGTAAATTCTTAACACGTATCCACCTCCCCAACCAGTCGGAGAAGGGGACTAATAAATGGCAATCCAAATGTCAAGAAGGATTAAACTGGTCTGGTCCGATAGTGGCTAAAGTTCCTTGCTTGAGTAGGAAGGGCAAGAACCCCAATGCTGTATATAGAAAAAAAAACACAACAACATAACAGGTTAGTGCAACAATTAGTCCCCAAAACGGACATAGGGAGATGCAAAACAGAGTTCCCAATTGCATCTTCAGGAAGGCAGAAGCATAATAAAAGTTAGAGGTCTCTCTGGTAGCAAGCATTATAAAGCTTGGTCAATTGCAACAGTGCACCAATCATGTGTAAGGAAGCATTGATCACTGCAAGCAGTTAACATCAACAGGTCGTGGAAATACAGAGTAGTGTCATGGGGAGACATGTTAGATAAGAACTGAGTAATCATGGTGTGATGGACCCAGCACTGATAGTATCTCAGGGAGTGGTACAATCCCAAGGACCACCCAGGAAGTGCTTGGTTGCTACCCACACAAGTGCAAAGGAAGAAAGTACCAGTACCCCCAGTCCTCAGACAGGGCACAGTATACAAAGCAACTGTAACGGGAAGTGGCAAGGCAAGGTGTGTAAAGAGCCGTCAACAAGTTCAAAAGGAGTGCTCAGCTGTCCACCTGGGATCTGAAGACCTGAGGTGTAGGCAGTCCTTGACCCTGGGTCCGGACACATTGCACTTTTGGGCTATGTGTTATTTGCACTGGTTCCAGGACCTATAGGCTGTAAATGGGCTGAATGTTGAGCTCGTAGGTCAGCTGGGAGTTCCAAGTTGATGGTCTAGAGACAGTGACGGAGATTCCAAAGCATCACTGTAGTGATTTTTGGACTATTTATTAAGAAAAATTATATTACCCAAAAGAAAATCTTAAAAGCTGACTGTCATGAGTTAAATAGTTGATCAACTGCAAGTGACCTTCCAGGAAGCTACCATAAACAATGAGTGGAAGAGACCTGTTTAAAATACAATAAGATTAAACACCACTATTTGAGTTTTTGCAGATGCTCAAATAAAGTACCATAATTTGACAATGGTGGGACTAAAACCTTATTTACTCTTTATTACAAGACCTTGCAGATGTGTGTTATCTAAACAAGCACCATTGTCTATGGAAAGCCAGGAGATACCTCCTTTGCAGGTCTTAATGAAATCCAATTATAGTGAGTCAAACATCTCACTAAACTCCAACTGGATGTGTACTTTATTATCGCACATTAGTGCTAGTAACTAGATGCTTCCTATGTCACCTCTCCTTGAACTTTGCCCTCAGCTCATAAGGGAAGACTTGGTTCATTTAAGATACAAAGAAAAGTGTGGCATACAGTTGTGGCCAAAATTATTCAACCCCCAATGCTGTAAAGGGGTTTAGGGACTATAGTGTACATTTGGAATTGTATTCAGAATCAAATCCTACAAGGACGTTGTAACTACCCAAATGCAACTAAAATGACATCAATTGTTTATGTAATACAGTAGTAAATGGTTCTTATGTGGTTTCTTCATTGCCACAATTATTCAACCCCTTAAAGACTACCACTCTGAAGAACAGAGGTTCATACAGGTGCTTTCCATCAGGTATTGAAAACACCTGTGGATGTCACCGAGCAGCAATCAAGCATAATAAGCACCAATTAGGCAGCTTTAAAATGACTGTGATACTCAGCTCCTTCTAGACATTTACTGGTGTGGTTACAAACATGGTGAAGGCAAGAGAATGGTCCAGGAAGACAAGAGAAGAGGTGATTTCTCTTCACGGGAAGGGCAATGGCTATAAGAAGATTGCAAAGATGTTAAACATACCAAGAGACACCTTAGGAAGCATCATTCGCAAATTCAAGGCAAAGGGCACTGTTGAAACGCTACCTGGTCGTGGCAGAAAGAAGATGCTGACTTCGACTGCTGTGCGCTACCTGAAGCGTAGAGTGGAGAGAAGTCCCCGTGTGACTGCTGAGGAACTGAGAAAAGATTTGTCAGATGTGGGTACAGAAGTTTCAGCCCAGACAATAAGACGCACACTGCGTAATGAAGGCCTCCGTGCCAGAACTCCCAGGCGTACCCCCTTGCTGTCTCCAAAGAATAAGAAGAGTCGACTGCAGTATGCCAAAAGCCATGTGGACAAACCACAAAAGTTGTGGGATAGTGTTCTGTGGACTGATGAAACAAAATTAGAACTGTTTGGGCCCATGGATCAACGCTATGTTTGGAGGAGGAAGAACAAGGCCTATGATGAAAAGAACACCTTGCCTACTGTGAAGCATGGTGGAGGGTCAATCATGCTTTGGGGCTGTTTTGCTTCTGCAGGTACAGGGAAGCTTCAGCGTGTGCAAGGTACCATGAATTCTCTTCAGTACCAGGAGATATTGGATGGAAACGTGATGCAGTCCGTCACACACCTGAGGCTTGGGAGACGTTGGACCTTTCAACAGGACAATGATCCCAAGCATACCTCCAAGTCCACTAGAGCATGGTTGCAGAGGAAAGGCTGGAACATTTTGGAGTGGCCATCGCAGTCACCAGACTTAAATCCGATTGAGAACCTCTGGTGGGACTTAAAGAAAGCAGTTGCAGTGCGCAAGCCTAAGAATGTGACTGAACTGGAGGCCTTTGCCCATGAAGAATGGGCGAAGATACCCGTAGATCGCTGCAAGACACTTGTGTCAAGCTATGCTTCACGTTTAAAAGCTGTTATAACTGTAAAAGGATGCTGTACTAAGTACTAAGATTGAATGTCACTTGGGGGTTGAATAAAACTGATAATGCTGTGAGCACAGAAAAGACATTTGTGGTTATTTCATTATAACTGTTATGTTATATTTGTCTGACCTACAAGTGCCTCTTTAATGTAAATGTAAGCAAGATGACTGAATGATCAAAAGCAATGTCAAACTGGCCAAAACACTCAATTTCAGTGGGGGTTGAATAATTTTGGCCACAACTGTATATCAACTGAAATATTATCAATGGTATATACCCACACACCAAGATCTATTTAACAAAGTTGGGTACTGCATACCACTCAACTAAAGATCATGAAGTTATAAAATATAAGATGGTTTGTGAGTTGGGTAAAGTACAAATCTCCAAAGAAAATCAGCAATCCCAATACAGCTCATGTCAGGAAGATGAGACACCAAATATATTTACATATTTCTTTGGTCCTTATTCAAGAGTTAGTGGGGAAATAATTTATACCTGAATAGGACCCATATATTTTATCCATAAAGACATACTGTTTATATCAAAGGGTGAGTCATCATTAAGATCACCAGTTCATTTGTGATACCTGACTGTCCCTGGTGGACAGGTAAGGAACTTCTAAAGGTACACAAACTGCTTAACCGTCCAATCAACAAGCCCGTTGGGAGGTCCTTCATAACAAAGGACTTGTATGGTATAAAAATGCCACACACCTCAAATTGAGAATGACTTCTGAAATCACTATTTGATCACTTATTACTTCTGAAACAACTTCTTAACTACTCTACTACTACTATATACTGCACTATACTCACTTGCTTCCTGCTACCTGCGGCCATCTTGCTGAGAACTTCCAGCTGCCATTTTGAAAGAAAAGATTTTCGCCAGAGATGCTGCTGCTGATTTAAATTCTGGTGCCTGACTGACCAGAAACATTTTCTTTTCCCAGCTGCATCCCACTGGGAGGCCTCAAAATCGAAATTCTGGGAGTGGTGAGACTGTGTCAAAATACCGTAATTTTATTTTATATTTTAAAACTTATTAAGATTTATAACATTTTATTGTGTGGTTAGGAGTGTATTAAGGTTATCTGAATAATTATTAATGTAACTGTTTGAGTATTGGTACTGAGATCACATACTGCATACTAACTGATTTGTAGTGTTTTTGTGATGCTAATTATCAGAGATACTTTCTTATTTCCCTACGGCTGCGGGAAATTGGAAATAATATCTGAAGCACTATAGATTGCAACTAACCCCTCTAAAATTTGTTTTAAGTCATTTGATAGACATATATTGTGTTATACCATAGAATATTTATTTATCAAAAAGGCAAATTTTGTGTATATGGTAACAAAATCACATTGGTGAAAAGAACTCAAGGAATATTATTAAGTGGTGATCAAATTATTAAGGTGTCCAAATTATTGGTTTATTAAATATTTTCCATATGTTAACGGCTGGAGGCACTGCAAAATATTGTTTAAGGGATCAGGACACCGCCCTAATTATTTAGAATAAATTATATCATAAACCACCACATCACTCATGGCCACTTTATTAGATACAACTGTTCAATTGCTTGGCAACACAAATTGCTAATCAGTCAATCACATGGCAGCAACTCAATGCATTTAGGCATCTAGACGTGGTGAAGACGACTTGCTGATGTTCAAACTGAGTATCAGAATGTGGAAGAAAAGGGATTTAAGTGACTTTGAATATGGCATGGGTGTTGGTGCCAGGTAGGCTGGTCTGAGTATTTCAAAAACTGCTGATCTACTGGAATGTTCACACACAACCACCTCTACGGTTTACAGAGAATGGCCTGAAAAAGAGAAAATATCCAGTGAGCGGCAGTTGTGCGAACGCAAATGCCTTGTTGATATCAGAGGTCAGAGGAGAATGGGCAGACTGGTTTGAGATGATAGGCCACAGTAACTCAAATAACCACTTGTTACAACCAATGTATGCAGAATACCATCTATGAATGCACAACATGTCGAAGCTTGAAGCAGATGTGCTACAGCAGCAGAAGACTACACCGGGTGCCAGTGTACCCATCTTCTGATGGCTACTTCCAGCAGGATAATGCACCATGTCACAAAGGTCAAATCATTTCAAACTGGTTTCTTGAACATGACAATGAGTTCATTGTACTCAAATGGCCTCTACAGTGACTGGATCTCAATCCAATAGAGCACCTTTTGGATGTGGTGGAACAGGAGATTTGCATCATGGATGTGCAGCAGACAAATCTGCAGCAACTGCGTGATGCTATCATGTCAATGTGGACCCAAATCTCTGAGGAATGTTTCCAACACCTTGTTGAATTTATGCCATGAAGAATTAAGGCAGTTTTGAAGGTAAAAGAGAATCTAACCTGGTGGTAGCAAGATGTACCTAATAAAGTAGCCGGTGAGTGATGGAAGCCACGTAATGAGCATCATGGTAGTCAAACAGGAGCTTGAAGTGTTACTAAACCCAGGACCCTGCATTCTCTGTATCTGGTCTCCCACAGTACACATAACATGGAAATGCAATTATTTTAGTAAATACAAACTACTAAATACCTTTTCTCTTCAGCAGTATGTAGCTTGTGACTTCTATCAGTGTCCGGCTGAGCACTGGTTAATTTTTGTAGGAGGAATTTTTATTATCCTCTGACTAGCCTATGAGGCTGCATGATCCCTGACCTTCTGTCTGGACAGCAGTGATTGGCCCTGCGCCGATCCCATGCGCCCTCTAAAAAAAAAAAACATCTCTAGCAATACATACCAAACAGAGCATGTACAGACCTGCCACTGCTAATCTGTACTATGGCAGATGGATTGGGGACAGTAAAAGAAAGGGAGGATCAGAGAAGACAGGATCAAACAACCTTTTTACACAATGTGGAGGATTCACCTCTTAGGTCCCACAATGAGCATAACAAGCATGCTTTACTGCATATACAGACTGATTTTACTGTTGTGAGTATAGTAACACTTTAAAAGGGATTGTAAGAACTAAAGGAGAGGTTTCAGAGCTCTTCTCTTCATGAAGATTGTGCCATGTCAACATAGATTTGGTAGGGGTGTCCCTGAAATAAAAGATAACGATTGTCTTTTGCCACCCACATGACAGCCCCATTTGTGCAAAAAAAGTGAAATTTGAGGAGTATATTTCTAGGTGAGCTGTCTGTCTATGAGTAAAGGCTTGATGCATGCAGTCAAGCGCTAGACGATCCACCAGAACATTGGGTACCAGTTACTGGAGTAAAGCCAAGATGCAACCATGATTATTATTATTATTATACAGTGTTTATACAGCGCCAAAAAAGTTTGCTCAGCGCTGTACAATGTAGTGGGGGACAGTACACGTGACAATACAGTAACAAAACAATACACGAGAGGTTCGAGGGCCCTGCTCTTTCGAGCTTACAATCTATGAGGGCGGGGATAGTGGTACAGGAGGAAGTGGCTGGGGGGGATGGAGTGGTGGGAGGAGTGGAGGAGATCGGCTGTTAGGTGAGGGTGGGGTAGACTTCCCTGAAGAGATGGGTTTTCAGGGTGTGCCTAAAGGTGAGGAGGGTAGGTGACAGTCTGATGGATTGGGTAGTGAGTTCCAGAGGATGGGGGAAGTCCTGGACAAGTCCTGCAGTCGGGAGTGGGAGGAGGAGACCAGGGAGCTAGAAAGTAGGAGGTCTTGTGAGGAGCGAAGAGTACGGGTTGGGTGGTATTTGTGTATCAGGTCGGTAAGGTAGTTTGGGACAATGTTATGAATGGCTTTGTACGTCAGTGTTAGTAGTTTGAATTTAATGCGTTGGGCAATCGGAAGCCAATGGAGGGAATGACAGAGGGGGGTGGCAGATGAGCAGCGGTCGGTAAGGTGGATGAGTCTGGCCACTGAGTTCAGGATAGACTGAAGCGGGGATAGTCTGTGATGAAGTAGGCCTGTGAGGAGGGAGTTGCAGTAGTCGAGTCGTGAGATAATAAGGGAGTGAACGAGTTGTTTTGGAGATGTTGCGGAGGTGGAGCCTGCATGAGTTTGCCAGCAACTAGACATAGGGTTGGAAGGACAGATTTGAGTCTAGAGTGACATCTAGGACTTTGGCTTGCGGGGTGGGACTGATGGTGGCGTTGTTGGTCGTGATGGAGAGGGGGGGCACGGGCTGGGGGGAAAATTAGGAGCTCGGTTTTGGAAAGGTTTAATTTGAAGAAGTGGAGTGACATCCAGTCTGACATGTCGTTCAGTAGGCAGGTGATTTGGGCAGAAATTGAAAGGGTGAGGCGAGGGGTAGAGAGGTAGATTTGTGTGTCATCGGCGTAGAGGTGGTAGTTGAAGCCATGGGAGTGTATCAGTTGGCCAAGGGAGGAGGTGTAGATGGAGAAGAAGAGGGGCCCGAGGACAGAGCCTTGGGGGACCCCAACAGAGAGGGGGAGAGAGGGGGAGGTGGCAGCATTATAGGTAACGCTGAAGGAGCGTTGGGATAGATACAGTAGGAGGAGAGCCAGGAGAGAGCGGAGTCTCTGATGCCAAGGGAGTATAGTTTATTAAGGAGGAGGGGGTGGTCAACTGTGTCGAAGGCCGCGAAGAGGTCGAGGAGTAGGAGGATTGAGTAGTGGCCATTAGCTTTGGCGGTTAGCAGGTCATTAGTGATTTTGAGTAGGGCGGTTTCAGTGGAGTGTATGGGACGGAAGTCAGACTGTAGTGGATCGAGGAGGTTGTTGTCATTGAGGTGGGAGCTTAGGTGATTGTAGACTAAGCACTCGAGGAGTTTGGATGAAAATGGCAGCAGGGATATGGGTCTAAGGTTACTCAGGTCGGTGGGGTTCAGGGAGGGCTTTTTGACTATGGGATGGTCAACAATACTCTCCGGCAGTTCTTGGATCATGTTGTTGCACTGAAGTCTGTTCTCTGCATCCTCTAACTGTGAGCAGAGAGTAGCTAATTCTCCAACTAAGGTTCTGCAAGAGAACTGTGTGTTATCCCAGATCCTAATGCCTTTTATGAATTCTGCTGAATGTTTCTTGTCAGTAGTAGCAAGCGCCTCCCTCATGATTCTTCTAATTTTCTCGAGCCAGGAGGCTTCAAGCTCAGGGTTTTATGGGAGTAAAGCAGAAGGGAACTGCTGCATGTCTCCAAAGGAACTGTTAGAGTCCTCTAGTGAGTGGTGCGTGATCTCATCCTTAGGCGGACTCGGCACCATCTTGGCTGCTGTCTTGCACTGGGTCTTCAGATTGGAGACCTGCTTTTTTTTTTTTTTTTTGCCAGAATGTACCTTAGTGAGGAACGCTACAGGGTCGCTACTCCAGTGGTGCAATTGGAATGGAGTTTGCTGAAATATACACCTCTGGAAGCCACCAAAAACTAAGAGTTCCAATCAACTGACTAAAACATTGTCTGTGACAGAAAAATTCGATCTTTAAATAATTGTGTAGTGCTCCAAAGAAGTTTATTAAAGAGGAAGGGGGCTGTGTCCCGTGCAATGCGCCGGAGTAACCAACAAAGTATCAATTTGTACAAGGCTTTGTCAATTTTCTGTATGTGTCAGTCGGCCATTTTCTGTAGCATCTTCTGTCAAATTTTCTCTCAAGCATGGTATGCTTTTTTAAAGTAATATGTCTATATGTTATATTCCACCATTCTGGTGGCTCCTTTTTATTAATAAAGTGGTTATTGTTATACCAATTTTTTATTTTTTAATTGTAAGGTATGGTACTTTTAAAACCCCATTAGCTTTTTTAGTTAGGGTTTTCATTTACAGTGTCTTACAAATAAGGGGTTTGGTACCAGTAAATCCTTCCAGCAAGGATCTGGAGACCGCTTAGGTTTCCATCTCCCACCTTATCCCCATTAATTATTCCTTATATTAAAAGTCAGAAGCTACATTATTTATATCTGCTGACTTATTTTTTGGGGAGCCTGGAGCGCTGCTTTAAACACTCACCAGAAAATTTGACCCTTATACACCAATAGGTCATATCAAGCATGTGCAATAATAAGAATAGCCAACAGGTGTCACTCCCTCTTTTCAGCGTCTCAACATCCATGGTTCTTCACTCTTCAATTGGTCTAATAAGTGTAAAAGGAACAAAGAACAATCATAGTGCAATATTGTAAAAATAATCACTTAAACCACTGTCAGTTGTGCCCACATTCAATGTGCAAGTGCTGAAACTTCAAAATCATCAGTGCGCTACCCAATCTTCCTTCCACAACTGTGATTCATCCATATGCAATGTAGTCTCACCAGATAAAAGTGACCTCATTGAGTCTCTTACTGCATGGCGGAAATGTTTTCTTTAGGCCATCAATGTATTGCCAAAAGAAGCATCTCTATAATATAGTAATTTTAAAACACCCAATTCTTTATTGAAATATTGTGAGAACTAGCATAAAGGGTAGAGCTTTTACAGCACACAGCCACTCGTTTTCTTCTTTTTTAAGGGCCTTTTAGCCCAATTTCACTTAAAGGAAAGTTCCATACAATAGGTTTCCCACGTAGGGGTATCCACCATCAATACAACCGAAACAAATATTCAGCCTCCTGACTCTCTCAGGTATACAGCTAGCAGCCACTTGCTGCTCTGGCTCCCACCTCACCTAGGTGGAGCCCTCCTGACTCCTGGGAAACGACCTCCTGTCTGCCAGGGTGGAGCCTAGTACCATGGTTTGGCCTCTACAAAAAGACCTGCACACAGCTGTGCAATTAGTGTGCTGGGGGTTCACAAAACCTGGACCCAGGATTGGAGATTTCATCCCTCCCAAATCACTTAGAAATCTCCAAGCCCCAGGTCCCAAAACGGGCTTTACGAACCAATGAGGAAACTGACAAACCAGTTTCCTCTGCATTAAGCAAACTGCCTGGAGACCCTCAACTTGTATGTACCTGGGTTATAAACTTGATTTAGACTGTGGCAGGATACCGCACTGCCACAATATATATATGCATATACGTAAAAGATAATCCAAATGACACTTCTGGTAAAAACAAACATGGCAGCATAGCGAATTTCAGTTGAGATTGTGCAACTTCTGGTTCTGGCTTTGACGCCTTTAGTTGTGTAGATAATCCAGGGTTATTTCATTTTTCTTTTACACTATAGCAAATCAGTTAAGACAAAAATGAAGGGTTGCAACTGTTATGCTAATCTCTTAGGTTAGCATAAAAAGCATTTCGTGTGACAAATGCATTATGCTATTAGCAGGTACAGAATCTGCATCCATTATGAAAGATTTAATGAACTCTATGCATGAGGAAACCTTTCACTCATTTAGATCCGTGCTTTCAGACCTAGGGCCTTCCAACTTGAAATATATCCCTCGGCCTAAAGATTCTGGGAGTAGATAAGAACTGAGCAAGTCATCCATGAACATCCAGAGAGGGGGTGGGCGGAGCCTGAACATGGCGGTGTGGGAGAGCACGATGTAAGTGCTCTCCAACAGACTCCGCTTCCAGCCACCCCAAGTACCCTCCTAGTACTAGAGACCGGGTACCTATCTGTGTGAGTAGATCCCGGTGGAAGAATGCCGGCTCGGTGATTGTGAGCGGGGAAAGAGAGAGCGAGACGTGAGTCCCGGGCTTCCTGAGACCAGAAGGCGGGGACTCGGGACGGAGCATCAGGTTGCCGAGGAGATGGAGTGACACGGCGGGCCACATGGTCGGCCGCGAAGGAGCTCTGGGAGTAGGGGAAGCCGGCCGGCGTCCCGAGGAGAGAGGGAGATAACAGTCCGTTCCATGGAGCGTTTTTTCGGCCTGAGCTCTGGTCTGTTTCGCTGCCGGAGCATATGGATGTCCGTGTAAAATAAACCCTGGAGGAATCCCCCCAAGAACTTGAAGGGACGAGGAATATCTGAAACTGCAGCCTGGAGCCATCCCACAGGAGAGCCAAGCGAAAGGAGGGTGAGTGAAAATGGCCTAGGCTAGCATTATAGTGGATTGGACTGTGTTATATATACTACATATTGTGTAAAGGAGAAAAAGGGGATTCCCAGGGGATATGAAGGCGTGAAAGAGGAAAAGGAATTAATTGACCTTAAAAGTGGAAACGAAAGGGTAAAAGGACAAATAGTAAATCAAGTCTGGGTTTCTAGTACATACATCCACTACTTATGTACCCTGGGTCTTTAGAGGAAAACCATATTTACAGAAGACATGAAGAACAAAAGCACTAAAGGAAATGGGCTCAAAGGGTCCCAAACTGGAACGATCAAAAAATACACGTCCCAGGGTAATGTGACTCCAGAAAGATCCCAAGGTGTAACCGATAAAGGTGAAATGGAAATTAGCTTGGAAAACAGCCCTAGGCTATCGCTGGGAATGAATAGTTGTAGTAAACAAATGATAGGAAACATGGATGAAAGATCTTGAAAGTGAACTACAAGTACCGAAAAAAAAAGAGATGGCAGAAATGTTAAAAAATTTGGAAAAAACAATAAAGCAAGAAATGGCAACTATACAGAAAGATTTGGGGCAGTTGTTGAGAGTGGAAGAAACGGAGGAAAAAGTTAAAAATCATGCCCAAAACATTTCTGAACTAGAAAAGAAGACAACTAATATTGGGAAAGTTCAGAAAAAATTGCTTTAAAAGATAGAGGTGCAAGAAAACAGGGACAGGAGGAGTAATCTTAGGATACGAGGAGTCCCAGAGATGTTAAAAAGGGAAGAATTACAAGAATTAGTTTGTAAAATCTTAAACTCCATAAGGGACAGATCTGATACAGAGCTGATTAAATTGGATGGAGTTTTTAGAATAGGAAAGTTATAACAAGGCAATGGGAAGGAAAAATCGAGAGATATAATTGTTCAATTCCATAAGTATGGGGATAAAGATGAGATATGGAGGAAGATCAAAGGAAGAACAAGTATTAAATGTGGAGAAACAGACATTCAGATTTTTGCGGATTTGACACCTGAGACTTTGTGGAGGAGGAGATCTTTGAAACCCCTGCCAGAGCAGATGAGAAAACAAAATGTGCATTATAGATGGGGGACCCCAGAGTGCCTAATTGGATGGAAGAATGGAGTTACAGCTTATCTGAGATTTCCTGAGGACTTGAGAGACTTCTGTGAGAGACTTGATTTGCAAAGAATAGAGATTGTTGGATGGGAAGAAGAAGATAGAGAAATAGGAGTTATGGGAAAAAGGTCTGGCAGTTTGTTAGAGGGGGAAAGTAAGGAGTTTTCTTTCTTCTTCCTTATGGTATCCCCTCTAAATTGATAGAGGGTGTTGGGGGGGTTGGAAGGAGGGAGAGCCGTTCATGGGTGGAGTTTAACCCCAGGGCTTGAATCAACAGTGGGAATAGGCCCACAAATGATTAGTAGGCAAATTAGAAGCCGAAAAATTGGAAGGGTAGTAAAAGTGGGGGGGGGGGAGGGAATGGATTGGGAGTTGGGTGCAATGAGAAGGTGGGTGGGAGGTGGAGGGGAAGTAAGGATAAAACTCTGCATGATGGGAGGAGTCATAAAAGTAAGGAAAGAGGAAGAGAGGGGATGGAGGAGAAGAAAAAAGATTTAAGAAGGATGGAAGAAATACAGTTTATAACTTATAATGTAAACGGGTTGAATTGTCCTGGGAAAAGATTTAGGTTACTCAAAGAGCTACAACATAGAGTATCATCAGTGGTGTTTTTGCAGGAGACACATTTCGAGATAGGGTCAAATGTTAAGTTGCACTCTAGACATTATCCAACATGGTACTACACAGATTCCCCAATTAGGAGAGCAAAGGGAGTAGCAATAGGGTGTGCAAAGAATATAAGGTTTGAGTTGGAGGATAGAAAGACAGATCCTGATGGGAGATTTTTGTTTTTGAAAGGTAAACTACAAGAAATTGAGTGTACAGTAGCTAGTATTTATTGTCCAAATAAGAGGCCGGAAATATTTTTGAAAGGTGTATTGAAAAAATGTATGGATTTTAAAAAAGGCCGTTTGATATTGTCTGGAGATTTCAATTTCTGTATGGATCCACAAATGGACGCAACCTCTTCTGTGCAGAGAGAGGGGGGTAGGTCTCTGAGATTACTGAAGAAGGTGATTCGTGAGTGCCAACTGGTGGACATTTGGAGAATTACGCATATGAAGGATAGAGACTATACCTTCTTCTCAAATGCACATGAAATGTATTAGAGATTGGACTATATATTGGTAGATCATCAACTTATTGAGTTCCTGATTAAAGCAGAAATAGAAGCAATGTCTTTTTCGGATCATGCCCCTGTCACAATGAAATTAGGGTGGGGAAGGCGGTTGACAGGAGGTTTAGGATGGAAGTTAACCACTTGAGCCCCAGAGGATTTACCCCCCTTAATGACCAGGCCTTTTTTTGCTGTTTGGCGCTGCACTAATTCAAATGATAATTGCGCGGTCATGCAATGCTGTACCCAAACAAAATTTATGTCCTTTTTTTCACACAAATAGAGCTTTCTTTTGGTGGTATTTGATCACCTGTGCGCTTTTTATTTTTTGCGCTATAAACAAAAAAACCACAAAAATTTTGAAAAAAAACAATATTTTCTACTTTCAGCTATAAAAAATATATCGTAAACTCAAAGTTAGTCATAAATTTAAGCCAAAATGTATTCTGCTACATGTTTTTGGTAAAAAAAATCCCAATAAGTGTATATTGATTGCTTTGTGTGAAAGTTATAGCGTCTACAAACTATGGTATAGATACTGTAATTTATGCCTTTTTTTGCTATACAGCGCTGCACTAACTCAAATGATAATTGCGTGGTCATGCAATGCTGCACCCAAACGAAAATTACGTCCTTTTTTTCACACAAATAGAGCTTTCTTTTGGTGGTATTTGTTCACCTGTGCGCTTTTTATTTTTTGCGCTATAAACAAAAAAACCACAAAAATTTTGAAAAAAAACAATATTTTCTACTTTCAGCTATAAAAAATATATCGTAAACTCAAAGTTAGTCATAAATTTAAGCCAAAATGTATTCTGCTACATGTTTTTGGTAAAAAAAATCCCAATAAGTGTATATTGAGTGCTTTGTGTGAAAGTTATAGCGTCTACAAACTATGGTATAGATACTGTAATTTATGCCTTTTTTTGCTATACAGCGCTGCACTAACTCAAATGATAATTGCGCGGTCATGCAATGCTGCACCCAAACAAAAATTACGTCCTTTTTTTCACACAAATAGAGCTTTCTTTTGGTGGTATTTTATCACCTGTGCGCTTTTTATTTTTTGCTCTATAAACAAAAAAACCACAAAAATTTTGAAAAAAAACAATATTTTCTACTTTCAGCTATAAAAAATATATCGTGAACTCAAAGTTAGTCATAAATTTAAGCCAAAATGTATTCTGCTACATGTTTTTGGTAAAAAAAATCCTGTGCATTAGCGGGCAAACTGGCGCTATCTAGGAGGGGCGCTAACACTATCGGAAGTCACCAGTGACACTAATACAGTGATCAGTAAAAATCTGTTCACTGTAATCAATGACACTGGTGACAGGGCAGTGAAGGGGTTAACTGGGGGGGGGGGCGATCAAGGGGTTAAATGGGATTTCTGGTGCACTAGCGGGCAAACTGGCGCTATCTGGGAGGGGCGCTAACACTATCGGAAGTCGCCAGCGACACTGATACAGTGATCAGTAAAAATTGGTTCACTGATCAGTGACACTGGTGACAGGGCAGTGCAGGGGTTAACTGGGGGGGGGGCGATCAAGGGGTTAAACGGGATTACTGGTGTACTGGCGGGCAAACTGGCGCTATCTGGGAGGGGCGTTAACTCTATCGGAAGTCGCCAGCGACACTGATACAGTGATCAGTAAAAATTGGTTCACTGATCAGTGACACTGGTGACAGGGCAGTGAAGGGGTTAACTGGAGGGGGGGGGGTGATCAAGGGGTTAAACGGGATTACTGGTGTACTGGCGGGCAATCTGGCGCTATCTGGGAGGGGCGCTAACTCTATCGGAAGTCGCCAGCGACACTGATACAGTGATCAGTAAAAATTGGTTCACTGATCAGTGACACTGGTGACAGGGCAGTGCAGGGGTTAACTGGGGGGGGGGGGCGATCAAGGGGTTAAACGGGATTACTGGTGTACTGGCGGGCAAACTGGCGCTATCTGGGAGGGGCGCTAACTCTATCGGAAGTCGTCAGCGACACTGATACAGTGATCAGTAAAAATTGGTTCACTAATCAGTGACACTGGGTGACAGGGCAGTGAAGGGTTTAACTGGAGGGGGCGATCAAGGGGTTAAACGGGATTACTGGTGTACTGGCGGGCAAACTGGCACTATCTGGGAGGGGCGCTAACTCTATCGGAAGTCGCCAGCGACACTGATACAGTGATCAGTAAAAATTGGTTCACTGATCAGTGACACTGGGTGACAGGGCAGTGAAGGGGTTAACTGGAGGGAGGGGGGTGATCAAGGGGTTAAACGGGATTACTGGTGTACTGGCGGGCAAACTGGCGCTATCTGGGAGGGGCGCTAACTCTATCGGAAGTCGCCAGCGACACTGATACAGTGATCAGTAAAAATTGGTTCACTAATCAGTGACACTGGGTGACAGGCAGTGAAGGGTTTAACTGGAGGGGGGGGGGCGATCAAGGAGTTAAACGGGATTACTGGTGTACTGGCGGGCAATCTGGCACTATCTGGGAGGGGCGCTAACTCTATCGGAAGTCGCCAGCGACACTGATACAGTGATCTGTAAAAATTGGTTCACTGATCAGTGACACTGGGTGACAGGGCAGTGAAGGGGTTAACTGGAGGGAGGGGGGTGATCAAGGGGTTAAACGGGATTACTGGTGTACTGGCGGGCAAACTGGCGCTATCTGGGAGGGGCGCTAACTCTATCGGAAGTCGCCAGCGACACTGATACAGTGATCAGTAAAAATTGGTTCACTGATCAGTGACACTGGGTGACAGGCAGTGAAGGGTTTAACTGGAGGGGGGGGGCGATCAAGGGGTTAAACGGGATTACTGGTGTACTGGCGGGCAATCTGGCGCTATCTGGGAGGGGCGCTAACTCTATCGGAAGTCGCCAGCGACACTGATACAGTGATCAGTAAAAATTGGTTCACTGATCAGTGACACTGGGTGACAGGGCAGTGAAAGGGTTAACTGGAGGGGGGGGCGATCAAGGGGTTAAACGGGATTACTGGTGTACTGGCGGGCAAACTGGCGCTATCTGGGAGGGGAGCTAACTCTATCGGAAGTCGCCAGCGACACTGATACAGTGATCAGTAAAAATTGGTTCACTGATCAGTGACACTGGGTGACAGGGCAGTGAAGGGGTTAACTGGAGGGGGGGGGGCAATCAAGGGGTTAAACGGGATTACTGGTGTACTGGCGGGCAATCTGGCGCTATCTGGGAGGGGCGCTAACTCTATCGGAAGTCGCCAGCGACACTGATACAGTGATCTGTAAAAATTGGTTCACTGATCAGTGACACTGGGTGACAGGGCAGTGAAGGGGTTAACTGGAGGGAGGGGGGTGATCAAGGGGTTAAACGGGATTACTGGTGTACTGGCGGGCAAACTGGCGCTATCTGGGAGGGGCGCTAACTCTATCGGAAGTCGCCAGCGACACTGATACAGTGATCAGTAAAAATTGGTTCACTGATCAGTGACACTGGGTGACAGGCAGTGAAGGGTTTAACTGGAGGGGGGGGGGCGATCAAGGGGTTAAACGGGATTACTGGTGTACTGGCGGGCAATCTGGCGCTATCTGGGAGGGGCGCTAACTCTATCGGAAGTCGCCAGCGACACTGATACAGTGATCTGTAAAAATTGGTTCACTGATCAGTGACACTGGGTGACAGGGCAGTGAAAGGGTTAACTGGAGGGGGGGGGCGATCAAGGGGTTAAACGGGATTACTGGTGTACTGGCGGGCAAACTGGCGCTATCTGGGAGGGGAGCTAACTCTATCGGAAGTCGCCAGCGACACTGATACAGTGATCAGTAAAAATTGGTTCACTGATCAGTGACACTGGGTGACAGGGCAGTGAAGGGGTTAACTGGAGGGGGGGGGCGATGAAGGGGTTAAACGGGATTACTGGTGTACTGGCGGGCAATCTGGCGCTATCTGGGAGGGGCGCTAACTCTATCGGAAGTCGCCAGCGACACTGATCAGTAAAAATCGCTTCACTGATCAGTAACACTGGTGACAGGGCAGTGAAGGGTTAACTGGAGGGGGGGGTGATCAGGGGGTTAAATGTGTCCTAGAGTGTTCTAACTGTAGTGTAGTGCTTGTGTACTCACTTTTTGGATGTCTTCTTCTCTGTCTGGAACGGAATGTGTCCAGGCAGAGAAGAATGACATCATATCCTGCCCTGTGTGTATGTCAACACAGGACAGGATAGGACAGGGACCGATCATGTGATTTCAGCCAGAAATCACTGGCTGAAATCTAATGATTGATCCCTCCTGGATCAAATAGTGTCACCCGCGGGTCAGCGGGAGCGCGCGCGCGCGCCCCCTGCCGGCGAAAGTGTCGGGAGCACGGAACCCGTTTTTAAACGTGGTTTTGCGCTCCACTGCCGCCCTGCACACGTATATACACAGTGGCAGGGCGGCAAGCGGTTAAATGAGGCACTTCTCCTGGATAAGGATATAGATCAGAAGATTGGGGAAAAGATTAAGCGATTTTTTAAGAAGAACAATACAGGAGACGTGTCGGTAGCCACAGTGTGGGAGTCCCATAAGGTTTATATAAGAGGCATCCTGATTGCGATAGGGGCAAAAAAAAAAAGAGAAAGAAGAGAGAAAATTAGTGGGCTTCTAAAGAAAATATTTGACTTGGAACAGATACACAAGAATAGAATAACTAAAGAGATAAGGCAGAAGGTAATAAAAAATAAAGAAGAACTAGAGATTTTAATGGAAGAAGAGAAGAGCCTTTAATAAAGTGTTAAGCGAGAGGTACAGATGGGGAGATAGGCCAGGAAAGTACCTAATGAGAGCCCTGAGGAAAAAGAAAAATAGGAATTATATAGAAAAAATAAAAAACTCCAAGGGAGAATTGGTCCATTCAACTAAAGAGATTCCTAAGGTGTTTAAGGAATATTATAGTAAGTTGTATAATATTAAATCCTATGACCCTTTAAATAACACTGGAACTGCGATTATTGAAAAAAGGATATATCTAAAAAATGCTGGTCTACCTAAATTAAGCGAAGTACAACTTAATTCCCTAGATTCAGAAATAACACAAGATGAAATAAAAGTAGCATTAAAAAGTACGGCGACAGGGAAAAAGCCCAGGATCAGATGCTTATACTGCGAGGTACTATAAAACATATAGTGAATTGTTAATACCTAAATTGAAGCTATACATGAACGCTTTGGGAGGAGGGATGGATATAAGGTGAGAATCTCTACAGGCTCATGTGGTGCTTATCCATAAGGAAGGAAAAGATGCTTCTCAGTGCTCCAGTTATAGACCAATTTCACTACTAAACACGGATACTAAGTTATATGCAAAGGTCTTAGCAAATAGGCTGAAAGACTTAATGCCCGAATGGATACATGGGGATCAAGTAGGTTTTGTTTCAGGGAGGGAGGGTAGAGACAATGGGTTGAGATCCCTGTTGCTCATTCAGAAAAGGAAAAAATCCGGCGGTGGTGCTTTCAATTGATGCCGAAAAGGCATTTGATAGAGTTGATTGGGGCTTCACGATGGACACTCTGGAGACCCTGGGTATGGGAGTCAGAATGAGAGAGTGGATAGGAAAGTTGTACAGGAACCCTCCGCAGTTATTATGGTTAATGGGGAGAAGTCAGAGTCTATTGGGATGTCAAATGGGACAAGACAGGGCTGTCCAATGTCCCCATTGTTGTATGTATTGTCATTGAAATCTTTGTTGTCTTCAATAAGGAAGAATAGAGATATAAAGGGAATACAGATAGGAGATACAGAACATAAAGTGGCTGCCTTTGCGGATGACCTGTGGTTTTATGTGGGAAACCCTAGGATAACACTCCCAAATTTAATGAAGATATTGAAGGAATATGGGGAGTTATCAAACTTAAAAATGAACCCAACAAAAACTGAGATTTTAAATATAAATCTTTCAAAAAGTGAAAAAGAAAAAATACAAAAAGAATTCCCCTTTATATGAAAAGAAAGAGATATAAAATATCTAGGGATAAAACTCACTGCTTCATACAAGTACTTGTATAAATTAAACTATATTTCACTGTTAAATGAAATTAAGGAGGAATTAAAAAAATTAGGAGGAGGAAACCCGTCTTGGTAAGGACGCATAAATCTGATAAAAATGGTAATTGTCCCTAAAATTCTATTTAGATTTCAAATGATCCCAATTAAACTCCCAGAGGTTTTTTTAAGGTAATTAAAAAAATGATAACAAGATACATAAGGAGGAATAAAAAACCTAGAATATCCTATGAATTGTTAAGTAGAAATAAAGAGAAGGGTGGATTGGGAGTGCCAGATTTTAAGAGATATTACAAAGCAGCAATTTTATCGAGAATTTTGATTGGACGTATAATTCAGGGGAGAAAAGTTGGGTTAAAATTGAAGATGAACTTAGTGGAACTAATCTGAGCAGAATTGTTTGGGTTCCAGCACAATATAGGAGATTAAAAGATAGCACAAGACTATATACTTTAAATGTTTTAAGAATTTGGGATATTTTGCACAAATATATGAAGTGGGATTTTAATTCTATATTAATGCCACTGAGGAACACAGAGTTTTTTCCTTCAGGTAGAGAGGAGCTTACAGGAAAATGGTTTAAGAAGGAAGAAGTTCAATTGAGAGATATAATGGTGGAGGGGGAATTGAGATCACTTAAGGATTTTGAAAAGGAGAAGGGAGAAATTTTCACTAAGATAGATGAGGGGCATTATCACCAATTGAAACATTTTGTTTGGAATCTTCCGAAACCCTTGAGACCTAGAAAGGATTGGAATTTGTTTGAGAGATTGTTGGGATCATGGGGTGATGGGAAACACGGTACTGCAAAAATATATAAAATTCTTACTGAATTAGACACAGGCATAAAGCCAATGTATATAGCAAAAAGGGAAAGAGATATGGGGGTTGGGATAGAAGAGGATAGACAGAAGAAAATATATAGATTAACTCACGAAAATGTAAGTATGCGAGAGGTGGAAATGAATTACAAGTGTTTAATAAGATGGCACATTACACCGAATGTTGAACATAAGATGTGTGGAAAACTCACTGTGGTGTTGGCGAGGATGTGGAGAGATAGGCACGGTGTATCACATATGGTGTGAGTGCCCAAAAATTCAAGTATTTTGGAAGATGATAGTTAATTTAATTGGGATTATTACTCAGATCGATATAGGATTAGATCCAGAGACCTGTCTTCTGCACAGCACAGAATTATCAGTGAATAAGTATAAGGAATCGGGTATATGGTATTATCTAAACGCAGCAAAAGGTCTGATACCCAAGTTTTGACGTAAGGCAGAGGTGCCGAAGGAAGAAGACTGGGTAGATAGAGTGAACCAGATTTGGAGGATAGAGAAACTTTATCATATGTATGAAGATAAGATGGGGTTATACCATGTGAAATGGAAAAAAATGGGAAGAATTTGGTTTGAAGGTGAAATATAGGAAGTTATAGTGTGTGATGACATGAACGTCCCTCTTGCTTTTATAGGGAAGACAGGGGGGATGCAGAGGGGGTGGAATGGGGAGGGGGAGGGGGAGGGAGAGATGGAGGGGAGGTGGGTTGGGCGGGGGTGGGAAAAAGTCATAGAAAGGGAAATAAGAAATGGTTTTGTATGTTTTTTGAGAAAATTATGGAAATATGTATTTAACTGAAAAATAAATAAATATTTAAAAAAAAAAAAAAGATTCTGGGAGTATGTGCTTGGACACTCAGATATTAGGTGTGGGTAGCCCACTAACACAGATAGCTTCTAATGTATAAGAGGGGAGGGCTTATCTGCTTCTTCTGAGAGTAAAGCTTGTTCAGGTTTAAAAGAGACAGGTGCAGACGGGAGTGCGACAAGGTATTCATTACTCGAAGGTGAGACGAATGAGCTTCTGATTGTTTAAAACAACATGTATTGAAAATTACAGGGGTGAAAGAATAGATCTATCTTAATTGTACAGTACAGAAAACAGACATAGTGTTCATACACCATGGGTTATAGAAGAGTACCTTCAGGTGACTGAACACTGGCAAAGCGAGAAGACACCCCAGCACCATGGAGGAAATCACCCTGAACTTCACTATTATTTTTTATCTTTATTATTTTATCCTAAAATTCATCAATCAACCCCTCACCATCTTCTACTACCAACATAGGAGCAGTATATCCAGATTGGCGCATCTTTAGCAAAACCTTGGGAGCCATACACAGACCTCATGTAGTGCAGATGGCCTGTAATGTTGCTTTGGGCACTGGATCCTGCATAAGCACTCACCTTGCCATTTGGGGCAATGCGTTGTTAGCAGCAAGGTGCTTTAAAGCTCCAGGGCCATGGTCAATCAGTATGGAACCCAGTCACTGAAGATCTCTTCAGGGGGATGTCCACCATGATGGGCGAAGCCTAGACTTTATATAGAGTCCAGCATCGTGGACAAGTAAGACAGGATCACCATTACTGTGTAAACTGGGGCTATGTTTGGAATGTATTCAATGCATAGTGCTAACTTTTCAAACTTGGCGCTAAAATGTAACCACACAGCTCAGTCTTACAGTCATGGCCAAAAATATTAGCACCCCTGCATTTCTGTCAGATAATGCACCACTTCGCACAGAAAATTGTTGCAATTACAAATGTTTAGGCATTCTTATGTTTATTTCTTTTGTTTGTATTGGTATGACACAAAAAAGTGGAGAAACAAAAAGCCAGATGTCACACATTCCACACAAAACTCCAAAAATGGACTATACAAAATTATTGGTATGTTCTAAAAATTGTAAGAAAAAATTGCATTCCAAGTTTGTGATGCTCCTGTAATTAAACTCACCTGTACCAATTAACAGATGCTGACAATATAGAGATCAAACTGGCAACCAGTTAAAATGGTGAAAATTGACTCAACCTTTCTGTTGTGTGTCTCTGTGTGCCACATGGAGCATATAGAAGAGTTAGAGCAGCTATCACGTACCTGGTGATGGAGGCCAATGGAGAGAGGGCTTCCCTTGCGGCTAAGTTCCAGACTCCCCTGAGAGTGGGACAGTGGGAGTCAGGCCCAAAGTGGCACAGGTCGCCTGTAGGAGTGCCGGTTGGTGGTCCACCCAGAAGCGCAGCTGATGTACGGAGATAGGTCTGCAGACAGGTGGCGCCTATGCATGGTATGCAAAGCCCTTCCGGAATGCAGAGATTTACTGGATAGCCGGTTCAAGCCAAGTTCAGGTACCAGGTGGGAATCAGAGCAGACGTAGTTAGATGGGTTATCCGAGGTCATACACAGAGGAGCGAGAGAGAGAGAGAGAGTATCCGTAAGCCAAGCCGAGATCAGACCAGGGGTTAAACAGAGTAGACAGGTCCAAGAGTAAGCCGAGTCGGTATCAGGAAATCAAGGGTCACAGGATACAGGAAACAGGAACAAGGCACGGGGAGCTAGAGATCATCCAGCAACTTGAGGAAGTGATGAGCCTTCTTATAAAGTCTGTCTGGCACCAAACTGAGACTGATGTGTGCTTCTGCAGCCATGCAGGGTACTGGCAGAAATGCCAGATCTTCCAGAACGTCTGCCGTGGACAGGACCCTGACAGTGCCCCCACCCTAAAGGGCAGCCTCCGGATGTCCACCTGGGCCAACTTTTCAGGATACTTGGAATGAAATTCTTGGAGAAGCCTGGGGGCATGTACATTGCCTTTTGGTTCCCGGAAACTTTCTTTAGATGGGTACCCCTTCCAGCTGACCAGGTACTGGATTTGTCTTCCCCACCTTCTGCAGTCCAGAATTGCTTCAACCTCGTATTCCGTCTCCTCCCCAACTGTTATCAGCGGAGGAGGTGGTTCTACTCTCCCTGGAAAAAGATCAGGAACAGCTGGCTTGAGTAGGGAGACGTGGAAAACTGGGTGGATCTTCTATGATTCCCGGAAGAAACAGCTCAAACACCACTGGATTGATTTCCTTTTTGATCCGGAAAGGGCCAATGTACCTTGGTCCCAACTTACATGATGGGCAAGGGAGTTTTAGGTTGGCAGTTGATAGCCAATCTTCAGAGGAGGGTTTCCTCTCTGTTTCCTGTCGTAGTGCTTCTTATAATCAGACTGGGATTTCTGTATAGTTTCTCAGAGAACTTTACAGTTGTTCTGTATCATGGAGAGTCTGTCTTGTACTGTGGGTACCGAAGCTTCAGGAATGGTGTCTGGTATTCAGGAAGAGTGGAATCCATAATTAGCCCAAAATAGTGACTGGCTTGTGGCAGAATGGATTGAGTTGTTGTAGGCAAACTCCGCCAATGGGAGTAGGGATGCCTAATCATCCTGGGAAAAAGTAGAGAAGCACCGTAAGTATTGCTCCAAAGTTTGGTTTGTTCGCTCCATTTGCCCTTTACTCTGGGGATGGTAGGCGGACGATAGGCAGAGTTCCACCTTCAGGGCCTTGCAGAAGGCTCTCCAGAACCTGGAAGTAAACTGCACCCCTTGGTATGAGACAATATTACTGGGCAGACCATGTAACCTGACAATCTCCTTGATGAAGGTCAGTGCAGTCTTTGGCACAGATGGAGTACCCACCATTGGTAAGAAGTGGGCCATCTTGGATAGCTGATCCACTACTACCAGAATGGTAGTAAACCCTTCAGAGGGTGGTAAGTCCACAATGAAGTCCATTGCGACCATCTCCCAGGGATGATTAGGAATGGGCAGGGGCCTCAGTAACCCCCAAGCCTTGGTTTTGTCTCCCTTGTTACGTAGACACACTGTGCACGATTTCACATAGGCTCTACAGTCTTGATTCAAGTTGGGCCACCAAAAGGATCGCTGGATTAGTTCCATTGTTTTACGGGCTCCAAAGTGTCCAGCCAGTTGATGATCATGGAAAGCCCTGAAAACTTGAGATCTTATTTCTTGGGGTACAAAGATCTTATCCTTGTGCCAAAGAAGACCATCCTGCCTTCTTAACAAATCTTGTTTGGGTTCAGGACATAGTGCAGAGGCTTGCTTGATCGAAGACTTTAGGCTGGGTTGGATCAGCAAAAAATTTTGTCCCGACAAAATGGTGTTGGGGGGGGAGAAGGCTCCTCTGGGTCCGGGAACATACGGGAAAAAGCATCTGCCTTCCCGTTCTTGGATCCTGGGTGGTAGGTTATGTGGAAATTAAACCTAGAGAAATATAAAGCCCATCTAGCCTGCCGAGGTCTTAGGCACTTGGCGGTTCTTAGATACTCCAAATTTTTATGATCCATAAAAATCATAATTGGGTAGTTGGCTCCTTCCAAGAGATATCTCCATTCTTCGAAGGCTATCTTGATCGCTAAAAGTTCCCTGTCACCCACATCGTAGTTCCTTTCAGCTTGGCTCAGTTTCCTAGAACAAAAGGCTATTGGGTGAAGCAGAGCCTTTGTACCCTGGCGCTGAGAGAGTACGGCTCCTGTAGCAACTTCTGATGCATCCACCTCCAGGATGAAGGTAAGTGTTGGTTCTGGATGCTGTAACACTGGAGTGGAAGTGAACCGATCTTTTAACTGCTCGAACGCTATTTGAGCTTCCTGGCTCCAGCAGAAACGTATATGCTGGAGAGTGAGTTGAGTAATAGGGGCAATGATGGTGGAAAAGCCCTTAATAAATTTCCAATAGAAATTGGCAAAGCCCACGAATCTTTGGACCCCTTTCCTGTCCCAAGGTGCAGGCCATTCCAGGATAGCAGATACTTTCTGAGGGTCCATGGAGCTTCCCTCAGTGGGAACTGAGCCCCAGGAACTGGATGGACTGCTTTTCAAACTCGCACTGCTCCGCCTTTGCATACAAGCAATGCATCCTTAGAGTGTTTAGCACTTTCCTAACATGATCTCGATGGAGTTCCAGTGAGGTAGAGAAAATTAGGATATCGTCCAGGTAGACAATTATGAAAAGGTCAATGTACTCTCTAAAGATATAATTTACAAAGTGTTGAAACGTAGTAGGGGCATTACACAGCCCAAACGGCATCACCAGGTACTCGAAATGCCCAAAGCGTGTTCTGAAGGCGGTCTTTCACTCATCGCCCTCCCTTATACAGACTAAATTGTAGCCCCCCCGTAAGTCCAATTTAGTGAACACTCAGGCTATTCGAAATCTCTGAAACAACTCAGGCACAAGAGGAAGAGGAAACCGATTTTTAATGGTAATTTTGTTAAGTTCTCTGTAGTCAATGAAGGGTCTGAGAGACTGATCTTTTTTTTTCAACAAAGAAAATACCGGCCCCGGCAAGGGAGGAAGAGGGGCGGATGAATCCTTTAGCGAGGTTCTCGTCTAAGTAATGTCGGAAGGGCTTCCAGTTCAAGCTCTGACAATGGGAAAATTCGCCCAAAT
Organism: Staurois parvus; assembly: GCF_062004578.1. Taxonomy (NCBI): domain Eukaryota; kingdom Metazoa; phylum Chordata; class Amphibia; order Anura; family Ranidae; genus Staurois; species Staurois parvus. Next base: position 1,640,295 of record NW_028319214.1, on the reverse strand, counting down.
GGTATTTCTGCCCCTGGAAGTAACTCGATTGAGCAATCGTAAGACCGATGAGAAGGCAATGTGTCAGCCTTCTTTTTATCAAACAGATCAAGAAAGTCATCGTAGGTAGAGGGAACTGATTGACTGGCCCCACAGTAGAGACATAGATTGCCTTGCTGTCTGCGTAGCCTTTCTTCCGGAGTTAGGGCAGGCCACAGAAGGCATTTGTTCTACCACAGAAGTGCTGATGGGTTGCGGAGTAGGGGCAGGAGCCATTGGTCCTGGAATCTTTGGCAGAACCCATGTGGGTCGAAAGGTCTGAGTACGCTCAGAACGTCTTTACCGTAGAAGCCTATCCAACTGGGTAGAGAGCAGGATAAGGTTCTCCAAGGAGGAGGGAGCTTCCACCCTAGCTAACTCATCCTTGAGTGATTTGGGCAGGCCTAGGCGGAACTGGTACTTTAATGCTGCATCGTTCCAACCAGTATCCGCTGACCATTTGCGGAACGCCACTATGTAGTCCTCCACAGGACGGGTTCCGGAGGTGGTAACACCACAGCAGGAGTGGTGGCAGGAGACAGACTGGCAGGTGCAGCTACTGGGTTAGAACTGGCGGAAGGATCCTGGTCTGCAGAAGTAGAGAGGGAGTGAAGACGCCCTTCCAACTGGCAGTATCCTTGTAGTAGATCTTTCACTGCTTGAGTAAGTGCTGTCATTTGTTGGCACAGGGCCTCTAGTGCGGAAGCGCCTCTCTCGGCCTCGGACATACTGGCTGGATGATACTATCACATACCTGGTGATGAGGCCAATGGAGAGAGGGCTTCCCTTGCGGCTGAGTTCCAGACTCCCCTGAGAGTGGCACAGGTCGCCTGTAGGAGTGCTGGTTGGTGGTCCACTGAGAAGCACAGCTGATGTACGGAGATAGATATTCAGACACGTGGCGCCTGTTCTTGGTATGCAAGCCCTTCCGGGATTTAGAGATTTACTGGATAGCCGGTTCAAGCCAAGGTCAGGTACCAGGTGGGAATCAGAGCAGACTTAGTCAGATGGGTTATCCAAGGTCATACACAGAGGAGCGAGAGAGAGAGTATCTGTAAGCCAAGCCGAGGTCAGATCAGGGGTTAAACAGAGTAGACAGGTCCAAGAGCAAGCCAAGTCGGTATCAGGAAATCAAGGGTCACAGGAAACAGGAACAAGGCACAGGGAGCTAGAGATCATCCAGCAACTTGAGGAAGTGATGAGCCTTCTTATAAAGGCCGTCTGGCACCAAACTGAGGCTGATGTGTGCTTCTGCAGCCATGCAGGGTACTGGCAGAAATGCCAGATCTTCCAGAACTTCTGCTGTGGACAGGACCCTGACAGCAGCAAAGAATTATATATATAAATAAAGAACCAGCACCACGGAAATTATATAAAACAGTAAGCTGCAAAACCTAGCCTATAAATTTATAGGATATACAAAACTTCAAAAAAATAGGTTGCGCTTAAATACATACAAAAGTGTAACAAGAAAATAAATAACAAAACAATAAGAAACAATATTTTAAATCAAAATAAAATCCAGCAAAAACGAAAAAGTCCAAAAGTTCAAATAATCAATAATGTCCAAAATAATTCATCACCAAGTAAATCCACCACCAAAAATGGTTAAATAGAACTCACCAGAGTAATATGCTGATTGTTGAAAAACCAGAATATAGTACTTGTTATTCTGGGAGAAATGAATAATATGGTGACAACAACACTGAAGAAATGAGGGATGAACTCCAACAGATGATGTGCTGCAAAGTTGAAAATCCACTCCAAAGGTGATTTAGTATCCAAACTGAGAGATGATCAGACTGTCAAAGCAAGGTGTCCAGACTGACACCAGTATAAACAGCATGTGTAATGAATACAAGCGACACAGACCCAGCCAAACATGCACATGCTACATGCAGACAAACCAGGAGTATTCTGAACCTCACATCCAAAGGCACCGCCCTAAGCTTTTCATCATCGACATCCTCACGGAGCGGAAGAGGACGTCGATGACAAAAAGCTTAGGGCAGTGCCTTTGGATGTGAGGTTCAGAATACTCCTGGTTTGTCTGCACGTAGCATGTGCATGTTTGGCTGGGTCTGTGTTGCTTGTATTCATTACACATGCTGTTTATACTGGTGTCAGTCTGGACACCTTGCTTTGACGGTCTGATCTTCTCTCAGTTTGGATACTAAATCACCTTTGGAGTGGATTTTCAACTTTGCAGCACATCATCTGTTGGAGTTCATCCCTCATTTCTTCAGTGTTGTTGTCACCATATTATTCATTTCTCTCAGAATAACAAGTACTATATACTGGTTTTTCAACAATCAGCATATTACTCTGGTGAGTTCTATTTAACCATTTTTGGTGGTGGATTTACTTGGTGATGAATTATTTTGGACATTATTGATTATTTAAACTTTTGGACTTTTTCGTTTTTGCTGGATTTTATTTTGATTTAAAATATTGTTTCTTATTGTTTTGTTATTTATTTTCTTGTTACACTTTTGTATGTATTTAAGCGCAACCTATTTTTTTGAAGCAGCAAAGAATTGTCTGAGAATTTGAGAACAGACACTTTGGAAAAGCATAGACAATCTCGAGGTTACAAGTCCATCTCCAGAGATCTTAATGTTCCTGTGTCCAATGTGCACAACACTGTCAAGAAGTTTGCAGCCCATGGCACTGTAACTAATCTCCCTGGACATGGATGAAAGAGAAAAATTGATTGCAACAAAGGATTGTTTGAATGGTGGATAAAGAACCTCAATTAACTTCCAGACAAATTGAAGCTGACCTTAAGGCAAAGGGTACAACTGTGTCAGCTCACACTATACATAGCAATCTGAATGAAAAGGGAAGCTATGGTAGGGGACCCAAGAGGACCCCATTGTTGACACAGAAACATAAAAATCCAGATTGCAGTTTGCCAAAACTTACCTGAGGAAGCCAAAATACTTTTGGGTGAATGCTGTGGTCAGATGAAACACAATTACAGCTTTTTGGTAAAGACCATCATTCTTCTGTTTTCAGAAAAAAGATATGAGGCCTTTAAAGAAAAGAATACAGTCTCTGCAGTCAAACATGGTGGAGGTTTACTGATGTTTTGGGGTTGCTTTGCGGCTTCAGGCACTGGATGTCTTGACTGTGTGCATGGCATTGTGAAATCTGAAGACTGCCAAAGAATTCTAGGGTTCAATGTAGGATCCAGTGTCAGAAAGTTGGGTCTCCGTCAGTGGTCATGGGTCTTATAGCAGGACAATGACACAAAGCACACGTCAAAAAGCACAGAGAAATGGTTTCAGACAAAGTGCTGAAGAGTACTGAACTGGCCAGCAATGAATCCAGATTACAATCCCATAGAGCACCTGTGGAGAGATCTCAAAATAGTAGTTGGGAAAAGGAACCATGAGAGATCTGGAGCAGTTAGCAAAAAAAGAGTGGTCCACAATTCCAATAGAAAGGTGTAAGACACTCATTGATGGTTACAGGAAGCAATTAATTTCAGTTATTTTTTCCAAGGGGTGTTCTACCAGCAATAAACTGAGGATGCCAATAATTTTGTCCAGTCCATTTTTGGAGTTTTGCGTGGAATGTGTCAGATTTGAATTTTGGTTTCTCCACTTTTTTGTGTCATACTAATACAAACAAAATAAATAAACATGAGAATGCCTAAACATTTGTAATTGCAAAGATTTTCTGAGCAAAGTGGTGCATTATCTGATAGAAATGCAGGGTGCCAATATTTTTGGCCATGACTGTAGGTGGATGACTAGGTGCTATATCACACCACTGGTCACACACTCCAATGCCACATCCGCCTAGAGCCTTTATAAGGTACTTGGGTGCTTCCTACTAGCCCTGGCCTTGAGAATTAGTTGCAGAAACAATCTACAGCGGGTTTTCATGTACTCCTTCTGGACACGCTTACCCTCCCACACTCTGCTCTATAAAGACCCATGCTGGAATACAGAGTTCATGTATTTTATGGAACAACTACATTTGTTTTATTTAGACATAATTTCTTCAGCCAGCAGATGGCAGTGTTTATAAATTTGTAGTTGCATATATGGTAAAACTCTGTGTCTTTTCCCAGAATATTAAAGTTTCCTGTTTCCTGTCTTGCAGTGAAGCAAGTAGATAAACACATGTGGATTGTGCACTGTTCTGTAGGGTTATATACAGAATTTCTAACAGGCTATGAGTCCAGTTTTCCAGTCATAGCCAACTACAGCAAATAAGCGCAAGATACAGCAACATAAAGAAAACTGCAACAGAATAAAAGAAAATGACCAGTAAGACGAAAATGCTGCTAAATAAAAGAAGGTATGTGAAAATATATAAATGATGTCAGGCCAGAACACACTTAAGATGAGTGGATAAAGAAAGATCAGAAATCTCAGAGCACAATCTTTCTTAGCATAGAAGATGATCAAATTATGTACATGTGAAACTGCTAAAGAAATGTGGGAAGGACTACAAAAGGTGCATGAAAGGGCTAGTCTCAGCAATAAACTGTATTTGATTAGAAAGCTATAACAAACCAAGCTGATGAAAGGCCAGGATATGCAGGACTACATAAGGCACACCCTGGAAATGGCTGAACGCCTGGAGCACTGTTACTTAGTTATGTACCAGAAAGCTATAAGATGCTTGTCACAGACTACCAAAGAATTCTGGGGTTCATTGTAGGATCCAGTGTCAGAAAGTTGGGTCTCCGTCAGAGGTCATGCACATCCAGATGATGAACTGCCTTGATATTGTGCAGCCTGATTCTCCTCCATCTTGCATGACCCTATGGGTACTAAGAGACCTGCAAAATCATGCAAAACCTTCCCTGATCATGAACAAATAGAATGTATAGTCTATGATGATTGGGTCATTCCTGAAAGGATGTCCACTCCCCTAAAAATCTTTGCTAAACATTATCCAGTGGAAAAGAGTTTGTAAAAAAGTGGGCTTTTTCTGCGGTTAATCCTATCGTCTCTGTATTAAACAAATGTCTCATTGTACTTATTGAAGAGGTAGAAGAAGAAGGATTCTGCAGAAAGAACATTTCAGATGCTCTTAAAAGCTTTTTTTAACCAATTGCCTACTGGGCACTTTTACCCCTTTTCCTGCCCAGACCAATTTTCAGCAGTCAGCACTCTCATACTTTGAATGACAATTGCGCAATCATGCAACACTGTACCCAAACTATATGTTTATAATTTTTTTTAGACAAATAGAGCTTTCTTTTGGTGGTATTTGATCACCACTGGGGTTTTTATTTTTTGTTAAACTAAAAAACACCACATATTTTGAAAAACAAAAAAGTTTTTCTTAGTTTCTGTTATAAAGATTTGTAAATAAGTAATTTTTATCTTTACTGATGGGCACTGATAGGCTGCACTGATGGGCACTGATGAGAAGTCACTGATGGGCACTGATAGGCTGCACTGATAGGCACTGATGAGTGCTGTTAGGCGGCACTGATGGGCAGCACTGATGGGCACTGTTAGGCGGCACTGATGGGTGGCACTGATAGGCACTCTTAGGTGGCACTGATGGGTAGCACTGATGGGCACTGCTAGGTGGCACTGATGAGTATTGTTAGGTGGCACTGATGGGCACTGTTAGGTGGCACTGATAGGCGATACTGATGGGCACTGTTAGGCGGCACTGATGGGCATTGTTAGGTGGCACTGATGGGCAGCACTGATTAGCTGATGGGCACTGATTGCCAGCACTGATGGGCACTATTGGCTGCACTGATGGGGCTACACTGATCACCAGGACGATCAGTGCCCTGATGATCAGTGTAGATGTCCCCCTGCGAAATGCCACTTACTGGCTCTCCTCTCCTCACGCGCTGTCAATGTGAGGAGAGGACTGCCAATAACTGGCAGTCCATGGACGCCCTCTCAGAACTAGCTGACCGCGCTGTAGCTGTCTTTCAGCTATAGTGCGGTCAGGAACAGGTTAACCTGGCAGGTCCAGTCCTGAAACCAGCTCTTACTGCTATTACTGTAGGCCATGCTGCAGCTAACTGGACTAGTACAATGAATAACCAAAATATTTTGCCAGATTGTGTTGTTACAGAACAAATACAACAATTGCCTTCTGCTCTTTTGTTTTGTCTGGATGCCCTTGAACACTGCATGACAGAAATATCCAGAATGGCAGATGACCAGTTCCAGTTTGCCACGTTGCCCTTTTGCCTATACTCTGTTTACAAGATGTTCATACAAGGCTTAGCACCCTTGCTTTCCCTTCTCAGAGCTTAGAGCATCCAAGTGACAGGCTATTTCGACAGTTAGCTGCACAATACCTTTAGCTGGGTGATCTATTTCAGAAAAAAAAACTGCTCTCCAACCTTCCCTCAGCCCAGAACACTTAAAGTGTTACTAAACCCAGGACCCTGCATTCACTCTATCTGGTCTCCCACAGTACACACAACATGGAAATGCTATTATTTTAGTAAATATAAACTGCTAAATACTATTTTTCATCAGCAGTTAGAGCAGTCTTGTGACTTCTATCAGTATCCAGCAGAGCACTGCTTACAGCTTGTAGGAGTTTTCATTCTCCTGTAGGAGGATGCAGGACCCCTGACCTCTGTCTAGAGAGTGCTTATTGGCCCTGTGCTGTTCACATGTACTCTCCCAAGAAAAAAAAAACTCTAGCAATACACATCAAACTGAGCATGTGCAGCTTGCCCCCAAGCCTCTGTTCTATCAGGAGATATTTAGGAGACACTGGAAGAAGGAGAGGATCAGAGAAGACAGGATCAAACATTCTTTTTACACAATGTGGAGGATTAATCCCTTAAGTTCCACAGTGAGTATACCAAGCAAGCTTTACTTGCATATACAGACTGATTTTACTTTTGTGGGTTTAGTAACACTTTAAATCTGAACCTGGATGCATCCCAAGTAAAAGTCTTTCTTCCAGACAAGAAAGCCCTTTTAAGAGCTCATGCTCAACAACTGGGATCCAAAAGAGGTCCCACACTGAGATTCGCTATGTGTTCTGGGTATCATGATCGCCTCGTTGAAAGCTGCACATTTCACCCAATTTCATTAAAACATTCTCCAACAATACACTGTCAGCCAAGGTTATTCTTTGTTTCCACAATGACCAACTGATAAAATATAATTTAAAAGAGGAGGGGGGAAGGAATTAAAAAAACAAAAGCAAAATAAAAACAGGAGCTAATCTTAGTGCATGAATTATCTCAATGCTGAGCACAGCTGAGGCTCTTTGTCTAGGCAGCTTTAATTGACTGCAGCAGACTAGGTACAAGCAAGCTCTCCTGGGACACAAAGGAAGCTCTGACGCTTGTATTCCAACCATACTCCCGAAAATTTGGAGTGCAGTGTGATCTGCAGCACCGGCCAAAATGGGAACTCAGTGGAGTAAAGCCTGTGATCTTCCCCAGGGTGGCAAAAACCGTTTTACACCTGATTATGTCCAGGTCTCATCTAATGGTGAGCGCATATGTGAACAGTGGTGGATACACTGTGTGTGTCAAGGTTAAAGCACAGGTGGTGATACTGGTTGGAATACTACTGGAAGAAAACACTGAAATTGAGCGTAATATCTATGAACTGTGACATTACAAAGCTGAGGCTCTTTGTCCAGGCAGCTTTATTTGACTGCAGAAAACTAGGTGCAAGCAAGCTCTTCTGGGACATGAAGGAAACTCTCTGCCCTGATGCTTGTATTCCAACCATACACCCAAGGGCCATACACCTGAATATTTGGAGTGCAGCATTTGTGATCTGTAGCACCGACTGAATTGGGAACCCAGTGGAGTAAAGCTTGTGCTTTCCCCAGGGTAGCGAAAGGCATTTTAGACCAGGTCTTATCTAATGGTGAGCACATATGTGAACGGTGGTGGGATACACTGTGTGTGTCAAGGTTAAAGCACGGATGGTGATACTGGTTGGAATACTACTGGAAGAAAACACTGAAATTGAGCAAAATATCTATTACTGGGACATTGCAAAGCTTATTTATTGTATTTATTTCTTCACTGATTATTGAGCACGTTATATATATTTTTTTAATATAATATTGATTTAATTAACTATCCATACAGGGTGAAGTAGGCGCAACAAAACCTATATAACTTTATTGATTTTGTAGATTGTGGAAAAACGTGTAATTGTTTGCAGCCACCTTTAGCACAATTTTTGTAAGAAGGGCGGTGGGAATTAAGTTGTTAAATATCACATGAAGTAGCGTGGGATAATTGGTGATATATTATTGTGAAAACACTGTCAGCATGGAAAAAAAGCCATTTCTTTGCCCATGCTCCTATCCAGCCAAGCAAAACCTTTCTGCCCTGGTGAATCACCACACTGACTCTGAATCTTTCCTTCCTAACAAAATCAGGTCTTTCAGGCCAGAGAGGCGTCTTTCAATCCTTGATAGTGCAGAGAACATGGTCAAGAGAGGAAACCAAACTCCCCGTCCACATTTCGGAGCTTAGAGCAGTCAGGTTTTCCCTCCAGTACAGGATCCTCTTTTATGGGAACATCCAATTCGAGTGCAGTCAATGTCACTACAGTGGCACATATCAACTATCAAAGGGGTACAAGGAACCTGGCTGCTTTGAAGGAAGCAAACCATATGTTGCTAGGTCTATATAGGCATTCTCTCCTCAAGGGGTATGAATGTGGTATCAACTCCCTCCTTTCTTAGCCTTAGGTTCACTCTTCTCCTTAATATAATACTTGGTGAGTATCTCTTTAAGAGGCTCACAGCCTCTTCATCCTCTGCTGTCAGTATTCTCAAGGAAACAAAATAACCTCTCATGGTGTAATACTTCAAAATACCAGCATTTATTAAAAGTATTGAACTTACATTCATAAAATTGTAAAAGCTCCTTTAACAATAAGTCACTGTGCAGCCACAATTCAACTCTCCTGTGGCGTCCAACACCTGGCTCCTCCCATGTGTTACGTCATGCCCAAAAATGACTTCATCAGGGAAGTTGTCAGACTAAGTGGTATATTAAGGAGAAGGCTGACACTAAGGCTAAGAAAGTACCACACTCATACCCCTTGAGGGGAAAACACCTATATAGACCTAACAACGTATGTTCTTAGTTCCATGTATAGAGGTGAGTGCATTGAATAAAAGGTGCTGGGACCCACGTTGCATGGTGGTGTATAATGTATATTTAATAGAGCACTGAGTGGAGCAAGATCACGATAATATTGATATCAATGCAATTTGATTGAGACTTTTTATTATCACAAGAATTACAATAGACTGTTAATTTATGTGTTTTGATTATATCATTATTCACAGATTTTCATGATATGATTTATGTTTGTGATTTAAACACATGTAATAGATATACAGTATGGAATAGGGAGCGCCATATGTTTATTATCAAATAATTATCAGCGATGTGTGGGAACGCATTATGATGTGAGCAGCACCCTAGATATATGTTCATTTATTGTTTGTTATTTTGTCACATTCGAAGTATATTTTGTTACATTCAAAGGTTTTTTTTTTTTTGTTTTCAGTGAAGGCAGTTTTATAGATCACACAGTAGGGGGCGCGGAAGTTTCAATAATATACTGTATATATATTTACACTACAGATTTTCAAATGGACAGAACCTCACTGTCCAGCGATCTCTGAGGTCCAAATCCCAGGACGGGACAATTGGCAAGCAGCCAGTATCCTGATTTCCTGATTGCTGCCACAATTTGTGCTTGAAGCCGCCAAAAAAAGCACAACACCATGGACCACTTCTCGGGGCTAATCAGTCCCTTCACATTAAAAGAAACACAACGTACAACTGACATGACTACAGGGGTAAAAGGGAGGAAGGAAGGGGAAAAAAAGGTGGGGGGGGGGTGGAGAGGGGGAGGTGACAAAAACAAAGAACAAATTCAAATACAAGGTCTAATGATCAACGAATTAAATATGGGGCCTCAACGAGGCCTACGTCCTCCGATGCTCCCACCAATATTACCAATGAGGGGAACACCGGAGGAAGTAATTCCTACTGTGGGGGAGAAAGTATGCACCAACGAAAATGGAGACGCACCACCCCTAACGACAGGCAAAAAAAGAAGTCATTTAAAACACATACAACCACCCCCAAACCAAAGAACATGGCACTCTAGTAATACGTCCAAAGGGGGACACCCATTATTCTGACAACCGGAAGCCAGCCCCGACTGGCCAGCCAATAAAGCCTCGGCAGACCATTCTGCAGGTCAGGCCCCCGGATTGAGAGAAAAGCCAAAGCCACTGGAGGGGAAAGCTCTGTCTAGCAACATTACCAACATTTTGAAATAAGAATATCGAGCCCAGTACAGCACCTGGAGACAAATAGAGACAAAACAACATTTTTAAGGAGTATGGTGCAAAAAACAGGCCAATAGGTCATATGTGCATCATGGAAAAAGAAAAAAAAGAAAAAAAGGGAAGTCACAGAGAGAGCCATCAGTTGGAAATTATACCTCCCTCCCCAGTGGATCAGACCGTTAAGGCCTAGGTCTGTTCCTTCTGGTAGAGGAAGAATGAGGCTGCTGTGGCATTGGGGTAGGCTGCACAGGCAGATCCAAGGCTGTCCAATCTAGAACCGAGATAGGTGAGACCCCCCCCAGTGGAGCAAAATATCCAGCAATTGAACAGGAGTGCGAACTGTCACAGAATGTTCACCTTTCTGCACGCCAACGATAGATAGCTTCAGCTTCACAAATCTTATCCAACAGTGGCTTGAGAATATGTCTCATCTGTAGGGTGCAACGGGAAAGATCAGGCAGAATTTGAATAGACGCCCCATCAAATTCCACTGGACCCCTGTGCCAGGCTCTTCCCAGAATCTCTTTTATGTTGTAAAAATGCACCCTACACAAGGTATCACGGGGGTGCCCAGCATATAAGGGAGTAGGACCCTGGATGTGATGAATCCTATCAAGTTCCAGGGCCTCAGTAGGTGCTCTATCCAAAAGTACGTTCAAGATGGCTGTAACCGTGGTCCTGAGGTCAATAGGGGGTGTAGCTTCAGGAATACCTCGCAGTTTAAGGTTATTCCTCCTACTCCTATTCTCCAAGTCGTCCTGATGCTGACTGAGGACATACAGATGGTCTCAATACTGTGACATGGTGGTCTCCAAGTCCAAGACCCTCATTTCCACTGCTATATGATTAGTAGCAAGCCTATCCACCCATACATTGAGAGAGTTCAGAGCATCTTTAACCTCCCAAAATTTCTCCTTAAAAGCCTACCGCAACATTAAAGCAAGCAGCTGAATGTCCTTCTTAGTAGTCAGGGTAGCCAGAAAAGACCGTGCCTCCGGATTTAATAAGAGGCCCGAGGCACTTGGCCCTGGGGATACCACATCCTCCGGTCGGGAGATCGGGTCATCTCGGTGGGTGTCCACGGATGGCGGGGGCATCAGCTCCCTGGGACACTCACCCGAAAGGAGGGGTAGGGACCCATCCAGGAGCTCTCCCGCCCACGCCGCCTCTGGAAACCCATGCGGTCCGGGCGCCATATTGAGGCCCTCCTGTGCTCCAGATCCCAGGGAGGCAAAATGTCCAGGACTAGGGAGCTTTGGGTCACCAGTCCTGTGCCCTGAGTCTTCCTGGCCCCCTTGGGCATGATAGAGGGGCTGGGGAGGCAGTGACGATCAGACTGCAGTCGGGATGGTGCAGAGCTCCGGAGACAAATATCCTGACTCGGCCATTGCTTGACCACGCCCCCCGCAGCTTATCTTAACGACCATTGTTTGGATTAAGGGGAATGGTCTCTTCATCCAGATGTATTCAATCTGATAGGCCAAAAGTGGGAACTCCAGATACAACAACAAGCTACCTCTGTTGCCAGAAGCAGAGATCCTCTAGCTCTGGCCTCAGATGCTCTAGATATTCCCAAATCTCAGTTTATTTTATTTTATGTCTTCTCTCCATTGTGAATTCTGCCTTGGCCGCTCCATAAAATAGAGGACACCAGTGATTCTATGGGCTCAAAACTGCTCCAGAAGAACCTGGTACACATAAACAATCCCTGGCCTCTTCCCAACTGGCCTCCTATCTCAAGGCCTTCTATTCCATCTGCTTCTCAGTCTTTGGCTTTAACTGCATAGCTGTTGAACCTAGGTGTTAAAGGATAGAGGAATTCCTCAGTCTGTGATTCCCACCTTGCTAAATTGATCACTTTCAGGAAGATTTATTATTGTACCTGGAATTGTTCCTTTGTAGGAAGGCCAAAATGCGAGGTAGAGAGTAATTTCTGGGACTCAATTGACTCCCACCAGGCAAACAGATCTTGACCAGAATCTAGCTCTTAGCACTCTTAAAGGGTAGGTGTCAACCTCATCTATCCTTTCCAAAGGCCTTTGGCTTCTAAGTCCCTTGTTAAAACCTTTATCCATGGTCTATTGCAGCACCCTGTGCTTCTCTGGGACCTGTTAGGATCAGAGGGGAAAACAGACTCATGGCAGACAGTTATCTGCTTTATTTATCAGCAAACAGAAGTGAGAAGCTTTGTCTTCAGATTCAGTTCAAGCAAGATAGGTAAATCTTCGAATCAGTACAACAGTCATATATGAATAACTTTCAGCATTCCAGCCACAGTACACACAGTATTTCAAAGTCCCTGTTAGAGGCAAGCTCACCCAGCAGGTAGCAATCAGATTATGGAGACTTCCAAATTACATCCAGATCTCCTCATTGTAGACAGCAAAACTGCCATCAACCAGCCTATCTGATAAGCTGGTTAATGAACAGGCCAGAAGGGAAAGTATCTGCCCTCTACAATTAACCCCCTCTTAAACCTGCCCCAGGCTGACTCTCCACAGACATTAACAGGGCTGTTGTCAGGCTCCGCCCAACGGGATCTCTAGTGGTCCACGGCACGGGGTTTCCCAGGACGCGGAGTCTAAGTCCCAGTCTGCCTTTTCACCAGGGCCCCTGATGGTGGGGATGGACTTGGTGCAAGACTGAAACCAGGTCGCGTCCCTGGGCACCCCCGGCGGTGGCAGAGGGGTCCCGCTGAGGGTATATGCCCGGGTTGAGCCTGCTGTGAAGGGGATGACAGATCCCGATCCGAGCTGGATGGATGGGATGACAGATCCCGATCCGAGCTGGATGGATGGGATGACAGATCCCGATCCGAGCGGGATGGATGGGCAACTATCAGGAGTAGGCGAGGTCAGACTAGCCGGGTCGGTATTGTGCGGGCAGCGTGGTACAGGGGGAGTAAGCGGAGAATGGTCGGGGTCACAAGCCAGGTTCAGCAGGTAGCAGGCAACGCGGTACAGAGGGTCAGGCAGAAGGATGGTCAGGGACGAGCCGGGGTCAGAGCAGGAGAGGGTCAGCATAAACAGAACAGGCAGAGTTTGGCAACAAGGAAGCGTACTTACAGGACAGGAACAAGACCTTGCGGCAACCTGGAGATGCACAGGGCAGCTTTAAATAGAGCGCCCTGTTCTCCCATTGGTGCGGCCGCGATCGCTACTGCGCACGCGCGGCCGCCGCCGCGATCGCCGGCCAGGTCGGATCGGCCGTCTGCGCATGCGCGCGCCGCCGAGGACCCGGGATCCCTGACATTGCCCCCCCCCCTACGGGCAACCTCCGGATGCCCAACCGACTCCTACCGAACGGCTGGTTCTGAAAAAATTCCCGCACAAGTCTCGGGGCGTGCATATTTTGGGCCGGCTCCCATGAATTTTCCTCCGCCACATATCCTTTCCATTTAACCAGAAACTGAGTTCGGCCTCCCCTCTTCCTACAGTCTAAGATAGCTTCAACTTCAAACTCCTCCTCCCCATCCACGTCTACTGCCTCCGGTGGTTTAGACCTTCGATCTGGGAAGGGATCTGGAGTTGCTGGTTTCAACAGGGACACGTGGAAGACCGGATGAACCTTCATAGACTCGGGCAGTGCAAGCTCGTATGCCACCTCGTTGATCCTACGTTTTACACGAAAGGGCCCCAAGAATTTGGGAGCCAGTTTCTTTGAAGGGCAGGGCATTTTCAAATTTGCGGTGGACAACCAAACCTGGTCCTCTGGCTGCAAACTCAATTCCCCCCTTCTCTTCTTATCAAATGCCCTCTTATTGTCACCCTGGGCCTTTGCCATTGCTTCCTGCAATACCTTGCTATTGGTTGACAAAAAGTTCAACATATCCTGCGTGGCCGGGACTGCGACCTCCGGGATCAGATCGGGCAGGAATACAGGGTGGAACCCATAGTTTGCGAAAAACGGGGACTGTCTAGTAGCAGAGTGACTTGCATTATTATATGCGAATTCCGCAAGCGGCAGGAGAGTAACCCAGTCATTTTGGAGGAAGGTGGTATAGCACCTGAGGTACTGCTCTAGGGTCTGGTTTGTACGCTCCGTCTGGCCATTGGTCTGTGGGTGATAAGCTGAAGAGAACGATAACTTAATCCCCAGGGTTTCACATAGAGCTTTCCAGAACCTGGACGTAAACTGAACCCCTCTGTCAGATACAATGTCCCTGGGAATTCCGTGGAGTCTTACCACTTCCTTAATAAACACACGTGCTGTCTCAAGGGCCGTAGGTGTGTCCTTTAGAGGTACAAAATGGGCCATCTTGGACAGGCGGTCTACAATCACGAAGATTGCTGTGTGGTCCTGAGAGGGTGGAAGTTCCACGATAAAGTCAATGGAAATCATGGTCCATGGCCTGTCGGGTATGGGTAATGGGCGCAAGAGACCCCAAGCTTTATTCCTAGTGGGTTTGTTTCTCTGACAAACGGGACAGGTCTTTATGTAGGTTTCGCACTCCCTGGCCATATTAGGCCACCAGAAAGTACGCTGCAGCAGCTCCAAGGTCTTACGTACTCCAAAGTGCCCAGCCAGTGGGTGATCGTGGCAGTATCCTAATACCAATGTACGGGCCTCCTCAGGGACCACAATCCGATCCTCCTTCCAAAAAAGTCCTTCCCTATTTAGTAAGGGGACACCGGGTGGACCTTGCATTCCTACGGACGCGGTCTGCAGTTGAGAATGGAGCTCCGATTGGAGAACTAAGAAATTTCCTGGGGACAGGATAGTGTCTGGCTTGGGATTTTCTTCGGGATCCCCAAACGGGAGAGCGCATCTGGTTTTGTGTTGTTAGACCCTGGCCTATAGGTTATATGGAAAAAGAACCGTGAAAAGAACAGCGCCCACCTGGCTTGACGTGGCCTCAGACGTTTAGCTGTCCTCAGATATTCTAGGTTCTTATGATCCGTAAAAATCAATATTGGGTGTACCGCCCCTTCTAACAAGTATCTCCATTCCTCTAGTGCCACCTTAATCGCCAAGAGCTCCCGATCCCCGATATCATAATTCCTTTCCGCAGGAGTTAGTTTCCTGGAGAAGAAAGCCACTGGGTGCATGAGTTCTTTGATGCCCTTCCTCTGGGACAGGATCGCCCCGACCGCATTCTCGGATGCGTCCACCTCTAAGATATATGGCAAGGACGAATCAGGGTGGCTCAGAATAGGAGCTGCTGTAAACAATTCCTTTAAGGCTTCAAAAGCCCTCTGTGCCTCAGGTGTCCATTGGAAGCGAACCCCCTGCCTGGTCAGCTGGGTGATAGGGGACACTAGGCCCGAAAAGTTCTTAATGAACTTTCTGTAGAAGTTCGCAAAGCCGATGAAGCGTTGGACCGCTTTCTTATCGGTGGGGGCCGGCCAATCTAAAATGGCCGAAACCTTTTGGGGATCCATGGCTATTCCCGTGGGAGAGATGGTTAGACCCAAAAACGAAATGCTACCCTGTTCAAAGCAGCACTTGTCTGCCTTGGCATATAAGCTGTGTTGGCGGAGCCGTTCTAACACGCGCCTCACGTGACCTCTATGGTCCTCCAAGGTTGGGGAAAAGACAAGGATATCCTCCAGGTATACAATGACGAAGATATCTAGGTAGTCCCTGAACACATCGTTTATGAAATGTTGGAAGGTGGCAGGGGCGTTGCATAGGCCGAAGGGCATAACCAAATATTCAAAGTGTCCGAATCTGGTACGGAATGCTGTCTTCCACTCGTCCCCCTCTCTGATACGAACTAAATTATAGGCACCTCTCAAGTCTAGTTTAGTGAAGACAGATGCTGACTTCAGCCTCTGAAACAGCTCGGGGACTAGTGGTAGCGGGTAACGGTTCTTTACTGTGACCTTATTCAAGTCCCGGTAATCTACGCAGGGCCGGAGGGACTTGTCCTTTTTCTCCACAAAGAAAATGCCCGCCCCAGCTGGTGACGTGGAGGGTCTAATAAACCCCTTATGGAGGTTTTCATCTATATATTCTTTTAGTACCCCTAACTCCCGCTTGGATAAGGGGAATATCCGCCCAAATGGGATTTCCGACCCTGGGAGGAGATCAATTGGGCAGTCATAAGCTCGGTGCGGGGGGAGAGTGTCCGGCCCCCGCTTGCTAAATACATCTAGAAAACTATGGTAGACTGACGGAATGACTTGCGCCAGCTCCGCATCTGTCTCTAGACACAACAAAGTCGGTGGATTCGGGGAGAACTTAGGGAGGCAATGCTGCTGGCAGTATGGGGAGAGAAACTGCATAGAACCCGCCTTCCAGTCTACCTGGGGATTATGGGCTCGCAACCACGGGAGCCCCAAAATAATTGGAAATAGTGGGGATGCTATGGCGTCCAACCGAAGGAGTTCTTCATGATGGGTCGATACGGTAGTACGGATAGGTGGGGTCTCGTGGTCCACCACCCCTGACTTAATACGTGATCCATCTGCTAGAAAAATATTCAATCCCACCTCCTTGGTTTGTAGGGGAATTTGTTGCTGAACTGCAAAGTCTAAATCTATGAAGCAACTACACGCCCCAGAATCCACAATAGCCGTGGTCACCACTGTTCTCCCCGGCAGCTGAAGTGACACAGGTACCGCTAGATAACTAGTGTTGCCCACGCTGTTAGAAGTGACTGTAGAGAAAACAGCTGAACACTTACCCCCCTTGGCTGGACAGGTACGTACCACATGGCCTGCTCCCCCACAGTAGAGGCAGAGATGGTTGGTAAGACGCCTCTGGCGTTCCTCAGGCGTAAGTGTCGGCCGGGTCCTTCCCGATGGCCCGGTCTCGGGTGTATCCATGGCATCCTGGTTCTGGCTTGCCGGCTCTAACTGGGTTGAGGCCTGAGGGGGTGTTCCAGTTGATCCTTGTCCTTGGTTGCATCTTTCCTGCCTGCGCTCCCGCAACCGGTGGTCAATTCGAATAGTCAAAGCCATCAAGGCCTCCAAAGTGCTAGGTATGTCTATTCGGGCCAATTCGTCCTTCAGGGATTCAGCTAACCCTACGCGGAACTGGTGGTGCAGAGCCGCCTCGTTCCATTGGCAGTCACTATGCCAACGCCTGAATTCGGCGGCATAGTCCTCCACTGTCCGGTGACCCTGCCTGAGTGTATATAGGGCCCTCTCGGCCGTTGCGGTGCGCAGCGGGTCGTCATACAAGAGGGCCATAGCCTCAAAAAATACCGTCACTGACTGCAACAGTGGGTCTCGCTTCTCTCGGAGCCGGTGGGCCCAGTCTTGGGGTCCCCCCTGTAGTAGGGAAATAATGAACCCTACCCTCACCGATTCGGAGGAAAAGGTCTGAGGCTGGAGGTCAAAGTATAGCTGACAGGAGTTACGAAAGGCCCTGAATCTACTTCGGTCTCCGGAAAAACGTTCCGGTGTGGGGATACGGGGTTCTGGTGCGGGTAACAACCCCGGAGTCTCCCTAATGGGTTCCCCAGACCCCCTGGTAGAGGTAGCTAAGGTCTGCATGCGTCTGTCCAATACCGTATAACCTTCCTGTAGGCCCCTAATTCCCAATGTAAGGGTCTCCATCTGTTGGCAGATGTCGTCCAGAGGGGAAGTTCCCCTTCCAGGCTCAGTCATGGCCGCAAGGTACTGTCAGGCTCCGCCCAACGGGATCTCTAGTGGTCCACGGCACGGGGTTTCCCAGGACGCGGAGTCTAAGTCCCAGTCTGCCTTTTCACCAGGGCCCCTGATGGTGGGGATGGACTTGGTGCAAGACTGAAACCAGGTCGCGTCCCTGGGCACCCCCGGCGGTGGCAGAGGGGTCCCGCTGAGGGTATATGCCCGGGTTGAGCCGGCTGTGAAGGGGATGACAGATCCCGATCCGAGCTGGATGGATGGGATGACAGATCCCGATCCGAGCTGGATGGATGGGATGACAGATCCCGATCCGAGCGGGATGGATGGGCAACTATCAGGAGTAGGCGAGGTCAGACTAGCCGGGTCGGTATTGTGCGGGCAGCGTGGTACAGGGGGAGTAAGCGGAGAATGGTCGGGGTCACAAGCCAGGTTCAGCAGGTAGCAGGCAACGCGGTACAGAGGGTCAGGCAGAAGGATGGTCAGGGACGAGCCGGGGTCAGAGCAGGAGAGGGTCAGCATAAACAGAACAGGCAGAGTTTGGCAACAAGGAAGCGTACTTACAGGACAGGAACAAGACATTGCGGCAACCTGGAGATGCACAGGGCAGCTTTAAATAGAGCGCCCTGTTCTCCCATTGGTGCGGCCGCGATCGCTACTGCGCATGCGCGGCCGCCGCCGCGATCGCCGGCTGGGTCGGATCGGCCGTCTGTGCATGCGCGCGCCGCCGAGGACCCGGGATCCCTGACGGCTGTCTTTAACGTGGGGCAAAAGGGGCAGCTGCCCTGGGCCCAGTCATTTTTGTGGGGCCCAAAGTAGCTGCCCCTTGAGTCCACGCAGATAAGTGCAAGCACATTTTGGCTATCAGGTTTGACCCTTGCCAGTACTTTTGTATCTGGCAGGAATTAAGTTTCTCTGCAGTAATGAAAAATGAAATGATGTGGCGCTGCTACCTATGAATAAACCCTAAACCTGTAAAAATTAAACTCATAAACACATGTAAATGTCCACAATAAAACAAATAATATGAATACACAAATCAAGTGATATTATAGTGCATGTGATAAATGCCAACTATATAAGTGAAAAAAGGAACATGCATAAACTGATGATGCCTAAACGCAGTGTATGTGCATAGAAAACAAACCACACAACACTCACACCAATCTGGACTGAATGTCCAATTTTCACATGATCGTGAGTAATCCAATGATAGGACTACTATAGGTGCTCCAAATTTCTAAAAAAAATACACCCCACATAAAGTATCAAAAAGCATGTACATGTAACATATATGCAAAATATACCAACCCACTAAATCAATATGTGAAAAAACACATCAAGTTTCGTGCAAATACTCAATAAAACACAAATCAATATATCTACATGCATATAATGCAAAAAATATATCTTATGCTGTGCAGAACATACATATATATAGCACACCCTCATCCCAGTGCAAGTCACGAGACACACGTGACATAACGCGTAGGCGTGCGGTGACATACTTCTGGTTGGACGCTATCTTTGTGCACCCATTCAGCTACACCCATTGTGCACTATAATGTCACTTTATTTGTGTATTCATTTTATTTGTTTTTTTGTGGATATTTACATGCGTTTATGAGTTTAATTTTTACAGGTTTAGGGTTTATTGATAGGTAGCAGCGCCACATCATTTCCTTTTTCATTATTTGATTTATCATCTGGTATATGATTGGATGTTGGCAGCTTCATTTGTTCTTCTTAGTATAGACTTAGTAGCGCAGGAGGTTTACACTTTTTAAGTTTCTCTGCAGTGTCCCCTCTACTGGCCATGCCCCCTCCCAGACTGGCCCCGCCCTTCCCCCTCTTGGCTCAGTGTGACCACAGTGAGTCTCTTCCCTGGAGATGTGCTGCGCCCCTCCCAGGTCTTCTGTGTGCAGCTGCCGGGGAGACTCTGCTCTGCCAGGTGAGTGGTGTGTGTGTCCCTCAATGACTATGTGTCCTTTCCTGAATCTGGCTCCCCCTCCCCTCCACCTCTAACAACTTTGCTGCAGAACTTCTCAGAGGGAGGGAGGGTGGGGCTGCTGGGTGTAGTAGTGTGGGGCAGTAATTGGCAGCTGTGGGGTTTCTGGTTCCCAAACCCCAAATACCTTCCCCTTCTTCTTTCCTGCATTTCCCAGCCATTGCTCCATAGCAGAATATGGAGGGATGCTTGTGAAGTCTATTGGAAACCAGGACTGACTGACTGCCACCTCTCCAACCTTAATGATAAACCCCCTCCACGCCTCTTCACCCTCAACAATAACCCCCCTCCCCGCCTCTGTATCCTCAACAATAACCCCCCTTCCTGCCCCTGTATCTCTATGAGGGGAGGGGTTCTGTGTAACGATGGGGGAGGGATCATGTGTAATGGTGGAGGAGGGGGGGGCGGCCTGTGTAATAATAGGGCCGATATGGGGAGGGGGTCCTGTGTAATGATAGAGGTGCAAAGTGCATGGGGGAGGCCCAAGAAAATGTTTTCCCATGGTCCAATCACTATTAAAGATGGCCCTGGACCTTAATCTGGTTCTCTCTGCCTGCAGCAACACCCTTTAAACCCATCAGGGGATATATCCTTTGAGATTCTTTCTAACAAAGTAGCCATTTTGGTTTCCATCACATCTGTCGACGTGCCTTTGACCTAGCATCCCTTTCCTCATACTTCACCATATTTCACAACAATAAGGTTGTGTTACAACCAAGACCATCCTTTCTTTCAAAGGTGGTTTCAGCATTCCATCTCAGTGAGGACATTGTTTTCCCATATTTGTATCCTGCTCCTTGGCATTCAAAGGCAGTCTCTCTATATTGTCTGGAAGTAGTCAGAGCCAATAGAGTATACCTAGAAACTACTACTTCCATTGGACAAACTGACTCCTTGTTTGTTCTTTCCTCAGGACATTGCAAGGGGCCACAGCCTAACAAAATTGTTCTGTGGATAAAGAACTTGATTTTAAAAGCTTGTGCACGTAAACAAAAACCTTGACTTGAAGGTACGAGCATATAACCAAGGATATATAAATAAGTTGCCTGTATCCTGTACTCCAAGATATGGAATTTACAGGTATATCAAAATTCCTCTTTATGGCAGACTATTTGGCACTAGGGCAATGGACAAAAAGCAAGATCCTGTCTTCAAAATCCTTTTTCACGATGAAAGTCTCCTAAACCCACTTATATATCAAAATTGCAGCGCTAAGAACACATAAACAACAATATATCTGACATAAAAATGAAATGTAAGGTGACAAGTGATATTTAAAGTGCTGAATATGAGCGCAATAGAGTGACAATTGTGCGTTGTCTTAAAGTAGACGAATATCAGTGACATAAACGCTCATAATAAACGTATAGCAGTCCAAAATATACTTTTCCTTATATCATCCAGTGTATGGGGATATTGGTCGCTTCTCACTGGAATTGCATAAATAAGGTGCTCGTGACTTCTGTGGATAAGAAAAGGTGTGCTTGCACTCATCAGACGCACAATCAAATTGCGCATGTAAATTACATTCAAAAGGGCACTAGTGGTCATCTAGGAACCAGTAGGGATAAGGCACTACATGAGTACTATTGCAAGTGATTGATTATCTATTTCATATCTCTTATTAGTTACATTAGACTTGAAATTACAAATTTTCCTTTTCCTGGTCCCATTACAGGTAAAAATTACGCAACGATTACATGGATAGAATCCTTTCAACCCTCCTGAGAGTGTAATCCTAGTATGCGGGTTAACCACGTTAGGGGCTATTTGCTGCCTAAGGGTCAGGGCTTTTCGGAAAACTATTTCAGGCTGATCAGGGAGAACATTACCCAAAATTGGGTCTTGCTTTAAGATCCCCCAATTCTTCCTAAGGATCTTCGCAATATCTATATGCTGAACCGAGAAGCCAGTTATGAAGGGACAGACTCTTGAAGCTTTGACAGTATTCTTGGTTACCAAAAGGTCATCCCTATTCAATTTAGCAACCTCATCAATATTATTATTCAGGTGTAGGGTGTTATAACCTTTCTCAATAAATCTATTCTTAAGAATACTGGCTTGGATATGAAAATCCTCCAAATTATTACAGTTCCTTCTCAGTCTTAAAAACTGGCCTTTAGGGATGTATTCGTCCACGAAGGATGGTGACAGCTATCCATGGGGATGTAACTGTTACGATTCGTGAATTTAAAATACATTTTAGTAATTATTCTATTGTCATTATTGATGAGTGTTAAATCCAAAAAATTGATTTCAATATGATTATATTGGTATGTGAGATTAATATTATAATGGTTAGAATTCAAAGTGATGAAGAAATTAATTAGAGCAAATTCACTGCCCCTCCACAGTAAGAAAATGTAATCTATATATCTCCTATAGAAAGTCAATTCCGGCCATTCTCTGGCGTAAATAAATGTAAGATATGTAATTTGGCAACTCTGCACATACCATTTGTATATACTGGACTAAGCTGCTGTATTTTCTGCAAAAATCTTTGATAACAGCTGCATTAATATTTTAAACTGCTATAATATTGGCTTAATAAAGCATACTACACTATATGAGCTTTTTTTGGTGGCTTATTCTTGGAGCTGCTTAAAAGTGAAAATCCAGCGTTGTTAACCTTCTGTGAAGCCGGGTGTAGGTAATACCAAGGATCTGTCCCAGTTCGTAGTGAGGGTCCCACTGAGAGGTCTGGAGTCTGTTTCCAGGGTCTACTGAGTACCTAAGAAGTGCCTTATCCCTACCGGTTCCTAGATGACCACTAGTGCCCTTTTGAATGTCATTTACATGCGCAAGTCACGAGCACCTTATTTATGCAATTTCAGTAAGAAGCGACCAATAGCCCCATACACTGGATGATATAAGCACCTATAAGGAAAAGTATATTTTGGACTGCTATACGTTTATTATGAGCGTTTATGTCACTGATATACTTTAAGACGACGCACTATTGTCACTCTATTGCGCTCATATTCAGCGCTTTAAATATTACTTGTCACTTTACATTTCATTTTTATGTCAGATATATTGTCGTTTATATGTGTTTTTAGCGCTGCAATTTTGATATATATGCTTTCAATCTTTCAGAGGTTTTTTCCTTTTGCAAGCTGCTTTTATTTACTATGTCTAAATAGCGCTCACTTGATTATCATCCTAAACCCACTTGCTTGGGGGCTTCTACCTCCTCAAATTGAAGTGTGCCTCATCACTCTCCTCAGGCTTCATCTTCAAAGCAAAAACTCAGTCCTTCTTTTCAGTATAAGACATGAAACAGAAAACCTACCAAGTCAACCCCGGAGTGAGCAGATGTCGGTTACAGTTTGCCTTTATTTGGGTCACAGGCCTGTGGTTTTAAAGGGGTAAAAAATAGAGTTCAGAACTCTACCCCCTCATTATTTTCTTCTCTCAAGCCAACGAAAATTTTCTTAAGGGCAATCAGATCTGCAGACTGCCCTGAACCATATCTTGTTCCAGGGAGTGGTCATTCCGTACCTTCAAAGGATTCTACCTGTTCATGGTGTAGAGGTATTCATTCTATTCTGGACCTCAAGTCCTTAGCAAAAATACCTTCAGGTTACAAATTTTCACATGGAATCTGCAAGGTTGGTTATTGCCTGTCTGGGATAAGGGAAACACAGGCTGGCCATAGACAGATCGAAAGTTGGCCAGTTCAGCAAAGACTGAATGAATTTTGACTCATCTATGGACATCCCTGCTGGAGAGAAATCAGTCATGATTGCCCCAATGGGAATGTTGGAAAATTATAATTCGATTAGAGCATGCAGCCAATCAGCTGAAGCGCTGATCAGTGTATTCTGACAGTAGAGAGGTCCCCACTGTCAGAATACAATAGCACAGCAGGGAGAATTCCTCCATTCACCTTGCTTGTGTGGATAGCGTAATCCTTTCATGTTTTTTTTTTTATCAGCCTGCTGATTGATCGAAAAAAAAAACAACCCATCTACAATATGGCCAGCTTTACTAATCAGTAGAAATCCAAGATGCTTTATATACATATTTCCATTTACACAACTCATATCCGTTTCCTGTGCTTTGCAGTAGAAGACAAAAACTCTGTTGTACAGTCATTTTGCCTATTCTCTGCACCCAGTATTCACATAGATATTTGCACTCATTTTTGCCCTCTTAAGAACTCTGCCAATTAAGGTAACAGATTACCTAGACAACCTTCTTCTGAAGGACTCCTCTCTCCTTTAACTATCTGCAAACATCCAAAGAACTATTCAGATGCTTCAGATCTCCACTTGGGTAATCCACTTTCAAAAGTCTGCTCTCTAGCCTTCAGATTCTTCAGACCTACAGTATGCTCGGGTAATCTATTTTCAAAAGTATGGTCTCCAACCTTCTTTTGGCCTAGAATATTTAGACCTCTTTCTGGACATAGCCTAGGCCAAGGTCTTTTTCCAGAAAGAAAAACTTAGTTTCCTCCTTGGGTCTTAAAATGTGAGAGACATCTCCCAGCAAAATTCTCTAAAAGTCCTCATGATAGCCAATTCAAGGTTGTACACTTCGCTCAATTCTATTCAAGTTGGAAATGGATGCTCCCAGCACAGAGTGGTAACTGTGGGGGCAGTTAACAAGTACAAAAGTGCGTCATCCTAATATAGACTAATTGAACATAGAAAAAAAGAACTCATGGACTTTTTAGGCACTACAATGATATTTCATAAAAACAGCATTTATTGAACGTTTACAAACATAAAAACTTTTTACAGAATGGTAATTATCACCCTGTAACATATAAGAGTTCGCTGCAGATACACATACTATTGATGGACACCACAGTCTTCAGGGAGTGCCGCATCTTGGCAATAGCTACAAGGGGTGTTCTTTAATGGTGTTAAAATTTGCTCAACATGTTTCGTGATGATTTCGCTTTTTCAGGAGCTAGGAGAAAATTTCTAGACAAAAATATAACATACATAGGTAACAAAGATCCTACATACAATGAAGTAATATGACATGCGAATATCCAGACAGATAGTAAAAACAGCAATATAGTGAATGTACGTACATCTGCACAGGAACCATGGAAGGAAGCACCCAGCAAAACCATGCATGGCCATACATTGGCGGGCCCAGTAACATCAAGTGCTGTCTCAGCGGCGTGGGCGTCCCTGGGTTCGGATCCCTTCATATGGGGGGGGGGGGAGGGTAGCAGCTCACTGCAGCATGGTGATAGTGTCCTGTGGCTTCTCAGGCGGCAGTAGCATTCTGTGTTTCCTTAGGAGGTTTGGAAGCCCACTTATCAAGCTTTCTGGTGTCATTATTATAAAGGTACAGTAGATTCAGTACTTGTTTGTAAGGGGAATTTGTGAACATTTTAGCCATTGGGGCTCTATTTAGGGGTCTGTGTACATTCAAATATTTTTTCTTTATAGACAATACTTATTGGCCTACAGCCACCTACCTGTTTTGAAAGCAGCAATAGAGAATAATATTCTGTCCCGGAAGGTGTACCTTTGGGCCGGGTGACTTATAGTAGTGGGCCTATTCAAGGCTGTAGATTCCCTACAGATCAATTTAGTGAGGTATGTTATGTTTGGTTCTTGCCTAGTTAGTTACTACTAACTGGGATTTGCTTTAAAAGATATTGGGGCTCATAATCCCTGTATACCAATGATTCCCTATTTTTGTGTTTTCTCATAGATTTGTATATACGATATTGGCCTCCCTAAGTTTATTAAAGTGTGTAATATCAAGGAAGCAATCTATGGTCCTATTATGCTCATTTAATGGCAAGGTGAGTCTTACTCCCAGTGATGTATATGATTTATTTGCAATTTAATTTGGCCCCTATATCCCCCCCTTTTAACAACAATACTATTATATCCATTATGGCCCAGGTGTTACCCTAAGGTTTGCTACACACCCTTCTGTTGTGATTGGGATCTCCTCATCGATTGGCCACCCATGGTTTTGCTGGATGCTTCCCTCCATGGTTTCTGTGCAGATGTACATTCACTATATTGCTGTTTTTATTTTCTGTCTGGATATTTGCTTGTCATATTACTTCATTGTATGAAGGATCTTTATTTGTTACCTATGTATCAAAATATATTTTTGTCTAGAAATTTTCTCCTAGCTCCTGAAGAAGCGATATAATCGCGAAACATGCTGAGTAAATGTTATCACCATTAAAGAACACCTCTTGTAGCTATTGCCGAGACGCAGCACTCTCTTAAGACTGTGGGGTCCATCAATAGTATGTGTATCTGCAGTGAACTCTTATATGTTACAGGGTGATAGTTACCATTCTGTAAAGATTTTTTATGTTTGTAAATGTTCAATAAATGCTGTTTTTATGAATTATTATTGTAGTGCCTAAAAAGTCCATGAGTTCTTTTTTTTCTATGTTCAATTCTATTCAAGACCTCTCCAATAGACAATCTTGTTGGCCGGGAACACCGTCAAATAAACGTGTAGTAGTTAAGACATTTCAGCACTTATGCAAGTGGCTTCTTCAGGTTACATAAATGTCAGGAACATACCTCTCATTACTATGGAACCGAATGGCTTCTTCAGTCTACATGAGTGTCAGGAACATACCTCTCCTCTGTGCCGAGGATGTGGGTAAGTGGTGAAGTGTCTATGACATTGCACAAGTCCAACGTGACTATTACTGGCTACATAATCATGGATGTTCAAACGAGCATAACTGGTTAAAAGAGTGATTTAATGGACTCAATAAAATGTTTCTTTCATAGTGTTAGGGTGTTGTAAAGTAATAAAAAGAAACTTTATTGATTAAATAAATTATATATAGGTTGTGTTGCTGGACTACATTTTAACCACCTACACATTTTTGACTACACATGTCTTTGACTTAAAGTGGCACTAAACTCACATTTTTACAAATTAAAATAAATATGTTTAAATATAAGTAAAATGTACTTTCTCTCTCTTCCTTTGTTTCATCGCTCAAATGCAATCTTTTTTTCTGCCATTCTCACGTTTCCTGTTCTAGGGTAAGCTACATTTGTTTTACATGCCCCCCTTGTGTATGTGAACCAAGCCACCCTCTCCTGCCTGCCCCCCCAAGAGGGAACACACAACTATGTGCAGACGCATTGAGCTCTATGGGAATTGTAGTATGCAGTGCATGTGACCAGTAAGAACAGCACTGCTTGCTCTACACTAGTAGCTGTGTGGTGCTTCAGTGGAGGATAGGGAGCAGGCATAGGAAAAGAAAGACAGCTGAAAATAACAGTAACATTCTTAAACAAAAAAAAAAAACAGGGCCATGGCATATTTGAACAATTGGTCTAAAGAAAGAGCTTACTGTCACTTTAAACTATTTTGTCTGGTATGACCAGTTCAGTCTTGTGATTTTGCTTCCTTGTCATTCCTGCATAAAATCATGATGTTTTTAACTCCTGAAAGCCAAATGAACCTTATTAAGTGTGTTATACCAGCAAGGAATGTGTGTAATTACCTTACTTCATCCACCCACACCTAAAATAATAGTCTGTTTCCTTTATAAACTGCAAAGGATATAGAGCCTGTGGCCTCTTTTCTAGCTTCTTGTGTCTACAAATACTAGCAGTGGTATAGCAATCGGAAAGTGGCATTATCGTAGCACACCTTGGTACTGGGGCTCTGTACAGCAAAGATGCAACCAGTATGATTTTTTGGGTCCTTAAACAGATCTTAACTTCCCTTAAAGGGCTGCACATGATATTCCTAACTTTTCTTAGGGATTAAAGAAACCATATAATGTTGCTTCCATTATTATACACTTTCAGCTAACCTGACTAATTATATAGTTACATAATTTATATGGTTGAAAAAAGTCACCTGTCTATCCAGTTCAACCTATGTTTGTGTATGTGTGTATGATTTTTATACTCTAACAATTCCCCATAGCCCAGTATATTCTGCTTCCTGAGGAAGAGATGAAAATGTTTTATGAAGTTGTCAACACTTTCAGGTAGTACAACTTCCTGTGGGAAGGGTTTCTACATTTTTACCTGCTCTAACAGTAAAGAATCCTTTCCGCAAACTGTAGTTAAACCTTCTTATATCTAAGCCCAAATCATGGTTGTATGTGCTCTTCAGGGACCTCAGAGTAAACAGTTTATTAGTTACTGAAGACAGCTTTGATTTATTTGTACATTGTAATCAGAGTGAATAACTGTAGTCTATGTAATTCAGGGGTCTCCAAACTTTCTAAACAAAGGGCCACTTTACTATCCTTCTAACTTTAGGGGCGGGCGGACTGTGGTCAGTGGGAAAAGAAAGTGTCCTGGCGTCAATGGGAGTAAACAATCCCCTATAATTGGTAATAGGGGAGTAATAGTGCCCCATCATTGGTGTCATTGGGAGGAAAAGCGCAACATCATTGGTGTCATTGGGAGGAATAGTGCCTCATCATTGATGTCAGTGGGAGGATTAGTGTCACATCATTGGTGTCAGTGGGAGGAATAGTACCCCATCATTATTGTCAGTGGGAGGAATAGTGCCTCAACATTGATGTTAGTGGGAGGAATAGTGCCACATCATTGGTGTCAGTGGGAGGAATAGTGCCACATTACTGGTGTCAGTGTGAGGAATAGTGCCTCAACATTGGTGTTAGTGGGAGGAATAGGGCCACATCATTGGTGTCAATGGGAGGAATAGTGCCCCATCATTGGTGCCAGTGGGAGGAATAGTGCCACATGATTGGTGTCAGTGGGAGGAATAGTGCCTCGTCATTGGTATCAATGAGAATAATAGTGTCCCATCGTTGGTGTCAGTGGGAGGACTAGTGCATGGGAGGACTAGTACCCCACTGTCAGTATTAATACCCCAAGGGCCAGATAAAAGCAAACAAAGGGCCGTATCCGGCCCCCCGGCTGCAGTTTGGAAACCACTGATGTAATTGATCTCACAGCTGAGGTCCTGCACTCCTAATTTTGTTGCCCATCACTGAACTCTTTCTAATTCAATATCTTTCTTGAAGATTGGTGACCAAAACAGAACTGCGTATTCGGAGTGAGGCCAAACCATTGTTTTTCAAAAGCGTAGAATAATAGGTTCATTTCGTAAATGTATGCCCTTTTTAAATCATGACAGTATTTTGCTACCTTTTTTAGCTGCGGCTTGGCAATGCATGCTATTGCTAAGTCTATGATCTGCAAGCACCCCCAGATCTTTTTCCTTCACTGCTTCTCCCAGGGAAGCCTCCTTATAGTGGTATTAAAGGTTTGGCTTTTTCTTAAAACAAAAACAAATAACAGACATGTTATACTTACCTCCTCTCTGCAGTGGCTTTGCACAGAGCAGCCCTGATCCTCCTCTTCTCAAGTCCACCACCGGTGATCCTGTCTCTGGCCCCCTGACCCGTGCCCCCAATAGAAAGTGGCATGCTGTTTGGGCATTGGTGCGTGCTCACTCCCAAATTCGGCTCCATGCATCCAATGGCTCCTGCTGCTGTCTAAGCCAATGAGGAGAGGGAGACCCAGGACAGCCAAGGCTCTTGTGCACAGCTCTGGATCGAAAGGGGGCTCAGGTGAGTAGCATGCATGAAGGTAAAAATCCTTCTGCCTTCAGAACCACTTTAATTTGTAGTTTACATGTGTGTATGTGTCATAGTCTAGCCTGCAGTTTCCTATTTGTAGTTTACATGTGTGTATGTGTCATAGTCTAGCCTGCAGTTTCCTATTTGTAAATTTCTCACCTCCTTGCTGCAGTAGTTCTGCTAGACCTATGATTCCACTCACATGTGCAGCTGGCTTCTGTGTTCACCTATGGGCATCGCCTCCTCTACTGTGGATTTATATCCTTTTTCCTTCTATCACTTCCTGGCCCGCCTCCCTGTCTGTTCCCTATATATTGCCACCCTTTGCAGCTATAGCAGCTTTAAATCTTCTGGGAAGGCTGTCCACAAGGTTTAGGACAGAGTCTATGGGAATGTTTGACCATTCTTCCAGAAGTGCAT
This sequence comes from Staurois parvus, assembly GCF_062004578.1. Taxonomy (NCBI): domain Eukaryota; kingdom Metazoa; phylum Chordata; class Amphibia; order Anura; family Ranidae; genus Staurois; species Staurois parvus. The sequence continues at coordinate 1,610,465 of NW_028319214.1, read as the reverse complement.
TTGTGAGGTCAGGCATTAAAGTCGGATGAGAAGGCCTGGCTTGCAGTCTCTGCTCTAATTCATCCCAAAGGTGTTCTGTCGGGTTGAGGTCAGGACTCTGTTCAGGCCAGTCAAGTTCCTCCACCCCAAACTCGCTCATCCATGTCTTGATGGACCTTGCTTTGTGCTCTGGTGTGCAGTCATGTTGGAACAGGAAGAGGCTATCCCCAAACTGTTCCCACAAAGTTGGGAGCATGAAATTGTCCAAAATGTCTTGCTATGCTGATACCTTAAGAGTTCTCTTCACTGGAACTAAGGGGCCAAGCCCAACCCCTGAAAAACAACCCCACACCATAATCCCCCTTCCACCAAACTTTACGCAATGTAGTCAGGCAAGTACTATTCTCCTGGCAACCATCAAATCCAGACACATCCATGGGATTGCCAGAAGCGTGATTCGTCACTTCAGAGAACACGTCTCCACTGCTCTAGAGTCCAGTAGCAGTATGCTTTACACGACTTAATCCGACACTTTGCATTGCACTTGGTGATGTAAGGTTTACATGCAGCTGCTCGGCCATGGAAAACCATTCCATGATGCTCTCTATGCACTGTTTTTGTGATAATCTGAAGGCCACACAAAGTGGAGGTCTATAGCTTTTGACTGCAGACAGTTGGTGACATCTGCGCACTGTGCGCTTCAGCATGCGCTGACCCCGCTCTGCCATTTTACGTTGCCTACCGCTTCATGGCTGAGTTGCTGTTGTTCCCAGTTGCTTCCACTTTGTTACAATACCACTAACAGTTGACCATGGAATATTTAGTATCAAGGAAATTTCATGGATGGACTACTTGTGCAGGTGGCAATCTATCACGGTACCATGCTTGAATTCATTGAGCTCCTGAGAGCAGCAAATTCTTTCACAAATGTTTGCAGAAGCAGCCTGCTTGCCTAGATGCTTGATTTTATACACCTGAATCCAATGATTTGGAGGGGTGTTGCAATACTTTTGGCAATATAGTGTTTGTGTGTGTGTGTGTGTGTGTGTATACAGTCAGGTCCATAAATATTGGGACATCGACACGATTCTACCATTTTTGGCTCTATACACCACCACAATGGATTTGAAATGAAACTAACAAGATATGCTTTAACTGCAGACTGTCAGCTTTAATTTGAGGGTATTTACATCCAAATCAGGTGAACAGTGTAGGAATTACAACAGTTTGCATATGTGCCTCCCACTTGTTAAGGGACCAAAAGTATTGGGACAATTGGCTTCTCATCTGTTCCATGGCCAGGTGTGTGTTATTCCCTCATTATCCCAATTACAATGAGCAGATAAAAGGTCCAGAGTTCATTTCAAGTGTGCTATTTGCATTTGGAATCTGTTGCTGTCAACTCTCAAGATGAAATCCAAAGAGCTGTCACTATCAGTGAAGCAAGCCATCATTAGGCTGAAAAAACAAAACAAACCCATCAGAGAGATAGCAGAAACATTAGGCGTGGCCAAAATAACTGTTTGGAACATTCTTAAAAAGAAGGAACGCACCGGTGAGCTCAGCAACACCAAAAGACCCGGAAGACCATGGAAAACAACTGTGGTGGATGACCGAAGAATTCTTTCCCTGGTGAAGAAAACACCCTTCACAACAGTTGGCCAGATCAAGAACACTCTCCAGGAGGTAGCTGTATGTGTGTCAAAGTCAACAATCAAGAGAACACTTCACCAGAGTGAATACAGAGGGTTCACCACAAGATGTAAACCATTGGTGAGCCTCAAAAACAGGAAGGCCAGATTAGAGTTTGCTAAACGACATCTAAAAAAGCCTTCACAGTTCTGGAACAACATCCTATGGACAGATGAGACCAAGATCAACTTGTACCAGAGTGATGGTAAGAGAAGAGTATGGAGAAGGAAAGGAACTGCTCATGATCCTAAGCATACCACCTCATCAGTGAAGCATGGTGGTGGTAGTGTCATGGCGTGGGCATGTATGGCTGCCAATGGAACTGGTTCTCTTGAATTTATTGATGATGTGACTGCTGACAAAAGCAGCAGGATGAATTCTGAAGTGTTTCGGGCAATATTATCTGCTCATATTCAGCCAAATGCTTCAGAACTCATTGGACGCCGCTTCACAGTCCAGATGGACAATGACCCAAAGCATACTGCAAAAGCACCCAAAGAGTTTTTTAAGGGAAAGAAGTGGAATGTTATGCAATGGCCAAGTCAATCACCTGACCTGAATCCGATTGAGCATGCATTTCACTTGCTGAAGACAAAACTGAAGGCAAAATGCCCCAAGAACAAGCAGGAACTGAAGACAGTTGCAGTAGAGGCCTGGCAGAGCATCACCAGGGATGAAACCCAGCGTCTGGTCATGTCTATGCGTTCCAGACTTCAGGCTGTAATTGACTGCAAAGGATTTGCAACCAAGTATTAAAAAGTGAAAGTTTAATTTATGATTATTATTCTGTCCCATTACTTTTGGTCCCTTAACAAGTGGGAGGCACAAATGCAAACTGTTGTAATTCCTACACCATTCACCTGATTTGGATGTAAATACCCTCAAATTAAAGCTGACAGTCTGCAGTTAAAGCACATCTTGTTCGTTTCATTTCAAATCCATTGTGGTGGTGTATAGAGCCAAAAATGTTAGAATTGTGTCCATGTCCCAATATTTATGGACCTGACTGTGTATATATATATATATATATATATATAGTCACATATTAAAGTCCTGTCCAGTCCTGTCTGGGTCTAGGTCGCTCTGAGGGAGGTGATCTAGACCTGAACCTGAATTCTTCCACCATCCCTTGATTCATCATCGTGTCTCCATTCATTGGGCCCTGAACTAATATCAAGTATCTGCATATGTGGACTGTGGGGCAGCCAGGAATTTAACCGAGCAGTCCCTGGCCACTGAATTGGGTATTCTTCTCATTCCCTTGGTATTGCCCCTTTTGGTATGTGCAGTCGATGGCTCTACCTTGGCCTTAGTACCCCTGCGGTTCTAGACTACCGCCATAACTATGCATGTTGGTGTTCTACATCATGAGGAAATCTCCTTCCTGATACTTCTTAAGTCCCATCATTTTTGGTCTTCCATGGTTGCAAACAAATTTGCCCTATCTAGAATGGAACTCTGGTCAGATGTTGTCTTGGGGGTCGCAATTCCATCAGATCTGTCTCCCCAAGGTTCTTTCACCTCTTTCTGTACCCGTGGTCACCACCTTTCTGATGCTCCCTCAACATTATCAGGCTTTACAAGATTTCCCCCAGTAGTGTCGTCTGCCCCCCCTTCTCCATAGCACTGTCCTCTTCATTCCCCCACAGTAGAGTCCTCTGTCCCCCTACATGGCATTGTCCTCTGCATTCCACAACCTTCCCCAGGAGTGTCCTATCCCCCCCCCATAGTTGTTTCCTTTGTCCCCTGTCCCCCTCATGTAGTGACAAAGTCGTGTGTAGGTAGCTCTCTCCTACCTTACACAGGCAGTACATCAGAGTGGAGTGAGAGGCAGCACAGTGCTGGGTGGAGGGCAGCTGATTATTGGACCGCCTAGCAACAATGCACCTGCTGGTTAACTTGCAAAGTTAACTAATGCAGGTCCTGTACTCCTGCCCTCCATCTGACACTGCTTTGCCTCTCGCTCTGCTCTGTTATTAAAAGGAGAGTGGTAGAGGCTGGGGAGATGGATTGGCACAGCCCTGATTGTAATCTACCTGTCGGCTTCCCACGATCAACAGGTAGATTGCGATTGACGGGTTGCAGACCCCGGCCCTAGGCTCTTGGCTGCTAGGAATGATGCTCTTCTGGACCTGGTAATCTCAAACCATGCATATTACTAATGTCCATATAAAAGAACATCTGGGTAGCAGTGACCATAAAATTATTATTATACAGGATTTATAAAATGATTTAATTTATTGTTAGCTGTAAACAACAATCACATACGGGAAAAATAAAAGTGCTCAACTTTAAGAGAGCTAATTTTCCAAGGCTGAGAGCTGCTCTCCAAGACTGGGAACATTGGCATTGATGAACACAACACAGAAATGGGAGTTCTTTAAAAAGACTGTATGTGAAAACTGCAAAATACATTCCCATGGGCAACAAGTTTATAAGGCTAAAAAGTAAACCTATGGGGCTTACAGCCAAAGTTAAAAAAGCTATAAATGATAAGAAAAGAGCTATTATTAAAAATAAAAATGAATGAAAGCTATCATTGTTTAAACATTACAAAGAACATAACAGAATATGTAAAAAGGAAATAAAGGCCACAAAAATTGAAAACGAACGACAGATTGCAAAGGATAGCAAGACAAACCATCAAAAATGTGTCAAATATATTAATAGTAAAAAGGTCTGGTCTGAGCATGTAGGCCCTTTACAAAATAATTTGGAGTAGGTGACTGAGGAAAAAGGGAAGACAAATTTATTAAATACCTTCCTCAGCTCTGTGTATACAAAGGAGCATGGGGGAGCTCTTGTCCATAATGGGTATGGTATTGACACAGCTCCAGATGATCCACATTGGCTCACAACTGATATGATCCAGAAATACAGAAATATTTAGAAAGAATAAAGGTGAAAAAAAGCACCTGGCGCAGATGGCATACACTCATGGGTCATTAAAGAATTAAGGTCTGTCATTTCAAAGCCATTGATCTAATTTTTAGGGACTCTTTAATGACTGGCATAGTACCACTGGATTGGCGTAAGGCCAATGTGGTGCCAATATTTAAAAAGGGATCAAAATCTTTATCAAGTAATTATAGACCTGTTAGTTTAACTTCTATAGTTGGGAAGATACTGGAATGTTTAATAAAAGACCACATAGATGAGTTCTTGCTAAAAAAAAATATTTTAAGCAATATACTTTCATGGATTCATGAAAGACAGAAGTTGTCAATCAAATCTGATTTCTTTTTATTAGGAGGTGATCAAAACCTTGGACAGAGGGGTGGCGGTGGACGTGGTATACTTGGATTTTGCAAAAGCATTTGACACAGTTCCCCACACAGGGCTAATGTGTAACGTAAAGTCTACAGGCTTGGAAAAATCTGTATGTAAATGGATAGAATACTGGCTCGAATTCAGAGAGTAGTGGTTGATAATTCATACTCTGAATGGTCTGGGGTTTGTCAGTGGTGTACCCCAAGGTTCAGTGTTGGGACTCTTACTTTTTAATATAAATAATATAGGGTCTGGGATTTAAAATCCCATTTCAGTCTTTGCAGATGACACCAAGCTGTGCAGTGGAATAACGTCTTACAGGATCTCCAACTTACAAGCCGACCTCAATGCACTGTTTAATTGGGCAACTATTTGGCAAATGAAGTTTAATAATGATAAATGTAAGGTTATGCACTTGGGGGCTAAGAATATGCATGCATCATACATACTGGGGGGGGTACAACTGGGGGAATCAATGGGGGAGAAGGATCTGGGAGTTCTGGAAGATCACAAGCTTAATAATGGCATGCAATGCCAAGCTGCGGGTTCCAAAGCGAGCAAAATCCTCTCTTGTATTAAAAGAGGTATAGACTCCAGAGAGAGAGATATGATATTACCCCGGTACAAATCATTAGTAAGACCTCATCTGGAATATGCAGTTCAGTTTTGGGCACCAATTCATAAGAAGAACATTGGGGAACTGGAGAAAGTACAGAGAAGGGCAACCAAACTGATACGAGGCATGGAGGAGCTCAGCTATGAGGAAAGATTAGAGGAACTGAATTTATTCTCTCTTGAGAAGAGGAGATTAAGGGGTGATATGATCAACATGTATAAATACATCAGTGGTTCATATAGTGAACTTGGTGTAGAGTTATTTACCCTGAGGTCATCACAGAGGACAAGGTGATTTAATCTCCAAATATGGAAAGGTTTTGCCGATCGGCCGATTTTCGCAGCAATGATGGGCAAATCGGCCGATCTTTTTAACGATAAAAAATCTGCGCACAGCCATCCAGAGCAGTGTGCTTACAGGGAAGCACCAACACACCACCCCCTAGTAAAACACTCCCTGCATATAGTTAACCCTTTGATTGCCCCTAATGCTAACCCCATCCAGCCAGTGCCATTTGTACAGTGTCAGTGCTTTTTTTTTTGTAGCTCTGATCACTGTATTGGTGTCACTGGGGATGTCAGTTCTCCCCAGTGTCAGAATGTCCGATGCAGTCCCGCAGTCCCTCTATAAGTCGCTGTTCACCGCCATTACTAGGTGAAAAAGAAAATTGCAGTATCTATACCGCCATTTGTAAACTCTTTAACTTTCATGTAAATGTATTTTTTAAAATTTTTTAACTGGACATGTTTAATAGCAAAAGTCAAAAATATTGTTTTTTTTCTCACAATTGTCGGTATTTTTTTTTTTATAGTGCAAAAATTAAAACAGACACAGGCAATTAAATGGCATCGAAAGACAGCTTTGCACGAAAGACAGCTTTGCACGATTTCAAAGCCACAAGTCAGTGCAATTTCAGGTGAGACATCAGTGTGACTTCATGCACAGATGTCTATGCAAGTCGCACGAGAAATCATAAAAAATAACGCAGGAGCTTTTTTTCAAATTAATGAGGCACCACAAAGTTTGAGTCACACCAATTTGAACGGTTCCATTGCTGACAATAGGGTGCAACTTGTCATGCGATTTGGAACTGTCAAATCACATGACAAATTGCACTGGTGTAAACCAGGACCCATTGTGAAAGCTTTATTGAACAATCTGAAATTAGAATCTAATTGGTTACTATGCACAGCTGCACCAGATTCTGAGGGCACCGGTTTTAATAAATCCCCCACATTGAAATGATAAAATGTTGCAGTTAGTCTGGGAAAGAACAAAGCAGCAAAAAACATGAGCCTACAGTAGAGTTGATCTCTATTACCACCTAGAGACATAGGTAAACAGTGCAGCAAACACAAAGTTAATACATTCTCTGCCATCCCGTCCTGATATAAAGCAGAAAAAACAAATCCTATCTAAACCAAAATAAATTAAAAGAAAAAAAAATCAACCTCAATTGTCACAAACAAACATGCCAATTTAGAGATTGCCACCTACATTTACATCCTGGTCACATCAAACCCGACTTTGAAATCGTGCGACTTACAGTGAAGTCGCACAATTTCAAAGTCGGGTGACATATCGATTTCAGGTGCAATTTGCAAGACATCTGACACAGATATCTATGCAAATCGCACCAAAAGTAGTGCATGCACTATTTTACAAATCAATGGGGCTCCGACCAAGTCGGGACCACACCGATGTGACCGCTCTGATTGCAAATAGGGTGCAACTTGGCATGCGATTTGCAAGTCATAAGGCATGCAAATCGCATGCCGATTCGCATCCAGTGTGACTAGGGACTAAGCCACAGTTCAAGTCCTCAAAACATGCAACAAATAAATAGCCAGCAAATAGTGGTAAAAACCTGGTAAAGACAGATAACATTTTTCACTTGTGATGTATTTGAATCTATGAACGTCAGCGCAATTACAGTTGCAAGAAAAAGTATGTGAACCCCTTGGGATTACGTGGAGTTTTGCATGAATTGGGCATAAAATGTGCTCTGAATGTCATCTAAGTCACAACAATAGAAGAATACAGTCTGCTGAACATAATATTACACAAACATTAGATGTTGCCATGGTTTAATTGCACATAACATGTAAACATTCACAGTGCAGGGAGGAAAAAGTATGTGAACCTTTGGACTTAATAACTGGTTGACCCTCCTTTGGCAGCAATAACCTCAACCAAACGTTTCCTGTAGTTGCAGATCAGACCTGCAGAACGATCTGGAGTAATTTTGGACCACTCCTCTTCACAAGACTGTTTCAGTGTAGCAATATTCTTGGGATGTCTGGTGTGAATCGCTCTCTTAAGGTTATGCCACAGCATTTCAATCGGGTTGAGGTCAGGACTCTGACTGGGCCACTCCAGAAGGTGTATTCTGTGATGTTGCAGCCATTGTTTTGTTGAATTACTTGTATGCTTTGGGTCATTGTCCTGTTGCATCACCCATCCTCTGCGGAGCTTCAGTTGGCGGACAGATTTTCTTACGTTTTCCTGAAAAATGTCTTGATAAACTGTGGAATTCATTTTCATATCAATGACAACAATCCGTCCAGGCCCTGAGGCAGCAAAGCAGCCCCAAACCATGATGCTCCCTCCGCCATGTTTCACAGTGGGGATGAGGTTTTGATGTTGGTGTGCTGTGCCTTTTTTTCTCCACACATAGTGTTGTGTTTTCTTCCCAAACAACTCAATCTTGGTTTCATCTGTCCACAGTATATTTTGCCACTAGTGCTGTGGAACATCCAGGTGCTCTTTTGCAAACTTCAAACGTGCTGCAATATTCTTTTTGGACAGCATTGGCTTCCTCCGTGGTGTCCTCCCATGTACTCCATTCTTGTTTAATGTTTTCCTTATTGTAGATGTGTCAACAAAAATGTTAGCATGTGCCAGAGATTTCTGTAGGTCTTTAGCTGACACTCTGGGATTCTTCTTTACCTCATGCAGCATTCTGTGCTGTGCTCTTGCAGTCATTTTTATAGGACAACCACGCCTAGGGAGAGTAGCAACAGTGCTAAACTTTCTCCATTTGTAGACAGTCTGTCTTACCGTGGACACATGAACATCAAGGCTTTTGGAGATACTTTTGTAACCCTTTCCAGCTTCATGCAAGTCAACAATTCTTGATTGTAGGTCTTCTGAGAGCTTTTTTCTGCGAGGCATGGTTCACATCAGACAGTGCTTCTTGAAACCAGTAAACCCAAAACAGGTGTGTGTTTTTTAAGGGCAGGACAGCTGTCAGCAACACATCCAATATCATCACACTGATTGGAGTCAAGGTTGGCTCACTCCTGGCTCCAATTAGCTCTGGGAGAAGTCATTAAGCTAGGGATTCACATACTTTTTCCTCCCTGCAGTGTGAATGTTTACATGTTATGTGCAATTAAACCATGGCAACATCTAATGTTTGTATAGTATTATGTTCAGCAGACTGTGTTCTTCTATTGTTGTGACTTAGATGACGTTCAGAGCACATTTTATGCCCAATTCATGCAAAACTCCACATAATCCTAAGGGGTTCACATACTTTTTCTTGCAACTGTATGTGCTATTCTATATGAAAGAATGCTATAGCTAACACTATATGCGTTCTCCCATGTGTACCGGAATATAATGTTATCTCAGTGCAGCGCTCTCTTATATTATG